>NC_064859.1:78474811-79074811 GCF_024139225.1 Suncus etruscus
GGCCAGGAGTAGCCCCTGGTGACATTAGGTATTGCCCAAAACCGTATATAATATTATATATATATATATATATGTATATAATATGTGTATATTATGTGTATATATATTATATATATATGTGTGTATATATATATATATTGTGTGTGTGTGTATACAGAGAGATTATATGTCCATTACAAAAATTTAAAAAAATGCTAACTAAATTTGTTTAGATAAATTGTATATAAACTGTATGGAAATTTACAATTTAATCTACAAAATAAAGTTTAAGATTCCCTTGTTTTACAGATAGTATAGGGATAAATAAAAATTAAAACAAGAATCTAATTCTAAAGTCCATATGCTAAACAAATTACCATATTTCACTGAAAGATGAGAAATAAAGTTTTTGCTGCTAAATCAGTAATAGAAGAAAATACGATTGACCGTACCCCACTAATGAATATCCTTTTATTTGCTTTCAATTCAATAATGCTTGAAATTCTCCTAATACACAAATGGAGACATCCACCAGTGGCATCTTGGTGTAGCATAGTATTCTTCTTTCTTATCCAGGTTAATGATACACATTTTGACACATTGAAACTAGCTCCATGGTATTGTAAACTAATGTTTGAACAGCAGTATGCATTTCTTCATAAGAATTTTATAATTCCTGAAGAGTGACTGATTGTAATAAATAAAGTAACTATAATTAAGGTTTTAAATTCTCTATCAGTAGAGAGCTACTTTAGTATATTTCTTTTCTGTTTGTTTTGGGGTTACATGTTTTGGGCTTTGACCCATACCATGGTGGTGCTTCTAGGAGTTCCCCTGGCTCTGCACGCAGATATCACTCCTGGCAGGTTCAGGTGACCATATGGGATGCAAGGAATCAAACGTTTCCTCCTGTGTTGGCTACGTGCAAGGAAATGCCCCTACTGCTGTGTGTTATCACACTCTGGCCCCAATTATTTTTAAGTTCTCACCAAGGGCCAGTATGCCTTGAACCAGCAGATAGGTTCAATTGGGGTTTTTGATCTCAAAGCTAATTTTAACATATTTCTTGTAAAAAATATTTCCGATCATAAGGAAAACTAACTGCACAGACCTACAAAACAATTAACCAAAATGCAATTATCAAATTTTCCAAAGTAGGGCCGGGCGGTGGCGCTGGAGGTAAGGTGCCTGCCTTGCCTGCACTAACCTAGATGGACCCTGGTTAGATCCCCCGGCATCCCATATGGTCCCCAAGAAGCCAGGAGCAACTTCTGAGCACATAGCCAGGATAACCCCTGAGCGTCACAGGGTGTGGCCCAAAAACCAAAAGAAAAAAAATAAATTTTCCAAAGTAAAATCAAAGCAAAAATCAATTTTTCAGTCTATACCTTTGCAGTTAAGCCTGTATAATTTCTGCTGGGAACTTTCATGAGTTTGATTTTACTTTCTATGATTTCTATTCTTCCTGAGTAACCTTTTAATATAATTTATTGACTTTGCAATGATATATCATTGGTGTAGGTCTATTAGCATCCAGGAACTTGGGTGTTTTATCAGTTTTTTGTAATTGCAATGGTTATTTCTTTCCTAAAGTTTGGGAAGTTCTGTTATGAATAAAACGTTAATAAGATTTTGGCTCCCATCTCTTTCACATTCTGAGATATTAGTGAACCTTGAAATCTCTTTTTAGCATAGTTATACTTTTTAATTTAAAACACCATAAGATACATAGTTAAAGTAATTGATAGTTGAGTTTAGTCATAGTTGTTTCAACATCCATTCCTTGACCATTATTTCTTGTACCAAATTTCAGTTTCCCTGTAATCGCCAACAATACCTTTATAACCACTATGTTATAGTCTCTATGACACTCTCCTCCTCCTCCTCCTCCTCCTCTCCTTCTTCTTCTCCTCTTCTTTTTCTTCCTCCTCCTCCTCCTCCTCCTTCTTCTCTCTTCTTCTTCTTCTTCTTCTTCTTCTTCTTCTTCTTCTTCTTCTTCTTCTTCTTCTTCTTCTTCTTCTTCTTCTTCTTCTTCTTCTTCTCTTCTTCTCTTCTTTCTTCTTCTCTTCTTCTTCTTCTTCTTCTTCTTCTTCTCTCTTCATTTTCTTCTACTTCCTCTCCTCCTCCCCTTCTTCTTTCCCTTTTTATACTTTCTTCTTTCCTTCTTTTTCTTTCTTCCTCCTTCTTCTACTTTCCTTCTCCTCTTGCCCCTCCTCCCCCATTCTATTCCTCCTCCCCCTCCTCCTGCACTCTCTCCTCTTCTTCCACTCCCCTCCTCCTTCTCTCTCAACTCTTCCTCGCCCTCTTTCTCCCTCCTCCTCCCCCTCCTTCTCCCTGTACTCCACTCCCTTCTTTCCTTCTCTCCCCACTTTTCCCTCAGCCTCCTCCTCTTCTTTCTCTCCCTCCTCTTTCCTCCTCCTCTCTCACCTCCTTCCCCTCCTCCTCCACCTCTCCTCCCCCTCCTTTTCCTCTCTCCTCCTCCTGCTTCTCCTCTTCCTTCCTCCCACCCCCCTCATTCTCCTTCACTCCCCTTCTCCCCTCCTCCTCCTCCTTCCCCCTTTTTCTTCTCTTCTTCCCCTTCCTCTCCCCCTCTTGTCTCCTTCTTTGTTTTTCTTCTTGTTCTTATTCATCTTCTTTCTCTTCTTCTTGTTCTTCTGGTTCATTTTCATCATCTTCTCCACCTTCTATTCTTTCTCTTTCACTTCATCTTCTTTGTGCCTCCTTTTTTCTTGTTCTTTTCCTTCTTGTCTTTATCCTTCTCTCTTTAACATTTTTTTTTTCATTTTAGGCACTGTGGCTTGCAATAGTTACTAAGAGAAGCCTAATGTATATTAGTTTACTAATTTAATTTCACAGTTATTATTGTGATCATTTTTAACTATTATTATCATTGTCCTAACTGCACTTCCTCTCCATCGTTTATATTGTCTTTGGGTTTTAGTTTCATATTATCAAAATATAGATTTATGTCCCACAGATGAGTGTAATCATTCTATGACTAACCCTCTCACTCTGATTCATTTGACTCAAAATGATAATAGCCTTTTCTATTCATGTTAAAAAATAATTATTTAAATTTTACTAACAGCTGCATAGTATTCCATTGTGTGGTTGTATTACAGATTTTTATTCATAATTCTTGGGCTCCTAGGTTGTTTTCAGATTTTGTTTATTGTTAATAATGCTACAATGAATATGGGAACACAGAGGTTTTTTTAAATTGTCTTTAGAGCTTTAGAGTCTTAGAGGGCACACATACTTACTTTATGAACTCTGATTGAGAAAACATTGAATAAAATTGATTTCATATTTTATTTTTTATCCTCATGATTATAATTTTAATAATTCATATAAAGGTAGTTCATATTATAACAAATGACTTCCTTAAAATATTCAAATATTAACTCATTTCAAGCCATATAAACTCAGGTGTATGATAGTATTTTTGCACAGATGTATTTATATATTATATGCACCCAGCATAGATAGGAATTTGTTACTTTAGTTGCGTTTTACAAAATAAAATTGAGATTATAAGGAAATAGAATATACATTTCATAGGAAGTTCACAGTTAAAAGTGGCCATAGGAAGGTTACAGTTAAAATGCCTTATTTAACACACATTGAAAGTTGGAGCAAAAGTGTAAAATATCCTTATCAAAATTTCATAAATTTAGAATATTTTTAAGTTCGTGAAACAACAACACATCCAGTAAAATAGAGAGGTAGAATAAAGACAGATTATGAGACTTTAATATCCATGCAAAAACCAAAATAAAAGTATGCAAAATGGCAGACTTATCTATATGCAATGTGTATGGTAACATGTTCTAGTGATGAAACAACACTATGTATTGGACACACAATAATAACTTCTTAATATATGAGAAAAATCACCCAAGTTAGGTTTTCAAAATGTTAAAATTCATGAACAGCAATGTGAAAAGAGTACAATTCATCACAGAACTTCCGAATCTGTAGCTATTCACTTATTATAATGTATTTTTAAAAAATTAATATTAATTTTTAACAGGGACTGAAGCGATAGGGCGTTTGCCTTGCATGTGGCTGACCTAAGACTGAACATGGCTCAATCCCCTGGTGTCCCTTATGGTCCCCCAAGCCAGGAGCAATTTCTGTGTAACCCCTGAGCGTCACCAGGTGTGGCCCAAATCAACAACAACAATCACAGCAAAAAAAAAAAAACTTTAATAAATAGAAGTTAATATATGCTAGGCACCCAAATTTTAAAAATGAAATAAATAAGCCTGGGGCCGGTGAGGTGGCGCTAGAAGTAAGGTGTCTGCCTTGCAAGCATTAGCTAAGGAAAGGACCATGGTTGGATCCCCCATCGTCCCATATGGTCCCCAAGCCAGGGGCAATTTCTGAGCGCATAGCCAGGAATAACCCTGAGCATCAAATGGGTGTGGCCCGAAAAACCAAGTAAATAAATAAATAAATAAGCCTGTAGGAGAGCTTGCAGTTTAAAAAGAACAAAATAACATATTTGTATGTAATTGAATTCTAAAGGTTTTTATAATATAAAATTATGTGTCACGGCACTTCAGAGAGCCAGAATGAATGTGCAATCTCAGAAAGAGTGCACATGAATGCAACAGCAGAGAGCCAGTATTTACGTGCAGCCTCAGAAAACCAGCATGTGTGTGTGTGTGTGTGTGTGTGTGTGTGTGTGTGTCTAATCCAGTGCTTCTCAAATAGTGGGGCGCACCCCCAGAGGGGGGGTCGAGAGGCTTAGTAAAGAGGGCACGTTTGACCTCGGCAAACACTGTCATACAAGCTAAGCCCCGTGTTTATGTCTCTGTATGTCCCTGGAGCTGAGAGTGGCTGTGTCCTGCTTCCAACACCGCTTTGAAAAGCTATACATTGCAAAACGTGCTCATTGTAGCTATTAATCCAGGCATCACCTCTGATTAAAAAATCAGCTCAAATTATTTTTTATATTTTGTTTTGCAGGTTAAAGTTTTTTTTTTAAATAAAGATACTATTTACAGTCGCGTGGGGATGCAAAAACTGTTTTCTCT
The DNA here is from genome assembly GCF_024139225.1 of Suncus etruscus. Classification (NCBI taxonomy): domain Eukaryota; kingdom Metazoa; phylum Chordata; class Mammalia; order Eulipotyphla; family Soricidae; genus Suncus; species Suncus etruscus. The sequence goes on from NC_064859.1 coordinate 78,479,833, forward strand.
CTTCCTAGGGGTGCATGACAGAAAATAATTGGAAGCACTGCTGTAACCTCAGTAGCCAGCATCTATGTGCAATCTCAGAATGTTATGCATGTGCTACCCCTGCCATTCCAACAGCACCCCATCACAAAAAAGTATAATTAAAGGAAAGTAGTTTATATTTTAGTGTGTTTTGTACAAGCATAATAAAAAAAATTATTTTGTGCCTTTTGGGAAGTAAGAAGAGATGAGGGGGAAACCCGAGATTTTGATAGAGTAGGGAGGGCCACTTTGATGACAGGATTGGTATTGAAATGTTGAATACCTGAGACAACTGAATTATGAACACACTCGTAGATTATGACCTTTAAATAAGTTTAAAAAGAAAAAAAAACTTACTAAAAAAGAAATTGGACCAGAGATTAGGGAGCATGCTTTTTATGTTGTCTGCCATGCTCAATCCTGGTAACCAACATTATCCCCTGAGCACAACCAGGCATGATTCCTAAAACAGAGTCAGGAAACTGTCCTGAGCATGTCCTTGTAAGGTCCAAACCAAAACAAACAAAACAAAATCAAACAAAAACTCAAAATCTAAAATCCTAAAAGAAAAAAAAAACATAATAAATTTGACTTTATCAGAATAAAAATGTTCAACAGTAAAATCACTCAGGAAAATAAATAAGATAGATTATAAAAAATATTTTTCAATGAAAAAGTGCTTTAAAGACAAATTAGAATTAACCTAGTTCATTAAATAAAAGACAGGTGATCCAGCTTTTGGAAAATTATAAATCTGGACATTTCAACAAAGGACTCCCATACGCATGACATGGAAAATGCTCCTATTCATAGGTTTTAAAGGGAAATACAAAAACAATATTTTTAAGGTTAACATTAGCAAACATAAATGCTTGTGAAAGTATGGATGAACAAAAACTTCCATGAAAGGTTGGTGTGAAAGCAAAATATTAAAGTCATTTTGGAAAATGTTTGACAGCATCTCCTAAACTACAAAAAGTATTGCCATTAAAACCAGCAATTTCATTTCACTAATTTACTCACAATAAAAAATGAAAACATATGTGAAGACTTTCAGGTGATTATCCAGTCATTGTTTTGTTTCTTGGTAATATTTATTTATACATCACATTAACTAGTAGTATTTCTTGCTTCTTTTCTTCATTTAGAGCCTCAAAATAGAAACAGCCAATCATCCTTCACAAATAAACTGATAATGTTTGTTTCATTTTGCTATCCCATAAGAGAAAGGTGAAGCACCTTGATACATGATAAAAATTGAATATATTTGAATATATTTGAAAATATGAGAAGCAGACATGAGAATAAAGTAAGAGTGGGGGAAGTAGTTGATGGTCCTTAGGGCATACTCCTGGCTATTTCCATAAGAACTTTAAATTCTTTGCTCTTATAATCTGCCTGGGGGGGGGTTGAGGGCACTATTTTTAACCTATGAGAGCATCTCCTCTGCAGCTTTGTAAGGAAGAAATTGTTCCCAAGACTTCATATACTGCCATACATAGAGGCATAACATACATATATAGCTATACATATACTGTTTGAATATTACAATGCTCTGTATCCAAAGTGAAAAAATAGTAAATATAAACATATTTACTATGTATCTATGTATATCCAATGTTTGAATAGTTTCTCCCACTCATTGGGTGACTCTTGTATCCTGGGCACTATTTCTTTTGAGGTGCAGAAGCTTCTCAGTTTAATGTATTCCCATCTGTTAATCTCTGCTTCCACTTGTTTGGAAAGTGCAGTTTCCTCCTTGAAGATACCTTTAGTCTCAATGTCATGGAGTGTTTTACCGATGTGTTGTTCTATATACCTTATGGTATCTGGTCTGATATCAAGGTCTTTAATCCATTTGGATTTTACCTTCGTATATGATGTTAACTGGGGGTCTATGTTCTCTTTTTTGCAAGTCACTAACCAGTTCTGCCAGCACCACTTGTTGAAGAGATTTTCTCTGCTCCACTTAGGATTTCTTGCTCCTTTGTCAAAAATTAGGCAATTGTATGCCTGCGGAATGTTCTCTGAGAACTCAAGCCTATTCCACTGATCTGAGGGTCTGTCTTTATTCCAATACCATGCTGTTTTAATAACTATTGCTTTGTAGTACAGTTTAAAGTTGGGGAAAGTAATGCCTCCCATTTTCCTTTTCCCTAGGAGTGCTTTAGCTATTCGAGGATGTTTATTGTTCCAGATGAACTTCATAAGTGTTTGATCCACTTCTTTGAAGAATGTCATGGATATTTTTAAGGGGATCTCATTAAATCTGTATAACGCTTTGGGGAGTATTGCCATTTTAATGATGTTAATCCTGCCAAGCCATGAGCAGGGTAAGTGTTTCCATTTCCGTGTGTCCTCTCTTATTTCTTGGAGCAGGGCTTTATAGTTTTCTTTGTATAGGTCCTTCACATCTTTGGTCAAGTTGACTCCAAGATATTTGAGTTTGTGTGGCACTATTGTGAATGGGGTTGTTTTCTTAATGTCCATTTCTTCCTTATTACTATTGGTGTATAGAAAGGCCATTGATTTTTATGTATTAATTTTGTAGCCTGCCACCTTGCTATATGAGTCTATTGTTTCTAGAAGCTTTTTGGTAGAGTCTTTAGGGTTTTCTAAGTAGAGTATCATGTCATCTGCAAACAATGAGAGCTTGACTTCTTCCTTTCCTATCTGAATTCCCTTGATATCTTTTTCTTGCCTGATCACTATAGCAAGAACTTCCAGTACTATGTTGGAGAGGAGTGGTGAGAGCGGACAGCCTTGTCTTGTACCCGAATTTAGAGGAAAGGCTTTTAGTTTTTCTTCATTGAGGATAATATTTGCCATTGGCTTGTGGTAGATGGCTTCAACTAGATTGAGAAAGGTTCCTTCCATTCCCATCTTGCTGAGAGTTTTGATCAAGAATGGGTGTTGGACCTTATCAAATGCTTTCTCTGCATCTATTGATATGATCATGTGATTTTTATTTTTCTTGTTGTTGATGTTGTGTATGATGTTAATAGATTTACGGATGTTAAACCATCCTTGCAATCCTGGGATGAAGCCTACTTGGTCGTAGTGTATGATCTTCTTGATGATGCATTGGATCCTATTTGCCAGGATTTTGTTGAAGATCTTTGCATCAGCATTCATCAGGGATATTGGTCTGTAATTTTCTTTTATGGCAGCGTCTCTGTCTGGTTTTGGTATCAAGGTAATGTTGGCTTCATAAAAGCTGTTTGGGAGAGTTCCCTTTTTTTCAATTTCATGGAAGAGTCTGGCTAGGATTGGTAGTAGCTCCTCTTGAAAGACTTGAAAAAATTCATTAGGAAAACCATCTGGGCCTGGGCTTTTCTTTTTTGGTAGATGTTTGATTACAGTTTCAATTTCCTCAGTAGTGATGGGGGTGTTTAGATATGCTACATCCTCCTTACTTAAATGTGGAAGGTTATAAGTGTCCAAGAATTTTTCCATTTCTTCTAGGTTCTCATGTTTTGTAGCATAAAGTTTCTCAAAGTAGCCTCTGATTACCTTTGGATCTCTGCATTTTCTGTTGTGATCTCCCCCTTTTCATTTTTAATATGGGTTATCAGATTTCTCTTCTCTCTTTCTTTGTGAGTTTTGCCAATGGTCTATCAATCTTGTTTATTTTTTCAAAGAACCAGCTTCTGCTTTCGTTGATCTTTCGGATTGCTTTTTGGTTTTCCACTTCATTGAGTTCCGCTTTCAGCTTTATTATTTCCTTCTGTCTCCCTATTTTTGGTTCCTTTTGTTGGTCATTTTCTAATTGTTTAAGCTGCGCCATTAAGTTATTCAGGTATCCTCCTTCTTCCTTCCTGATGTGTGCTTGTAGAGATATAAATTTTCCTCTCAGGACTGCTTTTGCTGTGTCCCATAGATTCTGGCAGTTTGTGTCTTCATTATCATTTGTTTCCAGGAAAGTTTTGATTTCCTTTTTGATTTCATCTCGGACCCACTGGTTGTTCAGTAGCAGGGTGTTTAATTTCCAATTATTAAAGTTTTTCTTCTGTGTGGCTTTGTAGTTCACATCTAATTTCAGAGCCTTGTGGTCAGCAAAGGTAGCCTGCAAGATTTCTATCCTCTTGATTTTATGGAGGTATGTTTTATGTGTCAGCATGTAGTCTATTCTGGAGAATGACCCATGTACATTGGAAAAGAATGTGTATCCAGGTTTTTTGGGATGGAGTGTCCTGTATATATCTACTAGTCCTCTTTCTTCTATAACTCTTTTCAGGGCTAGTATGTTTTTGTTGGGTTTCAGTCTGGTTGACCTATCAAGTGTTGATAGGGCTGTGTTGAAGTCTCCCACAATGATCGTGTTATTATTGATTTCTTCTTTCAGATTTGTCAGTAATTGTATTAGATAATTTGCTGGTCTCTCATTGGGTGCATATATGTTTAATAGTCTGATTTCTTCCTGTTGCACATATCCCTTGATTCGTACATAGTGTCCATCTTTGTCCCTTACCACTTTTCTGAGTATAAAGTTGGTGTCATCTGATATTAATATGGCCACCCCAGCTTTTTTCAGGGTGTTGTTTGCTTGGATAATTTTCTTCCAACCTTTGATTTTTGAGTCTATGTTTGTTCTGACTATTCAGATGTGTTTCTTGTAGGCAGCAGAAGGTTGGATTCATCTTTTTGACCCATTTTGCCACTCTGTGTCTTTTAATTGGTGAATTTAGTCCATTGACATTGAGGGAGATGATTGTCATAGGATTTAATGTCATCTTTGTAGATAAGTTTGCTGTGTTTGTTGGTCTCTCTTGTCTTAGAGTAGACCTGTCAGTTTTTCATTTAAGGCTGGTTTATCATCTGTGAAGTTTCTGAGCTGTTGTTTATCCGTGAAGCTGTGTATTCTTCCTCCAAACCTGAATGTGAGTCGGGCTGTGAGCAGTATTCTTGGGGAGGCATTCATTTCATTCAATCTTGTCACAATATCCAACCACTGTCTTCTGGCCTTGAGAGTTACTTGTGACATGTCTGCTGTAAGTCTTAGGGAAGCTCCTTTGAATGTAATTTCCCTTTTTGATATTGCTGCTTTCAGTATTCTATCCCTATCTATGGGGTTTGTCATTATAATGAGGATATGTCTTGGGGTGTTTTTCTTTGGGTCTCTTTTAGCTGGTATTCTTCGGGCATGCAGTATTTGATTGCATGTAGTCTTTAACTCTGGGAGTATCTCTTTGATGATGTCTTTGACAGTTGATTCTTCTTGGAGATCTCCTTCCTGGGTTTCTGGGACTCCAATGATTCTTATGTTGTTTCTGTTGAGTTTATCAAAGACTTCTATTTTCATCTGTTCGCATGCCTTGAGTACATTTTCCATTGCCTGTTCGTTTGTCTTAAGGTTCTTTTCCAATTTCTTCTGTTGTGTTGAGCTTTTCTGCATCTCATCTTCCAGTACTCCGATTCTCTCCTCAGCTGCTGATATCCTGTTGGCGAGGCTATCCATTGTTGTTTTCAGTTGAGCAACCGTATTTTTCAGATCTGTTATTTCAGTTTGGAGTTTTCTGATTTCTGTTTTTGTGTTCTCTTCAGATCGATCTATGCTCTTTTTGAGTTCTGCAAACATATTCCATATTTCTATTCTAAACTCCTTATCTGAAAGGTTAATCAGGTGGTTGTAATTTATTATATCAACCGAGCTTTCATATTCATTCTCTATGGATGGTGTTTGCCTGCGAGTTTTCCCCATTGTCAAGCTTGTAGTGTGGTTTTTCCTGCGTGTTGCGGTGGGGTTCATTGATTAGGAAGAGTTCGAGGCTGCAAAGGGAAGTGAAGCGGCTGAGCGCTTCTGCTGCCTCTAGTTGAAAGTCCTCAGAGTGAACAAAGGCAGGGCAGGGCAGAGGGATCCCGCAGCCCCAGAATGCAGGCACTCACCAGCTTCAAAATGCAGTTTTTTGGGGGATGCGCTCCCTAGGCCCCTGAGGAAACCTTCAGAAGTTCAGAAGCACAGTTTCAGGCAGACAGAGATAGGAGTTTTCCCCGAAGTCCTCAGAGTGAACAAAAGCAGGGCAGGGCAGAGGAATCCCGCAGCCCCAGAATGCAGGCATTCACCAGGTTCAAAATGCATTTTTTTTGGGGGGTGCGCTCCCTAAGCCCCTGAGGAAACCTTCGGAAGTTCAGAAGCACAATTTCAGGCAGACCGAGATAGGAGTTTCCTGAAGTCCTCAGAGTGAAGAAAGGCAGGGCAGGGCAGCGATCCCACAGCCCCAGAATGCCAAGTCTCTGTCTTTTTGTTTGCATAATTGTCCTTCCTCCCTCTTCCCATCCCTTCCTCCCTAACATCCTATCCCCTACATTTCCTCCCTCACCTCTTCTTGCCCCTTTCTCCCTCCCTCCCTCTCTTCCTTCCTTCCTCAATTGAATCCTGGGAGGAGAGAGTCATGGAGAGAGCTAAAGAGGCAAAAAGGTCTGTGCAGGAAAAGACACGCTTGACCTATTGTGACACTCTGTAAATTTCTTGAAAGAAATATTTTATTTTATTGGTCAAAAGAAACCATAAATATAAATTCCTTCTTCAAATAATTTTAACACCACAGAGGAAAATCTTTGGGCTAATTATTTGTCGCACTAGTATGTTTTTACTCAGAAGTATTCATGGGCATGAATATGGTTTTCTTTCCCCAATTCCAAGTGAGGCTTTCTATTGACCCTGAAATGCACCAAATTAAAAGAAAGTAAAAATTTGTAATTGAATAGAGCAAAGTAGAATGTAGACATTATGAGATTCAAATTCAGAAACATTTTCAAGCGGAGAAGCTACTTTATTATCTGACTAGTGTAAATTTTGGGAGTATTATTGTAGGTACAGGATATAAAAATATGAAGTATAAAAATATTCCACAGTTATCTAGTAAGGTATCTCATGAGAATATTTTACTTTGAACTATTTCGCAGCTATATCAAAGGTAATCTCTTTCTCATTTAAATAAAACCGGATTCAAAAAAATATTTGTTAAGGAGAAAATAAATATATGTCTAAACTTTAAAAACATTTAGAACTTCATTGCATTCATGAAGACCGTTATGAAATGAAAGTGGCTGGTATTGATTCCCTAGTCTTAGACTAAAAGATTCACAAAAATTATCTAAATTCTGTGCACAACAGATGACTTTGTAAGTTCCTTCCATCAGTCCCAAATTACCTTAGAAGCTTAAAAATAATTGAGGAAGAAGTATTGGGGGGGATTTGGTGACACCTGTGGTGCGCATGAGTACTCTTGACTTTCTGCTCAGAAATCGCTCCTGGCAGGCATAGGGGCCATATGGTATGCCGGGATTCAAACCAATATTTGTCCTGGATAGGCTACATACAGGGCAAATGCCATACCGCTGTGCTATATCACCTTTCATATGGAGAAACATTTTTATGGTGCATACTTTGTTCATTGAGGAGCTCTTGTTATATAGAAATTTCAAATATTTTTTGATTCAAAATAGTCAGAGTGTGTGGCAAATAGATTCAGAAAATTTTCCAGTATTTTACCTCAAATTGTATGAGTTAGTAACTTCATTCCCTGACAGAGGACAAGAGAGCAGAATCCTATAATACAGCTTTATTTAACTTAGGTCTTTGACCTGTTAGAATAAAACTTCAATTTAAAAGAAACGATAATGGCTTACTCTTTAAGACATGTTCTCGAATAGTTATCTTTCTTGCATGACTCTGTCTTTTCTGCTTGCATACTTGTCCTCCCTCCCTCTTTCCACCCTCCCTCCAATCTTTTTCCCCTTCCCTCCCTCTCTTCCTATCCTCCTCAATTGATACCTAGGAGGAGAAAGTCATGGACAGATCTAGTGAGAGCAAGAATGGTCTGTCCAGAAAAAGATGAACTCTGACTCTTGAGACTCTCTCTCCTTCAAGCCGGGCATTGGCATTCCAAATCCCCATGCTGGGGGCACCATGGTGGCTGGAGATCATCTCTCGTGCCTATCAGGCACGTGACACACAAGCGCGGGCTCAGGCCCCTTGCTGCTGTCATCATCCCACTGGCATGGGGTGGGTTCAGTACTCGTGCAGGGTTCTGGATTTCTCACTGGCCAATGAGGTGGGAGAACCTGAACTCCGCCCACTAGCTCACATCTACCTTGCTGCTTCTGTTACCCTGGTAACGTCTTATCGTTTGTTGTGGAGGATCCTAGTGGAAACCACTACCCACTACTCGGTTGAGATGGACGTCCTAATCCCTTCCCAATCCCCTTCCCAGGAGGAGCTTCTGAACAGGAAGCAGCGAATGAACCTGGCAAGAGCCAAAATAATAGTAAGACCTAAAATGCTGGGGCGGGATCTAGAAAAGCTTAAGGCTAGCTCTCACGACCCCCCAGGGTCAGTGTGTGTCCAGTGCCCCCATATGGAGACCCTTGCTTCTTATGACTGCAGACTGAGTTTTCCACCAGTCCTTCCAAAACTGCCTCAGCCCTCACCCAGTACACTCTGAGAAATTAGGCTAGTGACCCCCAAGGATCCCATTTCCTGGACCCACACCCTCCTTCCCTCACCTAACCCAGACCTCTTGGACTCAGGCTCCAATATATCCCTGGATATATTTAAGAAATTCTCCTCCTTGAACTCAAAGTGGGAGAAATCAAGATTTCCCCCTCTAGACTAGAGCTTGTCCTGGATCAATTTCTCAAGTTCATAAGGTCCTAGAGTTTTCTCTTCTGTTTTTGTCATGTGTTACTATGTCCAGTTGGGATGCCAGGGAACCAGGTTAGCTTACCTATTGCTGTGGCCCTCTATGTACATCATTGTGCCCAAAGAATTACTAATTCACCTGACAGTGATTTTCTTTAGAGTTCACAGACATCAGAGATCTCACTAGGTGAGACTTTAGGATACTATAGTGTGCAAAGGATTTGAGTCAGGTCACCCAAACGTCCTGAACACATGATCACTCCATCCACTATAAAAGTTTAGTTCCATTTATTCCTACCTTTTTTATTCTTTAAGAATTTGGGTATTTTCACTCAAATACTTGCCATCACATTCTCATTTGATCTCCAAAATCTCACGTGCTCACTTCTTGACTACATCCACCCTGGATTTTCCCTCAGACTTTGGAGTTATACAGAGCAAGTTAAATTACATACATGCCTTCCATTCCCATACAAATTTGAGCACAATTTAGTTAATAGTCATTGAGGATTCTGTGACTTTAATGTCAGTATCCTTTTCTAGGAAAAAATTGAAAATAGCATGTCAATAGGATGTTCAAAAATAACTGAATCATCATAGGGCTTTGTTTTTGTGCTGCTCAGGAAGTGTTTTCTGACTTCTCCATTGCTTCCTTGAGTAAGGAATTTTGGGATGGGCTTTGGTATTTTACTTTCCTCTCCATATTCATTGAGTAAAGAAACAAAAGACAGAGCAGAGAGATCAAGTTGCATGATAAAATGAGTCCACCAAGGGGAATCTATTGCAATGCTGACTGTACCACCTCTGTCTTCCAGGGTGAAATCCAGGATGCAATGGCAGATGCCAAGCGAAAGGTAACTCCTACTCCAGCATGGTGGGACATGGGAGGTATAACTGATAGGATGGCAGTCCATGCTCCTATGGGCCAGTGCCAGAGAAAGAACTAATGCATTGCTTGAACCATCAGGAAACATAAAGTGGAGAGGCCAGGATATCTATGACATAAAGACTTGGAGGTAATGGTCAAGGATGAGAAGCAGGGAACATGCTGGAAAGAGATGGGTAAGGGATGGTATCAGATATGAGCCACTATGAACTTGTCACACATACTTCACACAGCAGCACTGAGACAAGGAGCCTCAAATCAATGTGGAAGTTCCAAGGACGTGGGACAATGAAGCATGAGCCAGAGGCCTTGTGACAGACCAAAGCCCCACCTCTAAGTCTTGAGAGCATGGTCATCAGGAGTTGCACAGGGAACTAGCTGAGTGTCCCATGTCCTGTCTGCCTTGAACATATGAGAGGCCTGTCCTGTCCGGACTAAGGATCATGCTATCACTGCTGCTTGTGCTCACTTCCCTCATTATGCCCACAGGTGAAAGAGCTGGAGCAGCAAGTGCTGGCTGGGCACGAGCAGCAGTGGAAAAGTCTTCTTAAACTGCAGCATGGCCTGGGTGAGCTTCGGGACTATCTGTCTAGCTCTCCAAGCATCAGGGACAGAATACAGGTGCTACAGCAGAGCCAGCTGTTAGATGAGCTGCAGCTTCAGCGTAGCAGAGACCAGCAAATCATCCAGCAGCTGCAAATGAAGCTCAGGAAGACCCAAGTGAGAGAGGGGCCTTGGGCTGGTGGGCAGGAAGGCCTGCTAGCTTTGTACTTTGAGCACTCAAAATCTTCTTCCCTCATAATTAGGATCTCCTTAAAACATCTGAAGAGAGAAACCTGGAGCTCCAGGCCCAGCTGAATGAAAGGATTAGTGAGTTAATACCCATGGAGTTTTGGGCACACATTGGGATGGAGGAGCTAAAGCTGTGCAGGGACTTGACCCTCATTCTGATCGACACCTGGTTTTTTGACAAACTTTGGCACCTCTATAGGAAATAGAGAGGAAAAGGAGGCTGAGGAGTTGGCCACTGTGGTGGTTCAAGTCGGCAATTATGAGACCAAAGGGCTGACTAAGAAAACGGCAAAAAGATCTAGCCTGCCAGGGGAGCTGGATGGCACAGAGGACAAGGTAGGCTTGACACCCTTCTGAGTTAACTGCTTCCAATGCTCTCAATTCCACTTCCCTTCCCTCCATTTTCTCTAAATTGCTATTTCCTCTTGCAAACATGGGCCCACAAAAACGCCCTCCTCCTCACAATTTCCTGGAAACTCTTGGATGGCCAAAGGGATTCTCTTCCTAAGGACACCTCACAGGCAAATTCCATGCTGGCTCTTTCCCAAGATTCCAATTCCAGGCGATAGGGGAGGTGGAAAAGACCAATCTGCCCATTGAACAAGCAATAAACCAGTCCATCCTGAAAATCCCTTATATAGCACAGAGGCCAATAAAGGGTTGAAACATCACTCTGAGCTTTTGGAGAACTTGCTCTAAACTCAGCATTTTCCTTCCTCCATTTGGACTCAACCAATACTTTCTTTGAACACATGGGCCCACAATCACTACCTTCTCCTCGAAATCCCATGAACACTCTTTACAGCTGGAAGGAATGACCCTTCCTAAGGACTCTTCACAAGCAAATTCCTTCCTGAATTTCCACAGATGCAGTTTTCAGACTCTGTGGTCATAGAGATGCCAGAAGAGGTCGAAGGAGAGTGCACCAACTCGGAGGTACCGAAAACTCCATTCTCACAGCTCTGCATGGAACAAGAGCCTTTGCCTCAAAAGTCTGAAAATCAGAATATCCCCAATTAAGTACATCTCGTACACAAAGAAAATGCAGTCCAGGGTTGGGGATCTTTGTATTTTCCAGTAACTTAATATTCAGAAGCCCCTTGAAAACAACAAACAAAAATATCATTGATATGTAATTCCCGCACTACCTTCTTTTGGGTCTAGGACAAGTTGACCACACACCCCATTTTTTGCTACCCTGCACCTCCAACATAGGATGTAGCAAGTTCTCACTCAGATTTATTGCCCAGCTAATGGGGAGGCAGGAGATGTACTTCTTTATATTTGCCTGATTCTTCCCTTTCTTTAATATGTTGAAATTTACAGCCAAAAGCTGATGCTATTTCTAGCAGCATTTGAACTTCTTAGATGATTTGGCTTTAGAAATCTTATACTATGTGGATGTAGCAGAGACCAATGGGCAAAAGATTATGCAGCCAAACAGTCGAGCCTTGCATGATATGTCCTTGGTACAGAGGACAAGGCAGACTTGACATTAAACGCTTGAGTTCCTGGGTAATGCTTTACAGTCTTGATTCACTGTCCTCCTTATTCTCTCAATCGCTACTTCCTCTTGAACACAATGGGCCCAAATACACCACATTCTCCTCAAAATCTCATGTAAACGCTTAGGAGCTAGAAGGGATTAACCTTCTAAGAACACTCCACATCTGCCCTTTTCCCCAGCTGGAAATGACTGTATCCTCGATGATCACAGAGATCCTTCTGCCCATCCAACAGAAAAGAAGTCATCCTGGCAGGACCCATGAGAGGCACCAAGGCAAAGGTAGGCTTGATGTCTTCCTCTGATTTTCTGGATTAAACACTCACAACTCATCATTTGCCCCTCTCCATTTTGTCTCTAACACTACTTCCATTGACCACGTATTCCTCGAATTACCATGGACAGTATTTGATGCCTGGACGGGTTCCCCCTACCTGAGGACCCTCCACAAGCAAATTCCATCCTGTTCTTTCTCCAGATGCAATTCCCAGACTCGGTGATCATCGACATGCCGGAAGAGTTTGAGGAAGATTCCAGCGGAGCCAAGGAACTGAAAACCACATTCCCAGAGCTCTGTGGGGAGCAAGAGCTTTCAGCCCAGGAGCTTAACATCCAGAATATCCCCAAGGAAATTGGGCTGGTCTCCAAGCCAAAAGCACGCCAGGGATGGGTTTCTTATTTTCTTCAGTATACTCATCTTCGTAAATCCCATAACAACAAACCAAATATTATCTATATGTGATGACAACCGTAACTTCTTTTGTGTCATGTACACTGGTTGACCACCAGCCCCCAGAATAGCTGCCCTGCATGTAACATCTAGATGTTTGCAAGTTCTGCCTCTGATTTATTGGTAGGTAAGCAGTTGAGGCAGCAGGAAGAGACTTAATTCTTTAGAGTATTTTTCTTATTCTTCGCACTTTACTAATAAATTTATTGAACCTACCTAATGCTGATGTGATTTCTATGAACAGTCGAATCTTACATGATGGTTTAGCTCATCAAATTTCTTTGCCTTGATGTTTCCATTTTGCTCCATTGCTGGCATCTGATAAGTTCTTCGGGTCACACATAGTTCAATACATTACTTTCAGTTCTGATGTACTTAGAATAACTTATAAAAAACTATGTCCAAGAGCACAGACATCATAGGAAAAGCCTCTTTGAAAAATAAACACACCCAAACCTGCTAACCTAGAAAGAGTGTCAAAGAATGAAGCAATAGAATATTAGACAGGTAGAAAGTTGTTGAGTTTAGGGCTGCATGGAAATGATAGTTGCTCTTCTTGGAGAAGACTAATCTACAACCTCAGTTTTGTAAAACTATACATTGACATTTTCGACATTTTCATGATAGACTTGGGCTAGGAAGATAGCTCAAACAAAAAAGGAATCTATGGTTGGTTTTTTGGCCGCCAATTGAATCTCTTGCATTTAGTGGACATCCAAGTACTGTGATCGAAGCCCCCAAAGGAGGTGCATTCCACATCTTGTATTTGCAGTTAGTTCAGCTCATGTTTCTTAAAATGGTGTCACAGGGGAAACACAGGGATTATGGCACTTACTTTACATGTCTACCAATTTTGTTTTATCCTTCCAATCTCATTTTTCCCTAAGCACTCCCAGTGGTATTCCCCAATTATGATGTAAGGAGGAGCTCCCACCTTTCAATTATAGGACCCTATTAGAGTATTATAGTGGAAGAGAATTATACCAAACAAGAGAAATGAATTAAATGAGAAAGTAAATGCTTAATACTATATTCATCACTAGTGTATAAGAAATTGATCCACAATAATATTCACAATAATTGATAATCATTTAATTAAAAGAACACACTAGTAAAGTACAGAGCATTGTGATTATGGAGGACCTGAAGTCTTCAGAGGACATACAAACAAATCACTTTACTTAAAGTTGTGAAGTAGACATTGATATTATGAGTTACCCAAATGCTCAACCCCTTTTGATATATTCAAGAGAATCGAGCACATAAATTCTTAGACTTACATTCAGATAGACACAATGTTGTCCCTAATAGGGGGACAAAAACCTAGTGACTAACTGACTGGCAAATGACAACTAAAATGTGGTTTATCCCTATAATAGTTTATAAGACTCTGTCAATAAAGGTTACACACTTGGACTAAACCAACAAAATCTAGTTTATTGCAAGAAACAATCTGATCGTGTCTGCTAGCATCTCTCTGAGAAATCTCATGAAAATATATTATAAACACAAATAATTGTTGAGATCATAGAATTGAGAAAGAATGGGTATGTATGTAATTGATTAAAACTGTCATGAGTCATCTTTTTAGGCAGACTGAAATATTATAAACTCAAATTTTTTGTTTTGTTTCTTTGTGTTTGGGTCACACCCAGTGGCGCTCGGGGGTTATTCCTGGCTCTCTGCTCAGAAATTTCTCCTGGCAGGCTCGAGGGGCAATATGGGATGCTAGGATCAAACCACCATCCTACTGCATGCAAGGCAAATGCCTTAACTCTATGCTATCTCTCCTGCCCCCTATAAACTCAAATTTTGATGATGTTCACATTTTCATCAAGTTCCTAAATCTTGGTGAATTATAGACTTATATGGGTGACATATATAAACTATACAGTAATGCAATATTTGAAATACCTGTATGTATGCGTAGAGGTAGAATCTTACATTTCATTTCTTGGTGGTATTTAATGGAATATTCAGAATCATGGAGGAACAATTTCTTGTCTCTTTTCTTTCCTATCATCATTTCTCTTTCTCTCCACTCTTGGACCACAAGTTGTAGTGCCCCTAAATGCTCATATCAGAGACTAGAGACAGTCATTAAACTTGTGTTACATGTGTGCATTGCAAACAGAGCCATATTTGTTTGGAAACCATTGTCATCTACACTGAGATGACAATCTTTATGACAGAAATAGGTATTTTCTTCATTTCTATTTCTGCACATTTAGTTTGTAATCGCAATATTAGCAAATCTAGTGCCATTCACACATCCATGAATGACAATATCCTTGCAGTGGCATATTTAAAAAAACGATTAAAGGCTGTTATGTAGTTTTAAAATAGATATAAAACTAATAAGATATAAAAGAGGTCAATGGCAAATGAGCTCACGGTATCTCTGGGATGGAAAATAGAAGAAGTACAACTGGTATAAAAGAAGCAGTTACAAGCCAATATATCTGACAGGAATTTTTTGAACCTAGATAGAGCCGGTTTAGGAGGCAGGGATTCCCCAGTAAGCTCTGAGGAATGAGCATTAAAGGGTAAAATGTTAGAAGCATATGGGACAGCTCCTATGAAAATTTACAACATGACCCTAACCACTTGCTATGATAGACATTCACCATGACCACTGTCCTTGCTTCCAGCTCTGATTTTATCTGATTTATTTGTTGATTTGGGGACCATTCAATTGTGCTTAGAGATTCCTTATGGCTCTTCTCAGGAATCATTCTAGAAGTCTTTGGAGATCAGTTACCTGGCAAGGCAATTAACAACATGCTGTAGTAACTTTCTGAACCTTGATTTTAAAATAAAACACAATTAGTTTACCATTCTGAATCCCATCAGGAATACAATTACACTCACTTCTTTTTTTTTACTTCATTTGGCATATACAGAATACATGTAGTCATGAAGAATGGGGTTAGATATAAAACTATCCCATTTAAACACATCAAGTACATTTTTAGAGCCAGAGAGGGTGGTATCAAATGGAAAACTCCAAATTTTCAGTAATGTCTTCTCCCCACAAAACTACCCTTTGATTTTTTTTTTTTTGGTTTTTGTGTCACACCCGGCAGTGCTCAGGGGTTCCTCCTGACTCTATGCTCAGAAATTGCTCCTGGCAGGCTTGGGAGACCATATTGGATGCCAGAATTCGAACCAATGACATTCAGCATGAAAAGCAAAGGCCTTACCTCCATGCTATCTCTCTGGCCCCCTACCCTTTGATTTTTAAGAGCTTATATTTCCCAAGATTTTAAGAATGTCCTCCAGAGAGTAATAGAGATGCTTCTTTTGTCTTAGGAGTGTGCACAGGCCCCAAAAGGCAGAAAGTCCCCTTTCTTGCAGACTAGGTCTTTATCACTTTTTTTTTCCTCAGTGGCTATCCTCTGTTTTCTTGGTTAACAGGACGTTTGATTTTAGAAGGAGTTTTAGGAACAAGATCAAATGTAGAACTTCCTTCTTTCTTCCTTCCTTCCTTCCTTCCTTCCTTCCTTCCATCCTTCCTTCCTTCCTTCCTTCCTTTCTTCCTTCCTTCCTTCTTCCTTCCCTTCTCCCTTTTTCCTTCCTTCCTTCCTTCCTTCCTTCCTTCCTTCCTTCCTTCCTTCCTTCTTCCCTACCTTCCTTCTTTCCTTTCTTCCTTCCATCCTTTGTCCCTTCTTTCTCATTTCCTTCTTTCTTTCTCCTTACATCCTAACTTTTTCCTTCGTCTCTTTCTCCTTTCCTTCCTCTTTTCCTTAATTTTTTCTTTCTTCCTACCTTCCTCTGTCTCTTTTTTCTTTTTCCTTCTTTTCTCCCTTTTTGGCATCCTTTCTTAATTGTTCCTTTCCTCCCTCAATCTCTTCATTCCTTTTCCCTTCCTTCTTCCATTTAATTTTCCTCCATTCTTTTCTCCCTTCCTTGCTTCTATTCCTTCTTTTTTCCCACCATTCCTTTTTTCATACCTTCCCTTCTTCCTCCCTTCATTCCCTTCACCCTTCCTTACTTCCTTTCTGTCAACACTCCTTTGTCTTTTTTGTTTATTTTTTTCTTAAATTTTTATTGTGATCATAATGGCATACATATCTTTCATATTAGTAATTTAGGTACATATTAACATTGAATCAGGGGAATATCCATCACCAAATTTGTCCTTCCCCCATCCCAGTTCCCTTTCTGCAACTCATATAACCCAGAATCCCCCCCCAGGCTGCTAGAGTAGGTGGTCCCCTCTTTGTCTAGCTTGCTAGACAAATATATCTGTTTGCTCCTGGTACCCTACCTGTTTCCCCTTCTATTTAAGAGTTGGAACTAGATAAATCGAGTTATGTGGTTTTGTTTGAAGGAAAGAAAAACAATAGAATGGGATACAAAATAAGAAAAAATAATAACAATTAAAAAAAGAAGTCAAATACGCTGAAAATGGGCGGAGACCTTCTAGAGGCTATCAAACTCAGTTTGAGAGAAGACATGAAAAAGGTAATAGAAACACCACAACAATACAGAAAAAAATATCAAATTAAATATCCAGTGAGCACTACAGCAATAAAGACAAGCACCACACAATAGTCTCGGTTCTGAAATCAGATCATGCCGGAGTGCAAAAAGAAAGAGAAAGATAAGGTAAAATAAAATAAAATGAAATAAAATAAAATTGGAGATATCAACTTCAATATCTACACCAAAATAAAGACAACAAGAAAATTGATCAATCTATAATAAATGTGTGGAAGGATGATTATTTTGTGTTTTTCCCCCCTCATAGGCACAATAAATATTGGGGATATCATAGAGGGAATTCCCTTGGCCTAGGAGTTACAGGGTTTCTCCACCCCTGAAGTATACTGTCATGGATTCACTGTAGACTGCTTGCATGATCATTTACTCTCCCCTCGGTGCTTTTGTGGTGTATGGAAGACTTCTGCTTCGTCTTGGATGGTAAAAATCAGACCCCTGTATCTAGAGATCTTGGTGACTGTGCAACTCACGGAATGGAGCTTATGATGGAGTCTTTGTGGTTCTAGCAGTTCTGCTTCTTCAGTGTCTTTTTAATCAGTCTTCTGTAATTGGTGGTCTTGGTCATTATGTTGCTCCTAGGATGGAGCCTATAATAAAGTCTTTCCAGAAGACGCATTCAGTTGCGGTTGTCTCAGTCAGACCTCTGGAGTTGGAGATCTTGTTTGTTGAACAGATTGTAGACCAAAAGCTAGGCTAGAGCTTTTCATTGCTGTTGTTGTTGGTCCCGGGATGAATACTGTCGAGTCCTGGTTGTAACTATCAGTCATCTGTATATAGCGATCTTGGCTTTTGCTCAGGTCAAAGGGTGACATGTTTTCTGATTTTGTCTTATTGTTGGCTGATGAGGAAGGACAACATGCTCTTAGATCAAGTTGTTTTCATTTCCTCATTGTCAAGTTATAAATTTAGAACTGATGCATGTTGGCATCAGAGTAGCATTATGAATGCCGTGGAGGGATTTGGTTTCTGGAGCTGTTGTGGAGAACTCTGTCATTTCTATGTCTGGGATCCAGGAGTCAAGGCTGGATGGTTGGTGTCTAGTTCCCTGGAGTCTAAGTTTGTTCCACATGACATAAGTTCAGGGTGGGAGATGTCCTTGTGTTGTAAAAAAGTATGAATTCTTATCCCTAGTAGGTAAGAGCTTGTTTTTACATGGAAAATTTCCCCTTTGTTTAATATGTCTTTGCAGGAAGAAGTGGTGCTACATTATATTGCTGGTGGATTTGGGGGTGGAGAGAGAAGAAAACAGCCCCACGCCAACAACTAAAAATATATATGCTCACACATATCTAAAAAAATGTTCTTTTTTTAAAAAAATTAAATAAATGACATAGTTAAAGGAACAAAGTGGGTCCAGGAGAGATAGCATGGGTATGAGGCATCAGTCCTTCCTGCAGAAGGACAGTGGATCAAATGCCAGCATTCCACATGGTCCCCCTTCCCCCCAGGGGCGATCTCCGAGCATAGATCCAGAAGCACCCCCTGAGCACCGCCTGGAGTGACCCAAAAGAAGCAAAACCAAATGAAATCAAAAAACAAAAACTAAAACAAAACAAAACAAAAATAAAACAATAAAGAAACAAAAAAATGAACAAGAATAAAAAATAAAAGAGGAAAAAAGAAAGAAAAACAAAAACAAAAAAGGGAGAAAGTGAAACAGGAGATTATTTTACATTTGGGGAGAAACAGGGTAAGTGTTATATAGGTCTATACTTATGCTGAAAGTATAGACTTCCCCATTGTCTTTAAAGATTTCCTTGTGAGGTGTGGGGTCCAAGAAGGGAGGTCTTGGTTAGAGTTCTTGCAGTGGGGGTCCTTTGGAGCTAGTTCTGGTATCAATCCACAGTCTTCGTTAGGGAGAGGTTATTAGGAGGGCCAGACTGCATGAGTCAGTCGGGGTATTGGTTGTATTTTCTTGCCGGGAACGAGGTGAGAGCTTGATTGGGTGTCTCTTCACTTGGGTAGTGGGTACTGGTTCGTTGGGGTAGGCGGTCTGTCTTGATGCCTAATGGATTAAGAACTGAGGATGAAGAGTTACAATGTGGTGGGGATATTGGGCGTGGTATTGAGGGGTGAAGGGATAGTCAGATTTCTGGAGGAGGGGAGGGAATAATATATGGGAGGCATTATATGGGGTATAGGTATGGGTTGTTTGTGGTTTAGGTTTGTCCCTTAAGGAGGATTCCTATCTCTGCGTGCTCCTGCCCACATATAAACATATAGAAGTTAGCTTAGGTATGTATTAATGTAGAGAGGTGGGGAGGGCAAGAGGTGAGCTGAGTACAGAAAGATAGGTAAGTACTTGTAAGGAAAGGGAACAAATAGATCAATTTTTGGATATGTATAGGTTTGTGTCTTGAGTTCTGACCGCTGTGTTAGTAGGGTCTGTCTATATAGGTGTTAACCCTTTGCAGTATTGTCCACAGCACCCTATAAATCAGCTTTCCTTTCCTATAGAGGAGGTAACTGTATGGTTTTTATTTGAAATAGATTGAATTGATGATAGTGAGGAGGAGAGGGTGAAAGAAGGAGGAGACAAGAAGAGAGAGAAGGAAAAACAAAACAAAAGAAAACAAGCCAAAAATTCAACAACATCAACAACAAAAATATGAAGTAATGAGAACAGAGAGTACAAGAGCAAGGGCCTGTTAGTCTGCTTGAACGGGTTCAATGCTTAAGCCCTGTAGTAAAAATCTGTAGATCACGGTTGTTACTTTGGTGGTCTGGCTGGTCACATGCTTCAGGTCCTTGTGTGGACCTGGGAAACCTCACAGACGTGGGCTCTCTTTTATTTTTTTAATCAATGATTATTTTATTATTATTTTTCACATGCGTAACTTATTTTTAATAATAATTATTTATTTAAGCACTATGTTTGCAGAAATATTCATAGTTGGATTGCACTGGTATACATTGATGGTGAACATTCTATGATTAAAATCATGTGTAACTTTTTTTTTGTTGCAGTTCCAGTTATGTTTTACTAGCGGTTTCTTAAAGGTTTAGAGTCAAAGGAGCACTATAAAAACACTGTTAGAGTGGCAATTTTCATTTGCATGGGCCCATCAAAGTATGGGGGACATGGAAAGGAAAAACCTTGGCCTAAATACAAGGAGACCCTACCCCTGAATTTTCCTGACATAAGACGAATTCTAGGCTTCAGGCAAACTAGTTTGTCCAATCCAGGTCATTGTCTGTAGTGCCCATACAGTTTTATTTTTCAAACAGTCTCTGTTGTTGGTATCATATTTCTGTATTGAAGATATTGGAATCTGTATATCCTACATTGAAGTCAGGATGGTGCAGAGCGGCATCTAATTTCAACTCACAATGAAAGGGCAATGCAGAAAGCCCTGTCCAGTATGCAGGTCATTGTTGTTGTTTAAATCTTCTCAGTGTTAAGGGAAGACTCTTTTGAGTGAATCGATGCCAGTGCAGCAGTAGGGTCTTCCCTGGTAGAGGATTGCTTCCAGGTGATGTCATAGACAACTTTTGATGTTTCATTGATGGCTTCCTTGGTTCAGGGGTGAATGGAGAATGCCCAAACCTCTGTGCCAGGTCATCATGTCAATGTTCTGGGTGTAAGGTTCCATTCCACCATAAGATTTGTGTATTCCTATCTCTATGAGATAAGAAGTTACTTGTATGTATAGTATTTTTCATTTTAATGGGCCCATGCAAACAAGAATAATGCCATCTAGTGTTATCAGCACATAAGGGGGCCACAAGAACAAGTCCAACAATCCCCATGACCTGGTTCGAACATAAGCATTAACCTGAGGGACTCTTTCACCAAAATTTCTTATTAAACAATTCACAAAGAGGAAAAAAGATAAAAGGTGGGAAAAATAAACAATCTAACTTAAGACAGTGGACACAATTGTCACCATTTAAGAAAATTTGTGTGTTCCCATCTCTATAAGATAAGAACATGTTTGTATATAATTTCCCATTTTAATGTGCCTATGCAAAGGAAGAACAGTATCACATGTCAAGATTGATGCCTATGGGGATGCTAGAAGAAGTCCAACAATCCAATTGACTTGGTTCTTAATAAATGTTAAATGTAGGGACACCTACAAATTTTCTTATTTAACAAATAACAAAGGGAAGGAAAGATAAAGAGGGATTCTTTCACCAAAATACCTTATTGAACAGTTCACAAAGAGGAGAAAAGATAAAAAGTGGGGAAAATAAACAATGGACTCAATTGTCACTGTTTATCGGAACTAATCAGAAACCTGGTATGGTAGCAACCACAGTTACACAATGAAAGAAGGAAGAGGCCAAGAGGCCACTGAGAGTAAACAAGTAGGTAAAGAGTACTGGCCTCTTCCCAGCATGAGAGTCCATCCTCTTATTTTTATTTTGAAAATATATGGTACCCCCACCTGAAGTGGTCTCTTCCCAGCCTGAGAGTCAATCCTTCCATTTTTTATTTTAAATATATATGGTTTTTGAAATGGAGACCAATGAGAAAAAAAAATACCAGTGAATGTCATGACATAATGTCGCGACATACACCAGTGCTGCATTGGCCGGCCATACACCCGATGTGTCCCTGCCTCAGTGTCAGGAGAGAAATGGAGGAAAGCCTGAGGACCACGATAGAGTCCACCAGGGCCGGCAACCAGGCAAGGCTTGGAGTAGGGGAGAAATAGGAGAATGGCTGGGAACCTGCCAAGCCACCCAGCACTCCCCAAGCTGGGGAGTAGGTCTCCGGAATGGGATTTCCCCTAACCCCATACCTGGAAAGAGCTGTCCTCCAGAATCAAGGAAACGGAGCCAGCTATCTGCCCTGCCCCTCCCCCTGTTCCTCCCCCCTAGAGGGGGGGAAGCCTGGGGACCCCTACTAGAGTTCACTGGAGCCCACAGCAGGCCACCCAAGGTGGCACTCAGGCCAGGCTTAGAGTCCTGGAGAGAAATAGAGGAATGGCTGGGGGCCTGCCGAGCCTCCCATCACCCCCCAAGCTAGGGAGTAAGCCTCCGGAATAGGGTGTCCCCTAACCCCATTCCTGGGAAGAGCTGGCCTCCAGGATCAAGGAAACGTGCCTTCCTCTCTTTTAATCTCTTCTTTCTCTCCCTTTCCCTTCCTTCCTCCCTTCCGACATTCACTCCTCCCTTTTTCTTCTCCCTTCCTTCTTCTACTCTACCCTCATTTCTTTTTGTCTTTCTTTTCCCTTCCTCCCTCCATTTTTTCCTTCTTCCTTCCATTCTTTTCTTCCTCAGTTCCTCCTTCTTTTTCTTCCTCCCTTACTCCTTCCCATCTTTCCTACTTTCCATCTTCCCTTCCATTCTTCCCTCTTTCCTTTCTTCTTTCCTTCCTTTATTCTGTCCTTCATTTCTTTTTCTGTTTTCTTTTCTTTCTTCATTCCTTTGTTCCATCCTTCATTTATTCTTCCCATCCTCTATCCTCTCTTGCTCCTTTTTTCACTTCCTCCTTCAATCCCTCCCTCCCTCTGTCTTTCTTCCTCCCTTCCTTCTTTCTTTCCTCCCTTTTTCTCCCTTCCTCCCTCACTTCTTTTCTTCCTCTCTCCTTTGCTTCCTCCCTCCCTTCCTTCATTTCTTTTTTCTTCCTCCTCTCTCTCACTTTTTCCTTACTTCCTCCCTTTCTCTCTTCCTGACATTCTTTCCTCATTTCTCCTTTCCTCCCTCTCTTCATTAATTTTCTTCCTCCCTTCCATTTCCTTCATTCTTTCCTCCTCTCCTTAATTTATATTCTTTCTTTTCTTCTTCCCTTCCTTTCTTCAATCCTTCTTTCTTCCTTCCTCCTTTCATCCCTCCCTCTCCCTCCCTCCTTTCCTTTCTTTCATCCATTACTCTTCCCTCCCTGCTTCCCTTCATGACATTCTTCTTTCCTTCTTCCAGTTCTATGTTCTTTCCTTCTTTCTTCCTTCATTCCTCCCTTCCTTTCTTTATTTCTTTCTCTATTTCTTCCCTTGCTCGCTCCCTTCCTTCTTCCATTCCTCCCTCCACCTCACTCTATCTCTTACTTCTGCCTCCCTTTCTTACTTTCTTTTTTCATTTCTCTCTGCCTTCCTCCCACACATCCTTTATACTTCCCTCTTTCCTTCTTTCTTTCTACCTTTTTTCTCACATATTTTCTCATTATCTCCTTTGATTCCATCCTACCTTTCTTCCTTTCTTTCTTCATCTCTTCCTCCCTTTCTCCATTGTTCCTTCCTTCTCTTTTTCATTTCTTCCCTCCTTCCTTCCTTCCTCCCTTTCTCCCTCCTTCCTTCTTTACTTTCTACCTTCTTTCTTCTCTTCATCCTTCTCTTGGCTCTTCCCTTCCTTTCTTCTTTTTTCCATGACTTTCTTTCTCCCTTTCTCCTTCTTTCCTTACTCCTTATTTTTTCCTCCTCTCTTATTTACTTCCTTGCTTATTTCATTCCTCCCTTCTTCCCTCCCTCTCTCCTTGATCCCTCCCTTTCTCCTTCCCTACAATCTTTCCTCCATTTCATTCTCCCTTTCTTCATTCTCTCCTCTCCTTCCTTCCTTCCTCCATTCCTCTCTTCTTTCTTTCCTTATGCCTTCCTCTTTTCCTTTCTTCTTTTCTTCTCCCAAGCTTCCTTTCTTTTATTATAGTCATAATTGACAGTCACAGAGAAATTATCATTAGAATCTGTTTATTTTAAGTTCTGAAATAATTTTAAAAAGTTATCAGAGTATTTTAATTTATATTTCACATAGAATCAGAAAATAATATATTCAGATAAATCTTCAAAAAGAACAACTTATAAATTTCATTATATGATAATGTCATTTGATATCGGTACTTACATTTAACACTAAAAAATGCACCATCACAACATAACACTAAAGTATTGAAAATCTTTTAAGTCATATTAATTAATTCCAGGTTCCTGAACTTAAAAAATAAAGAATAAAAGCCAAAAGGAAAGAGATATGTTAATAATCAATTTAATAAAATATTTGGAAGGAAATTAAAAATTAGCTAGTAATAATAATTTTATATTAGATTCAAATTTTAATATCTGTTAGTTTCATTTCCTTCTAATTTTATTTTGTTGTAATTTATTAAAATTGGAATGTATCATATTATTTTTGAAAAATACATCATAAAAATGTGATTAGAAAAATTTAATAACATGAAATATTTAGTGTTTTATTAAAGTTCTCTTTACTTCTGAATTAAATAATAAAAAGACATCTAAATATTTATGTTATACAAATATTGCATCCTTTGTTTTTATTATTCCTTTTTAATTATTATATTAATATATGAATAAGCCAGTTAAAAGTTATGAAGTTTATTTTTTCCTTTTTTTTTTTGTGCTGAAATCTGTAGTGTCAAGTGTTCATCTTGGCTCTGTACTAAAGAATAACTCCTGAAAACCATGTGGAAACACGTGAGGTGCCAGATATCTAACCCAGGACAGCACCAGAAAAAGCAAACACCAAACCTGCCATACTATCTCTCTACCACTCTAAATAGTGATGTTTCATTTCTTAGAATTTATATTATTAATGCCAGGGAGAGGAGTATTTAATTTGTTCAAACTTGCTAAGAAATAAAAAAGAGTAACTTTTGTGTACTTATCCTATTTTTAATATGAACATTAAAATAATGCATTACTCTACAATATGCTTTTATAACTAATGAGTCAATGATTCAGTCTAACAGTGCACAATAAATGCCAAAACTATTTGTGCTTTCTAAATTTCCTGCTAAATTTGTGCTTCCATACCTCAGTCCATGATTAGTGAAACATTCTATTTTTATGGTAAACAACTCCACATTCAAATGACATAGGAGGAAATAAAATAGGAAACTTTTAAAATGCTATTTAATAACAGGTTATTATCAGATTCACTAATTTAAATGGAAGTATTTTCATCCTAAAATTATCATCTAATCAGGCTTAATATGCTAGAAATTATTATTTATTAAATTATATTAATATGAGTCATAAGACTCCCCAGACTAAAGGAAATTTTGAAGATAATGTAGCAAAAATCTATTGAAAAAAAGAGTAAGAAGAGCATTAATACAAGAAAATTATTTCTTATATTTTATCCTATATAAAAACGTTATTTCTTGACATAATACTCAAATGAAGCCCAAACTGAAATTGAAATGTCTTTAATCATACGTTTTGGTGAAAATAACCTGCCTTGGTATTTCTAAAACTTGAATTAGTATAAAAAAATACAATGACAAAAAATCAAACAAATAAACAGAGAAACACCACAGGAATACAGAAAACAATCAAACCATAACCACAAGCTTAAAATAAAATTTAAAAATTAAACAAATGAATTAATAAAATAAATTTTGCTTTTATATTTTGCAAAGGCACAGTAAATATTGGGGACATTAGAAAGGGAATTCCTTTGGCCTAAGAGATATAGGTTTCTCTGCCCTTGAAGCATACTGTCATGGGAATAAATACAGGCTCTGTACATGCTCTTTTTCACTCCCTAGGTCTTTTTATGGTGTGAGGAAACTTTCTGCTCAGTTGTGGATGATAAAATCAGGCCTCTGTAACTAGAGACCTTGATATTTGCACAGATCATAGGATGGAGCCTAGGATAAAGTCTTGCTTTATGGTTTTAGAAGTTCTGTTCTAAAACTGTTGTTTTAATCGGTCTTCTGTAATTGGTGGTCTTGGTGTTTACACCGATCCTAGGACGAAGCCCAGGATAGTGTCTGTCATTATATTTCCAGGTGTTCTGCTCAGTTGCAATTGTCGCAGTCAGACCTCTGGAATTAGATTTCTAGGTTGTTGTACAGATAGTAGGCCAAAGCCTACTAGGGTCTTTCTTCTAGGCTACTAGAACCCTACTAGGCTAGGGTCTTTCTTCTTAGTTGTACAGATTGTAGGCCAAAGCCTAGGCGAAAGAAGAAAGGAAGGAAGGAAGGAAGAAGAAGAAGAAGAAAGAAAGAAAGAAAGAAAGAAAGAAAGAAAGAAAGAAAAGAAAGAAAGAAAGAAAGAAAGAAAGAAAGAAAGAAAGAAAGAAAGAAAGAAAGAAAGAAAGAAAGAAAGAAAGAAAGAAAGAAAGAAAGAAAGAAAGAAAGAAAAAAGAAAAAAGAAAGAAAGAAAGAAAGAAAGAAAGAAAGAAAGAAAGAAAGAAAGAAAGAAAGAAAGAAAGAAGAAAGAAAGAAAGAAAGAAAGAAAGAAAGAAGAAAAAAAGAAAGAAAGAAAGAAAGAAAGAAAGAAAGAAAGAAAAAAGAAAGAAAGAAGAAAGAAAGAAAGAAGAAGAAAGAAAGAAAGAAAGGAAAGAAAGAAAAAAGAAGAAAGAAAGAAGAAAGAAAGAAAGAAAGAAAGAAAGAAAGAAAGAAAGAAAGAAAGAAAGAAAGAAAGAAAGAAAGAAGAAAGAAAGAAAGAAAGAAAGAAAGAAAGAAAGAAAGAAGAGTGGGGGAGGGAGGGAGGAAGGAAGGAAGGAGAGGAGGGAGGGAGGGAGGGAGAGGGATGGGAGGAAAAAGAAAAAAGAAAGAAAGAAAGAAAGAGAGAGAAAGAAAAAGAAATATAGAAAGAAAGAAATAAAGAAGAAAGAAAAATATAGAAGAAAGAAAAAGAAAGAAAGGAAGGGAGAAAAAAGAAAGGAAAAAAGAAAGAAAAGAATGAAAGAAGAAAGAATTAGAAAAATAATCTATAAAAACAAGGAAGAGTCAATGAGATTAATAATCATAAATAAAAAATCATTGCCACTAATACAAAAGAGCAAATTAGTTTTCCAGTTCAATATTATATATAAAAAATGAAAGAAGACCTTTAATATGCCAATTTAAGCTGAAGAAAGTGAAGTACATACATCTTTTTTGGAGGGGAAGGAAAACACCTAACAGTTCTTAGATCCTCCTTTAAGTATCTAGAGTACTTACTTTGAATAAATAGATATTTTAAAATTACATGAATATATAAATGAATTTATTCAGAATATGATTACTTTAAAAATTCAAATATGGTTTAGAAATATTTGTTAAATCCATAAAAATTTCTGAGAAAGAGTGTAATAATATAAATGATATTGTTATTTCATTAGTGTTCTCTGTCTAATTACCATTTAATGTGAATAGAGTATGTACTTAATTATTTTTCTTTTTTTTTTTTTTTTTTTGGTTTTTGGGCCACACCCTGTGACGCTCAGGGGTTACTCCTGGCTATGCGCTCAGAAGTTGCTCCTGGCTTCTTGGGGGACCATATGGGACGCCGGGGGATCGAACCGCGGTCCGTCCTAGGCTAGCGCAGGCAAGGCAGGCACCTTACCTCCAGCGCCACCGCCCGGCCCCATATTTTTCACAAATTAAATAATAACCAAAAATTGTTGAACTCATGCATTTGTAAGTCCTTTAAAAAATATAGATCAAGGGGCCCAAGCTATAGTGCAGCAGTAGGGCATTTGCCTTGCATGTGGTTGACCTGGGTCAGACCTATGTTCAATAACCTGTGTTCCATATAGTCCTCCAAGCCAGGAGTGATTGCTGGGTACATGGCCAGGAGTAGCCCCAGAGTGACATTAGGTATTGCCCAAAACCATATATATATATATATATATATATATATATATATATGTATATATATATATGTATATATACATATATATATATGTATATATACATTATATGTATATATATGTATATATATACATATATATGTGTGTGGTGTGTGTGTGTATACAGAGAGATTATATGTCCATTACAAAAATTTAAAAAAAATGCTAACTAAATTTGTTTAGATAAATTGTATATAAACTGTATGGAAATTTTACAATTTAATCTACAAATAAAGTTTAACATTCCCCTTGGTTTTACAGATAGTATAGGGATAAATAAAAATTAAAACAAGAATCTAATTCTAAAGTCCATATGCTAAACAAATTACCATATTTCACTGAAAGATGAGAAATAATGTTTTACTGCTAAATCAGTAATATGAAGAAAATACGATTGCTCCCTACCCCACTAATGAATATCCTTTTATTTGCTTTCAATTCAATAATGCTTGCAATTCTCTCTAACATACAAATGTAGACATCCCCAGTGGCATCTTGGTGTAGCATAGTATTCTTCTTTATCCAGGTTAAATGATCACATTTTGACACATTGAAACTAGCTCCTTGGTATTGTAAACTAATGTTTGAACAGCAGTATGCATTTCTTCAATAAGAATTTTATAATTCCTGAAGAGTGACTGATTGTAACAAATAAAATAACTATAATTAAGGTTTTAAATTCTCTATCAGTAGAGAGCTACTTTAGTATATTTCTTTTGTTTTGTTTGTTTTGGGTTACATGTTTTGGGCTTTGGCCCATACCTGGTGGAGCTCAGGAGTTGACCTCATGGCTCTGCACGCAGATATCACTCCTGGCAGGCTCAGGTGACCATATGGGATGCAAGGAATCAAACCAGGTTTCCTCCTGTGTTGGCTACGTGCAATGAAAATGCCCTACTGCTGTGTTATCACTCTGGCCCCAATTATTTTTAAGTTCTCACCAAGGGCCAGTATGCCTTGAACCAGCAGACAGGTTTAATTTGGGGGTTTTGATCTCAAAGCTAATTTTAAAATATTTCTTGTAAAAATATTTCAGATCATAAGGAAAACTAACTGCACAGACCTACAAGACAATTAACCAAAATGCAATTATCAAATTTTCCAAAGTAAAATCATGGCAAAAATTAATTTTTCAGTCTATACTCTATGCAGTTCAGCCTGTATAAGTTCTACTGGGAACTTTCATGAGTTTGATTTTACTTTGTAGGATTTCTATTTCCCTGAGCAACCTTTTAATATAATTTATTGACTTTTGCAATGATATATCTTGGTGTAGGTCTATTTAGCATCCAGGAACTTGGGTGTTTTATCAGTTTTTTGTAATTGCAATGTTTAGTTCTTTCCTTAAGTTTGGGAAGTTCTGTTATAAATAAAATGTTAATAAGATTTTGGCTCCCATCTCTTTCTTCACATTCTGAGATATTAGTGAAACTTGAAATCTATTTTTTAGCATAGTTATACTTTTTAATTTAAAACACCATAAGATACATAGTTAAAAGTAATTGATAGTTGAGTTTAGTCATAGTTGTTCCAACACCCATTCCTTGACAATTATTTCTTGCACTATATTTCAGTTTCCCTTTGATCCCCAAGAATGCCTTTATAACCACTGTTATATGTCACTATGACATTCTTTTCCTCCTCCTCCTCTCCTCTCCTCCTCCTCTCCTCCTCCTTCTTCTTCTTCTTTTTTTTTCTTCTTCTTCTTCTTCTTCTTCTTCTTCTTCTTCTTTTCTTCTTCTTCTTTCCTCCTCCTCCTCCTCCTCCCTCTCCTACTTCTTCTTTTTCCTTCTTCTTATTTTTATTCTTTATTCTTTCCTTCTTCCTTCTTTCTTCTACTTTCCTTCTCCTCTTGCCCCTCCTCCTCCTCCCCCATTCTACTCCTCCTCCCCCTACTCCTCCTCCACTCTCTCCTCTTCTTCCATTTTCCTCCTCCTTTCTCTCTCTCTCGTCCTCTTCCTCCCCCTCTTCCTCCCATCCTTCTCCCTGTACTCTGCTCCCTTCTTTCCTTCTCCTCTCCCACTTTCCCCTCAGTCTCCCTCCTCTTCTTTCTCTCCCTCCTCTTTTTTCCTCTTCTTCCACCTCCTCCCCTCCTCCACCTCTCCTCTCCTTTCTCTCTTTTTCCTCTCCCCTCCTCCCGCTCCTCCTCTTCCTATACTCCCAATCCCCCCTCATTCTCCTCCTCCCCTTTCTCCCCTCCTCCTTCCCCCTCTTTCTTCTCTTCTTCCCTTCCTTCTCCCCCCTCCTCCTCCTTCTTTGTTTTTCTTCTTGTTCTTATTCATCTTCTTTTTCTTCTTCTTGCTCTTTTTCTTCTTATTGTTATTCTGGTTCATTATCATCATCTTCTCCATCTTCCTATTTTTTCTTGTTCACTTCATCTTCTTCGTCCCTCCTTTTTTTCTTGTTCTTTTCCTTTTTGTCTTTATCCTTCTCTCTTTAACATTTTTTTTCATTTTAGGCACTGTGGATTGCAGTAGTTACTAAGAGAGGCCTCATGCATATTAGTTTACTAATTTAATTTCACAGTTATTATTGTGATTATTTTTAACTATTATTATCATTGTCCTAACTGCACTTCCTCCCCATCATTTATATTGTCTTTGGGTTTTAGTTTCATACTATCATAAATAAAGATTTATGTCCCACAGATGAGTGTAATCATTCTATGACTAACCCTCTCACTCTGATTCATTTGACTCAGAATGATACCATCCTTTTCTATTCATGTATACAAAAACTAATTATTTAAATTTTACTAACAGCTGCATAGTATTCCATTGTGTGGATGTATTACAGTTTTTTATTATATATTCTTGGGCCCTGGATTGTTTTTAGATTCTGTTTATTGTTAATAATGCTACAACGAATATGGGAATACAGAGGCATTTTCTAAATTGCCTTTAGACCCAGTAGGAGTCTTAGAGGGCACACATACTTACTTCATGAACTCTGATTGAGAAAATATTGAATAAAATTGATTTTATATTTTATTTTTTATCCTCATGATTATAATGATTAATAATTCATATAAAGGTAGTTCATATTATAACAAATGACTTCCTTAAAATATTCAAATATTAACTCATATCAAGCTCATATAAACTCAGGTGTATGATAGTATTTTTGCACAGATGTATTTATATATTATATGCACCCAGCATAGATAGGAATTTGTTACTTTAGTTGCATTTTAAGAAATAAAATTGAGATTATAAGGAAATAGAATATGCATTTCATAGGAAGTTCACAGTTAAAAGTGGCCATAGGAAGGTTACAGTTAAAATGCCTTGTTTAACACACATTGAAAAGTTGAGCAAAAGTGTAAAATGTCCTTATCAAACTTTAATAAATTTAGAATATTTTTAAGTTCCTGAAACAACAACACATCCAGTAAAATAGAGAGGTAGAATGAGGACAGATTATGAGACTTTAATATCCATGCAAAAACCAAAAGTAAAACTATGCAAAATGGCAGACTTATCCATATGCAATGTGTATGGTTACATGATCTAGTGATGAAACAACACTATGTATTGGACACACAATAATAACTTCTTAATATATGAGAAAAAGTCACCCAAGTTAGCTTTTCAAAATTTAAAATTCATGAACAGCAATGTGAAAATAGTACAATTTATCACAGAACTTCTAGATCTGTAGCTATTCACTTATTATGATGTATTTCTAAAAAATTAATATTAATTGTTAACAGGGCCTGAAGCGATAGGGCGTTTGTTTGCCTTGCATGTGGCTGACCTAAGACTGATCATGGTTCAATCCCCTGGCGTCCCTGATGGTCCCTCAAACCAGGAAAGATTTCTGTGTAACCTCTGAGCATCACCAGGTGTGGCCCAAACAACAACAATAACAGCAACAAAAAAAACCCTTTAATAAATAGAAGTTAATATATGTGCTAGGCACCCAAATTTTAAAAATGAAATAAATAAGCCCTGGGCCAGCGAGGTGGCGCTAGAGGTAAGGTGTCTGCCTTGCAAGCGCTAGCCAAGGAAAGGACCATGGTTCGATCCCCCGGCGTCCCATATGGTCCCCCCAAGCCAGGGGCAATTTCTGAGCGCATAGCCAGGAATAACCCTGAGCATCAAAGGGGTGTGGCCTGAAAAACCAAAATGAAAAATAAATAAATAAGTAAATAAATAAGCCTGTAAGAGAGCTTGTAATTTAGAACAGAACAAAATAACATATTTGTATGTAATTCAACTCTAAAGGTTTTTATAATATAAAATTATGTCTCACAGAGAAAAATCTTTGGACTAATTATTTGTTGCACTAGTATGTTTTTACTCAAAAGTATTC
The DNA here is from genome assembly GCF_024139225.1 of Suncus etruscus. Classification (NCBI taxonomy): domain Eukaryota; kingdom Metazoa; phylum Chordata; class Mammalia; order Eulipotyphla; family Soricidae; genus Suncus; species Suncus etruscus. The sequence continues at coordinate 78,511,748 of NC_064859.1, forward strand.
ATGGGCATGAATATGATTTTCGTTCCCCAATTTCAAGCGGGATTTTCTATTGTCCCTGAAATGCACCAAATTATAAGAAAGTAAAAATTTGTAATTGAATAGAGCAAAGTAGAATGTAGACATTATGAGATTCAAATTCAGAAACATTTTCAAGTGGATAAGCTACATTATTATCTGACTAGTGTAAACTTTGGGAGTATTATTGTAGGTACAAGATATAAAAATATGAAGTATAAAAATATTCCACAGTTATCTAGTAAGACATCTTATGAGAATAATTTATTTTGAACTATTTCGCAGCTATATCAAAGGTAATCTCTTTCTCATATAAAATCAAACCGGATTCAAAATAAGTATTTGTTAAGAAGAAAATAAATATATGTCTAAACTTTAGAAACATTAGAAGTTCAATGCATTCAGGAAGACCATTATGAAATGAAAGTGGCTGGTATTGACTCCCTAGTCTTAGACTAAAAGATTCACAAAAATTATCTAAATTCTGTGCACAAAAGATGACTTTGTAAGTTCCTTCCATAGTCCCAAATTACCTTAGACGCTTAAAAATAATTGAGGAAGAAGTATTGGTGGTGGTGGTGGGGGGGGGGGGGTTGGTCATACCCGGTGGTGCGCAGGAGTTACTCCTGAATTTCTGCTCAGAAATCACTCCTGGCAGGCATCAGGGGCCATATTGGATGCCGGGATTCAAACCAATATTTGTTCTGGATAGGCTATATGCAAGACAAATGCCATAACGCTGTGCTATATCACGCTTCATATGGAGAATATTTTTATGGTGCATACTTTGTTCATTGAGGAGCTCTTGTTATATAGAAATTTCAAATATTTTTTGAGACAAAAGAGAGTATGTGGTTAACAGATTCAGAAAATTTTCCAGTATTTTACCTGATATTGCATGAGTTAGTAACTTCATTCCCTGACAGGGACAAGAGAGCAGAATTCTATAATATAGCTTTATTTAATTTAGGTCTTTGACCTGTTAGAATAAAACTTCAATTTAAAAGAAACGATAATGGCTTACCCTTTAAGACATGTTCTCGAATAGTTATCTTTCTTGCATGACTCTGTCTTTTCTACTTGCATACTTGTCCTCCCTCCCTCTTTCCACCCTCCCTCCAATATTTTTCCCCTTCTCTCCCTCTATTCCTATCCTCCTCAATTGATACCTGGGAGGAGAAAGTCATGAACAGAGCTAGTGAGAGGCAAGAATGGTCTGTCCAGAAAAAGATGGACTTTCTCTCTTGAGACTCTCTCTCCTTCAAGCCGGTCATTGGCATTCCAAATCCCCATGCTGTGGCACCATGGTGGCTGGAGATCATCTCTCGTGCCTATCCAGGCACGTGACACACAGACGCGGGCTCAGGCCCCTTGGTGCTGTCATCATCCCACTGGCATGGGGTGGGTTCAGTACTCGTGCAGGGTTCTGGATTTCTCACTGGCCAATGAGGTGGGAGAACCTGAACTCCGCCCACTAGCTCACATCTACCTTGCGTGCTTCTGTTACCCTGGTAACGTCTTATCGTTTGTTGTGGAGGATCCTAGTGGAAACCCACTACCCACTATTCGGACGAGATGGATGTCCTAATCCCTTCCCAATCCCCTTCCCATGAGAAGCTTCTGAACGAGAAGCAGCGAATGAACCTGGCAAGAGCCAAAATAATAGTAAGACCTAAAATGCTGGGGCGGGATCTAGAAAAGCTTAAGGGTAGGCTCTCACGCCCCCCCCCCCAGGGTCAGTGTGTGGGCAGTGCCCCCATATTGAGACCCTTGCGTCTTATGGCTGCAGCCTGAGTTTTCCACCAGTCCTTTCACAACTGCCTCTGCCCATACCCAGTACACTCTGAGAAACTAGGCTAGTGACCCCAAGGATCCCATTTCCTGGACCCACACCCTCCTTCCTTCACCTAACCCAGACCTCTTGGACTCAGGTTCCAAAACCCTGGATATATTTAATAAATTCTCCTCCTTGAACTCAAATTGGGAGAAATCAGGACTTTCCCTTCAGACTAGAGCCTGTCCTTGGATCAATTTCTCAAGTTCAAAAGGTCCTAGATTTTCCTCTTGTCTTTTTGTCTCATGTTACTATGTTCAGTTGGAATGCCAGGGAACCAGGTTAACTTACTATTGCTATGTCCCATCTATGTACATGGTTGTGCCCAAAGCATTACTCTTCACCTGACAGTAGATTTTCTTTAGAGTTCACTAGGTGAGACTTTAGGACTTTATAGTGTGCAAAGGATTTGAGTCAGGTCACCCAAACCTCCTGAACACACAATCACTCCATCCACTAGATAAAAGTTTAGTTCCATTTATTCTTATCTTTTTTATTCTTTAAGAATTTGGGTATTTTCACTCAAATACTTGCCATCACATTTCATTTGATCTCCAAAAACTCACATGCTCACTTCTTGACTACATCCATCCTGGATTTTACCCCAGAATTTGGAGTTATACAGAGCAATTTAAATTACATACATGCCTTCTAGTCCCATACAAATAGTCATTGAGAATTCTGTGACCTTTAATGTCAGAATCCTTTTCTAGGAAAAAATTGAAAATAGCATGTCAATAGGATGTTCAAAAAGAACTGAATCATCATAGGGCTTGTTTTTCGGCTGCTCAGGAAGTGTTTGCTGACTTCTCCATTGCTTCCTTGAGTAAGGAATTTTGGAATGGGCTTTGGTATTTTACTTTCCTCTCCATATTCATTGAGGAAAGAAAAAAAAAGACAGAGCAGAGAGATCAAGTTGCATGATAAAATGAGTCCACCAAGGGAGAATCTATTGCATGCTCACTGTACCACCTCTGTCTTCCAGAGTGAAATCCAGGAAGCATGGCAGCTGCCAAGCGAAAGGTAACTCCTTCAGCATGGTGGGACATGGGAGGTATAAGTGAGAGGAAGGCAGTCCATGCTCCTATGGGCGAGTGCCAGAGAAAGAACTAAGGCATTGCTTGGAACCATCAGAAAACATAAAGTGGAGAGGCCAGGATATCTATGACATAACGACTTGGAGGTAATGGTCAAGGATGAGAAGCAGGGGACATGCTGGAAAGAGATGGGTAAGGGATGGAATCAGACATGTGCCACTATGAACTTGTCACACATAGTTCACACAGCAGCACTGAGACAGAGGAGCCTCAAATCAATGTGGAAGTTCCAAGGACATGGGACAATGAACATGGAGCCAAAGGCCTTGTGACAGACCAAAGCCCCACCTCTAAGATCTTGAGAGCAGGGTCATCAGGAGCTGCACAGGGAACTAGCTGAGTGTCCCATTCCTGTCTGCCTGGAACATATGAGAGGCTGTCTGTCCTGGGCTAAGGATCATGCTATCACTGCTGCTCATCCTCACTTCCCTCATTATGCCCACAGGTGAAAGAGCTGGAGCAGCAGTGCTGGCTGGGCACAGCAGCAGTGGACAGTCTCCTTAAACTGCAGCATGATCTGGGTGAGCTTCGCGACCATCTACCTAGCTCTCCAAGCATCAGGGATGAAATGCAGGTGATACAGCAGAGCCAGCTGTTAGAGGAGCTGCAGCTCCAGCGCAGCCGAGACCAGGAAATGATCCAGCAGCTGCAAATGGAGCTCAGGAAGACCCAAGTGAGAGAGGGCCTTGGGCTGGTGGGCAGGAAGGCCTGCTAGCTTTGTACTTTGAGAACTCAAAACCTTCTTCCCTCATCGTTAGGATCTCCTTAAAACATCTGAAGAGAGAAACCTGGAGCTCCAGGCCCAGCTGAATGAAAGGAATAGTGAGTTAGAGATACCCATGGAGTTTTGGGCACACATTGGGATGGAGGAGCTAAAACTGTGCAGGGACCTGACCCTCATTCTGCTCTGACACCTGGTTTTCTGACAAACTTTGGCACCTCTATAGGAAATAGAGAGGAAAAGGAGGCTGAGGAGTTGCCCACTGGTGGTTCAAGTCGGCAATTATGAGACCAAAGGGCTGACTAGAAAACAGCAAAACATTCGAGCCTGCCAGGGGAGCTGGATGGCACAGAGGACAAGGTAGGCTTGACACCCTACTCTGAGTTAACTGCTTCCAATGCTCTCAATTCCACTTCCCCTCCCTTCATTTTCTCTAAATTGCTATTTCCTCTTGCAAACATGGGCCCACAAAAATGCCCTCCTCAAAATCTCCTGGAAACTCTTGGATGGTCAAAGGGATTCTCCTTCCTAAGGACACCTCACAGGCAAATTCCATGCTGGCTCTTTCCCAGGACTCCAATCCCAGGCGATAGGGGAGGTGGACCGACCAATCTGCCCATTGAACAAGCAATAAACCAGTCCATCCTGAAAAACCCTTATATGGCACAGAGGCCAATAAAGGGTTCAAACGTCACTCTGAGCTCTTAGAGAACTTGCTCTAAACTCAGCATTTTCCTTCCTCCATTTGGACTCAACCAATACATTCTTTGAAAACATGGGCCCACAATCACTACCTTCTCCTCGAAGTCCCATGGGCACTCTTTACAGCTGGAAGGGATGACCCTTCCTGAGGACTCTCCACAAGAAAATTCCATTCTGAATTTCCCCAGATGCAGTTTCCAGACTCTGTGGTCATAGAGATGCCAGAAGAGGTCGAAGGAGAGTGCACCAACTCGGAGGTACTGAAAACTCCATTCTCACAGCTCTGCATGGAGCAAGAGACTTCACCCCAAGAGTCTGAAATCAGAATATCCCCAAGTAAATACATCTGGTACACAAAGAAAATGCAGTCCAGGGTTGGGGATCTTTGTATTTTCCAGTACCTTAATCTTCAGAAGTCCCCTCAAAAATAACAAACAAAAATATCATCGATGTATGTAATTCGTACACCATCTTCTTTTGGGTCTAGAACAAGTGGACCACACACCCTTTTTTTTTTTTTTGCTACCACTGCAATTCCAACAAAGAATGTCGCATAGTTCTCACTCACATTTATTGCCCAGCATGTTGGGATGGCAAGGGAGAGATGTATATTCTTTGTATAATTTACTCTGAATCTTCTTCCCTTACTTTATTATGTTGAAATTTATCAGCCGAAAGCTGATGTTATTTCTAGCTGCATTTGAACTGACTCGATGATTTGGCTTTAGAATTCTTATACTATGTGGCTGTGGCAGAGACTAATGGGCAAAAAAAAAAAAAAAAAAAAAAAGCAGCCAAATATTCGAGACTGGAATGACATGTCCTTGGTACAGAGGACAAGGCAGACTTGAACTTAAACTATTGAGTTCCTGGGTCTAACGCTCTACAATCATGATTTACCACCCTCCTTATTCTCTCAATCGCTATTTCCTCTAGAACACATGGGCCCACATACACCACATTCTCCTCAAAATCTCATGTAAACGCTTAGTGGCTAGAAGGGATTGCCCTTCTAAGAACACTCCACATCCTGCCCTTTTCCCCAGCTGGAAATGACTACATCACCAATGATCACAGAGATCCTTCCGCGCCATCCAAGAGAACAAGAAGTCATCCTGGCAGGACCCATGGAAGGCACCGAGGCGAAGGTAGGCTTGATGTCTTCCTCTGAGTTTCTGGATTAAACACTCGCAACTCATCATTTGCCCTTCTCCATATTTTCTCTAACACTACTTCCTTTGAACACCTGGGACTACATTGATCACGTTCTCCTCGAAATACCATGTACAGTCTTCGATGGCTGGACGGGATCCCTCATCCTGAGGACCTTCCACAAGCAAATTCCATCCTGTTCTTTCTTCAGATGCAATTCCCAGACTCGGTCATCATCGACATGCCAGAAGTGCTTGAGGAAGATTTCAGCGGAGCCGAGGAACTGAAAACCACATTCCCAGAGCTCTGTGGGGAGCAAGTGCTTTCAGCCCAGCAGCTTAACATCCAGAATATCCCCAAGGAAATTGGGCTGGTCTCCAAGCCAAAAGCAAGCCAGGGATGGGTTTCTAATTTTCTTCAGTATATTCATATTCGTAAATCCCGTAACTACAAACCAAATATTATCCCTATGTGATGGCAACCGTAACTTCTTTTGTGTCATGTACACTGGTTGACCACAAGCCCCCAGAATAGCTGCCCTCATTAACATCTAGATGTTTGCAAGTTCTGCCTCTGATTTATTGCTAGGCATGCAGTTGAGGAAGCAGGAAGAGACTTAATTCCTTAGACTATTTTTCTTATTCTTCACACTTTACTAATAAATTTTATTGAACTTACCTAATGCTGATGTGATTTCTATGAACAGTCAAATCTTACAAGATGGTTTAGCTCATAAAATTTCTTTGCCTTGATGTTTCCATTTTGCTCCATTGCTGGCATCTGACAAGCTCTTCATGTCACACATATTTCAATACATTACTTTCGGTTCTGATGTACTTGGAAAAACTCATAAAAAAAATTATGTCCAAGGGCCCAGACATCATAGGAAAAACCTCTGTGAAAAATAAACACACCCAAAACTGCTAACTGTTAACCTAGAAAGAGTGTCAATGAATCAAGCAATAGAACATTAGACAGGTAAATTGTTGAGATTTTAGGGCTGCATGGAAATGATAGTTGCTCTCGTTGGTGAACACTAATCTACAACCTCAGTTTTGTAAAACTATACATTGACATTTTCCACATTTTCATGATAGTCTTGGGCTAGGAAGATAGCTCAAACAAAGAAGGAATCTATGGTTGGTGTTTTGGCCCCCAATTGAATCTCTTGCATTTAGTGGCCATCCAAGTACTGTGATCAAAGCCCCCAAAGGAGGTGCATTCCATATCTTGTATTTGCAGTTCATCTCTTGTTTCTTAAAATGGTGTCCACAGGGGAAACACAGGGATTATGGCATTTACTTTCCATGTCTACCAATCCTGTTTGATCCTTCCAACCTCATTTTTCCCTAAGCACTCCCAGTGGTATTCCCCAATTATGATGTAAGGAGGAGCTCCTACCTCCCATTTATAGGACCCAAGTAGAAGTATTATAGTTGAAGAGAGATTTTACCAAACAAGAGAAATGAATTAAATGAAAAAGTAAATGCTTAGTACTATATTCATCACTAGTGTATAAGAAATTGATCCAAAATAATATTCACAATAATTGATATTCATTTAATTAAAAGAACACACTAGTAAAGTACAGAGCATTGTGAGGATGAAGGACCTGAAGTTTTCAGAGGACATACAAACAAATCACCGTACTTAAAGTTGTGAAGTAGACATTGATATTATTAGTTACCCAAACGCTCAACCCCTTTTGATATATTCAAGAGAATCGAGCACATAAATTCTTAGACCTACATTCAGATAGACACAACGTTGTCCCTAATAGGGGGACAAAAACCTATTGACTAACTGACTGGCAAATGTTAACTAAAATGTGGTTTATTCCTATAATAGTTTATTAGACTCTGCCAATAAAGGTTACACACTTGGACTAAACCAACAAAATCTAGTTCATTGCAAGAAACAATCTGATCTTGTCTGCTAGCATCTCTCTGAGAAATCTCATGAAAATATATTATAAACACAAATAATGGTTGAGAGCATAGAATTGAGAAAGAATGGGTATGTAATTGATTACAACTGGCACGAGTGATCTTTTTAGGGAGACTGAAATATTATAAACTCAAATGTGTGTGTGTGTGTGTGTTTGTGTCTCACCCAGTGGCGCTCAGGGGTTATTCCTGGCTCTCTGCTCAGAACTTGCTCCTGGCAGGCTCGAGGGACCATATGGGATGCTAGGATCAAACCTCCGTCCTGCGTGCAAGGCAAATGCCTTACCTCCATGCTATCACTCCGGCCCCCTATAAACTCAAATTTTGATTTGATGATGTTCACATATTTCATCAAGTTCTTAAATCTTGGTGAATTATATACTTATATGGGTGACATATATAAACTATACATTAATGCAAATATTTGAAATACCTGTATGCGTAGAGGTAGAATCTTAAAATTCATTTCGTGGTGGTATTTAATGGAATATTCAGAATCATGGAGGAACAATTTCTTGTCTCTTTTCTTTCCTATCATCATGTCTCTTTCTCTCCACTGTTGGACCACAAATTGTCGTGCGCCTAGATGCTCATATCAGAGACCAGAGAACTATTTGGGAAACAGTTATTAAACCTGTGCTACATGTGTGCATTGCAAACATAGCCATATTTGTTTGGAAACCATTGTCATCTACACTGAGATGACAATCTTTATGACAGAAATAGGTATTTTCTTCATTTATATTGCTGCACATTAGGTTTGTAGTTGCAATATTAGCAAATCTAGTGTCATTCACACATATAAGAATGAAAATATCTTTGCAGTGGCATATTTAAAAAAACGATTAAAGGCTGTTATGTAGTTTTAAAATAGATATAAAACTAATAAGATATAAAAGAGGTCAATGGCAAATGAGCTCACCGTGTCTCTGGGATGGAAAATAGAAGAAGTACAACTGGTATAAAGAAGCAGTTACAACCCAATATATCTGACAGGGAATTTTTTGAACCTAGATAGAGCCGGTTTAGCAGGCAGGGATTCCCCAGTAAGCTCTGAGAAATGAGCATTAAAGGGTAAAATGTTAGAAGCATATGGGACAGCTCCTTTGAAAATTTACAACATGGCCCTAACCACTTGCTATGATAGACATTCACCATGAACACTATTCTTGCTTCCAATTCTGATTTTATCTGATTTATTTGTTCATTTGGGGACCATTCAATTGTGCTTAGAGATTCCTTATGGCTCTTCTCAGGAATCATTCTAGAAGTCTTTGGAGATCAGCTACCTGGCAAGGCAATTAACAACATGCTGTAGTAACTTTCTGAACCTTGATTTTAAAATAAAACACAATTGGTTTACCATTCTGAATCCCATCAGGAATACAATTACACACACTCACTCTTTTTCCTTACTTCATTTGGCATATACAGAATACATGTATTCATGAAGCATGGGGGTAGATATAAAACTATCCAATTTAAACACATAAAGTACATTTTTAGAGCCAAAGAGGGTGGTATCTAAAACAGAAAACTCCAAATTTTCAGTAATGTCTTCTCCCCACAAAACTACCCTTTGATTTTTTTTGGGGGGGGGGGTCACACCCGGCAGTGCTCAGGGGTTCCTCCTGACTCTATGCTCAGAAATCGCTCCTGGCAGGCTTGGGAGACCATATTGAATGCCAGAATTCGAACCAATGACCTTCAGCATGAAAGGCAAAGGCCTTACCTCCATGGTATCTCTCCGGCCCCCCTACCCTTTGATTTTTAAGAGCTTGTATTTCCCAAGATTTTAAGAATGTCCTACAGAGAGTAATAGAGATGCTTCTTGTGTCTTAGGAGTGTGCACAGGCCCCAAAAGGGCAGAAAGGTCCCCTTTCTTGCAGACTAGTTTCTTTATCACTATTTTGTTGTTTTCTCTCAGTGGCTATCCTCTGTTTTTTAGTAACCAGGACTTTTGATTTTAAGAGTATTAGGAACAAGATCAAATGTAGAACTTCATTCTTTCCTTCCTTCCTTCCTTCCTTCCTTCTCTTTTCCCTTCCTCTCCATCCTTCCTTCTTCCCTCCTTCCTTCCTTCCCTCTCTCATTCCCTCCCTCCTTTTTTCTTAGTTGTACATATTGTAGTGCAAAACCTAGGCGAAAGAAGAAAGAAAAGAAAGAAAAAAAGAAAGAAAGAAGAAAGAAAGAAAGAAAGAAAGAAAGAAAGAAAGAAAGAAGAGAGAGAGAAGAGAGAGAAGAAAGAAAGAAAGAAAGAAAGAAAGAAAGAAAGAAAGAAAGAAAGAAAGAAAGAAAGAAAGAAAGAAAGAAAGAAAGAAAGAAAGAAAGAAAGAAAGAAAGAAAGAAAGAGAGAGAGAAAGAAAGAGAGGAAAGAAAGAAAATAAGGAAAGAAAGAAAGAAAGAAAGAGAGAGAGATAAAGAAAGAAAGAAATAAAGATAAAGAAAGAAAGAATAAGAAAGGAAGAAAGAAAGAAAGGAAGAAAGAAAGGGAGGGAAAAGAAAGGAAAGAAAGAAAGAAAGAAAGAGAGAGAGATAAAGAAAGAAAGAAATAAAGATAAAGAAAGAAAGAAAGAAAGAAAGAAAGAAAGAAAGAAAGAGAGATAAAGAAAGAAAGAAAGAAAGATAAAGAAAGAAAGAATAAGAAAGAAAGAAAGAAAGAAAGAAAGAAAGAAAAGAAAGAAAGAAAGAAAAGAAAGAAAGAAAGAAAAGAAAGAAAGAAGAAAGAAAGAAAGAAAGAAAGAAAGAAAGAAAGAAAAAGAAAGAAGAAAAAAGAAGAAAGAAGAGAGCGGGGGAGGGAGGGAGGAAGGGTAGAGGGAAGGGAGGGAGGGAGGAGGGAGGTAGGAAAGAAAGAGAGAGAGAAAGAAAGAAAAATGAATATATAGAAAGAAAAGAAATAAAGAAGAAAGAAAATATAGAAAGAAAGAAAGGAAAGGAAGGGAGAAAAAAGAAAGGGAAAAAAGAAAGAAGAAAGAATAAGAAAAATAATCTATAAAAAACAAGGAAGAGTCAATGAGATTAATAATCACTTAAATAAAAATCATTGCCACTATTACAAAAGAGCAAAATTAGTTTTCCAGTTCAATATTATATATAAAAAATGAAAGAAGACCTTTAACATGTCAATTAAAGCTGAAGAGAGTGAAGTACATCTGTGTTCCATATAGTCCCCCAAGCTAGGAGTGATTGCTGGCTACATGGCCAGGAGTAGCCCCTGGGTGACATTAGGTATTGCCCAAAACCATATATATATATATATATATATATATGTGTGTGTGTGTGTGTGTGTGTGTATACAGAGAGATTATATGTCCATTACAAAAATTTTTAAAAAAATGCTAACTAAATTTGTTTAGATAAATTGTACATAACATGCATGGAAATTTTACAATTTAATCTACAAATAAAGTTTAACATTCCCCTTGGTTTTACAGATAGTATAGGGATAAATAAAAATTAAAACAAGAATCTAATTCTAAAGTCCATATGCTAAACAAATTACCATATTTCACTGAAAGATGAGAAATAATGTTTTGCTGCTAAATCAGTAATATGAAGAAAATACGATTGACCCTACCCCACTAATGAATATCCTTTTATTTGCTTTCAATTCAATAATGCTTGCAATTCTCTCTAATACACAAATGTAGACATCCCCAGTGGCATCTTGGTGTAGCATAGTATTCTTCTTTCTTATCCAGGTTAAATGATCACATTTTGACGCATTGAAACTAGCTCCTTGGTATTGTAAACTAATGTTTGAACAGCAGTATGCATTTCTTCTCAATAAGAATTTTATAATTCCTGAAGAGTGACTGATTGTAACAAATAAAATAACTATAATTAAGGTTTTTAAATTCTCTATCAGTAGAGAGCTACTTTAGTATCTTTCTTTTTTTGTTTGTTTGTTTCTTTTTTGTTTCTTTTTTTGTTTTTTTTTGTTTCTTTTCTTTGTTTGTTTGGTCATATGGCTTTGGCCCATACCTGGTGGTGCTCAGGAGTTCCTCCTGGCTCTGCACTCAGATATCACTCCTGGCAGATCAGGTGACCATATGGGATGCCAGGAATCAAACCAGGTTTCCTCCTGTGTTGGCTACATGCAAGGAAAATGCCCTACCGCTGTGTTATCACTCTGGCCCAATTATTTTTAAGTTCTCACCAAGGGCCAGTATGCCTTGAACCAGGAGATAGGTTTCATTTGGAGTTTGATCTCAAAGCTAATTTTAAAATATTTTCTTGTAAAAATATTTCAGATCATAAGGAAACTAACTGCACAGACTTTCAAAACAATTAACCAAAATTTCCAAATTAAAATCATCGCAAAAAATCAATTTTTCAGTCTATACTCTATGCAGTTGAGTATATGAGTAGTATAGTTTCTGCTGGGAACTTTTATGAGTTTGATTTTACTTTGTAAATATGCAATGTGTATGGTAACATGTTCTAGTGATGAAACAACACTATGTATTGACACACAATAATAACTTCTTAATATATGAGAAAAAGTCACCCAAGTTAGGTTTTCAAAACGTTAAAAATCATGAACAGCAATGTGAAAATAGTACAATTCATCACAGAACTTCCAGATCTGTAGCTATTCACTTATTATGATGTATTTTTAAAAAATTAATATGAATTGTTAACAGGGACTGAAGCGATAGGGCATTTGCCTTGCATGTGGCTGACCTAAGACTGAATATGGCTCAATCCCCTGGCGTCCCTTATGGTCCCCCAAGCCAGGAGCGATTTCTGTATAACCCCTGAGCGTCACCAGGTTGTGGCCCAAAACAACAACAATAACAGCAACAAAAAAATCTTTAATAAATAGAAGATAATATATGTGCTAGGCACCCAAATTTTAAAAATGAAATAAATAAGCCTGTAAGAGAGCTTGCAGTTTACAAAAGAACAAAATAACATATTTATATGTAATTCAACTCTAAAGGTTTTTATAATATAAAATTATGTGTCACGGCACTTCAGAGAGCCAGAATGAATGTGCAATTTCAGAAAGAGGGCACATGAATGCAAACCGCAGAGAGCCAGCATATATGTGCAGCCTCAGAAAAACCAGCATGTGTGTGTGTGTGTAATCCAGTGCTTCTTAAATAGTGGGGCGCACCCCCTGAGGGGGGGTCCGCTAGGCTCCGTAAAGAGGGCACGTTTGACTTCGGCAAACGCTGTCATAACAAGCTAAGCCCCGTGTTTATGTCTCTGTATGTCTCTGGAGCTGAGAGTGGCTGTGTCCTGCTTCAAACCCAGCTTTGAAAAGCTATGCATTGCAAAACGTGCTCATTGTAGCTATTAATCCAGGCATCACCTCTGATTAAAAATCAGCTCAAATTATTTTTTATATTTTTGTTTTGCAGGTTAGAATTTTTTTAAATAAAGATACTATTTACAGTCGTGTGGGGGCGCGAAAACTGTTTTCTCTCCCTAGGGGTGCATGACAGAAAATAATTGAGAAGCACTGGTGTAACCTCAGGTAGCCAGCACCTGTGTGCAATCTCAGAATGTTAATTACGCATGTGTTACCCTGCCATCCCAACAGCACCCCTATCACAAAATATATTATTAAAACAAGAGTAGTTTATGTTTTAGTGTGTTTTGTACAAGCATAATATAGTAAATTATTTTGTGCCTTTTGGGAAGTAAGAAGAGATGAGGGGGAAACCAGAGATTTTGATAGAGTAGGGAGGGCCACTTTGATGACAGGATTGGTACTGAAATGTTGAATACCTGAAACAACTGAATTATGAACACCCTTGTAAATTATGACCTTTAAATAAAGTTTAAAAAGAAAAATAACTTACTAAAAAAAGAAATTGGACCAGAGATTAGGGAGCATGCTTTTTATGTGCCTGCCATGCTCAATCTCTGGTACCAACATTATCCCCTGAGCACAACCAGGTGTGATTCCTGAAACACAGAGTCAGGAAACTGTCCTGAGCACGTCCTGGTAAGGTCTCCAAACCAAACAAACAAAACAAAAACAAACAAAAACTCAAAATCTAAAATCCTAAAAGAAAAAAAAAACATGATAAATTTAACTTTATCAAAATAAAAATGTTCAACAGTAAAATCACTCAGTAAAATAAATAAGATAGGTTATAAAGAATATTTTTCAAAGAATAGTGCTTTAAAGACAAATTAGAATTATCCTAGTTCACTAAATAAAAGACAGGTGATCCAACTTTTGGAAAATTATAAATCTGGACACTTCAACAAAGACTCCCATACGAATGACATGGAAAATGCTCATATTCATAGGTTTTAAAGGGAAATACAAAAACAATATTTTTAAGGGTTAACATTAGCAAACATAAATGCTTGTGAAAGTATGGATGAACAAAAACTTCCATGAAAGGTTTGGTGTGAAAGCAAAATATTAAAGTCATTTTGGAAAATGTTTGACAGCATCTCTTAAAATACAAAAAGTATTGCCATTAAAGCCAGCAATTTCATTTTCACTAATTTACTCACAATAGAAAATGGAAACATGGGGCCGGGGCGGTGGCGCTAAAGGTAAGGTGCCCGCCTTACCTGCGCTAGCCTAGGACGGACCGCGGTTTGATCCCCGGCGTCCCATATGGTCCCCCAAGCCAGGAGCGACTTCTGAGCGCATAGCCAGGAGTAACCCCTGAGCGTCACCGGGTGTGGCCCAAAAAACCAAAAAAAAAAAAAAAAAAAAAAAAAGAAAATGGAAACATATGTGAAGACTTTCAGGTGATTATCCAGTCATTGTTTTGTTTCTTGGTAATATTTACTTATACATCACATTAACTTATAGTGTTTCTTGCAGTTTTTCTTCATTTAGAGCCTCAAATTAGAAACAGCCAATCATCCTTCACAAATAAACTGATAATGTTGTTTCATTTTTCTATCCCATAATATAAAGGTGAAGCACCTTGATACATGACACAAAGTGAATATATTTGAAATTGTGAAATATGAGAAGCAGACATGAGAATAATAAGTAAGATAATATTTTATCAAATAGAAATATTGAAATATTAATTAGTAAGTATGTTAAAATACATTTATCTTATTAAAAATAAAACATTATGTGATTCAATTTATAGTATGTACTCTAACATGTAAAACTATAGCAATTTCAATACAAGAAACAGGTCATAAATTGTTAGAAACTCTGCCTGGGGAAGAGTACAGGGAATTGTTTTATGATAGAATGTTGTCTTAAATGTAGTAATAAACCCTCATATATATATATTTATAAAATATCTACATTAATAATGTAAGAGTATCAATTTGAGTATAAAAATGACTAAAAATAATAGGAAATTATTTGCTGAAATGTTAAATGCTTCATTCTCTCATACTTGTTGAACAAAGTAATAATTTCTAGTAGGAAAAATGAATTTAAGCCAGTATTTGTACATGTCAAAATAATATTCTGGGGGCCTGGAAAGATATCACAGCAGCGTTTGCCTTGCAAGCAGCCGATCCAGGACCAAAGGTGGTTGGTTCAAATCCCGGTGTCCCATATGGTCCCCCGAGCCTGCCAGGAGCTATTTCTGAGCAGACAGCCAGGAGTAACCCCCTGAGCAACGCCGGGTGTGGCCCAAAAACAAAACAAAACAAAACAAAAAATTCTGACAAAGAACATATTAAATAAACAGCCTTGACTCCTTCTTTAGATGGATATCATTGACATTTTTTTGTGACCAAGAAATATGTAGGAGATTATTATCCAACAAACATTTTTTCAGGAAATGTAATACGTCATACTTTATAAATGAAGTTTTACATGTAGAAACTCTCAATGAAAGAAAATTAAAAAGCTCTCAGAGTTTTATTTCTAAGGTGCATTATCATTGTCTCATAAATTCAAGATTGGATAGTAATATTTATATAATGTTTTAGTGTATACATTAAGTTAAACTAAATAAGAACATTCTGTATGCATAATTTTACTTTGTAAAAGAAAAAGAAAGCTGATTCTTTTTCTATTTCAATTTCACTCAGGAATTATAAATAATAGCTCTTACTCAGCCATTTTCAAAGCCTAACAGTAATTTTACTGGAAGCTAAGATAATTTATTTCATTTTTATGATAGCTATTCATGAATATGATTATAAGAAATGCAAGCCTAATACAGATATAAAAATAGATATTTTTATCTGTAATAATTTAAAATGCTAGCAATTGGACCTTTTATAAACTGAATGTGTATATAACTCTTTTATATTCTATTCCAATTTAGTGATTTATTTGTTTGAATGGATTTATGTATCAGATTATTTACTAATTTAACTTATCCTCTAGATTATAAGAATTTATTAATGCATAGAAAATGTTTTTATTTATATTATTTTAACTATTAAACTGTATAAAATAAGTAATTTCTTGTTTATGTCCCCCATGTAATTGCTTATTTAAATTAAAAGTTTATTTTTAGCTAAATATAAATTTTCAAAAACACCAGAAAAGTTTTAATCCTTGGGGCACTGAGTGACAGCACAGTGGATAGGCCACTTGCCTTACATTCAATTCCTGGCATCCTATATAGTTTCCCAAACCTGCCAGAAGTGATTTCTGAGTGCAGCGCCAGGAGTAACCCCTGTGTATTCCTGTGTTTGGCCCAAATACCCCCCCAAAAAAGTAATTCATAAAGACTGAATAATTAAGTAGTAATTACTGAATAAACATTACTGTATGCTTTTACAAAGGGGAAGTAACAATCCGGGTAATCCTAATCTCATTCTCTAAAATTTTAACAATTATGCTTGATTCACATGTACATAGATAAAAGGAAAAAAAATAAGTTGCATAATATCCCTAACACAAAGCATTCAATAAAATTTTTTAATTTTTTGTTTTGTTTTGTTTTGTTTTTGGGTCAAACCCGGCAGCGCTCACGGGCTATTCCTGACTTTACCTCTCAGAAATCGCCCCCAGGGCCCGGAGAGATAGCACAGCGGCGTTTGCCTTGCAAGCAGCCGATCCAGGACCAAAGGTGGTTGGTTCGAATCCCGGTGTCCATATGGTCCCCCGTGCCTGCCAGGAGCTATTTCTGAGCAGACAGCCAGGAGTAACCCCCTGAGCACCGCAGGGTGTGGCCCAAAAACCCAAAAAAAAAAAAAAAAAGAAATCGCCCCCAGCAGGCTCGGGGGACCATACGGGATGCTGGGATTCAATCCACTGTCCTTCTGCATGCAAGGCAAGTGTCTTACCTCCATGCTATCTCTCCGGCCCCATCAATACAATTTTTTAAAATGTTTAGAATTCAATTACTAGGCTAGCAGCTTCTTCATATGGTGTATATTAACTCTTAATTATATGTTTCTCCTATGACAGTTCCTATCTATCAATCCATAAAATATAATATGAATCACTGAATTGAAATATTTTTCTCTATCATAATACAAATCTCTCTACAGCTACAACTAACTGAATAAGAGAATAATCACATTGGCTTTCTGGCATGAGTCATGAATAAATCATTAGTTTTAAAAGGATAACTTGAGTTATCTGGAACAAATTCCTGATGTATTTTCAAAATATACTTCAAGGATAGTTAAAAGTTGCCAATTACCAAGCTAGCCTACAACATTTCTGGGACATGTTCAATGATTTTAATCCTTAGTTTCTTGACCCATAATTTCCCAAGGTGCTGCTTCCTGCTTATCAAATTACTCTTCTGTGTCACAGACTGGTAAATCAGCTCTCAGGTGAGTAAGTACATAAACCAAACCATTTGGGCAGTGGGTTTGATTGCTCTCTATTACTCCTTAGGCCCCTCATTAGCAGAGAGAGCAGAGCAGACAGGCATAATCAGTCTGGTACAGTAGAAGGCTGCAATTCAACCTTGCCTTCACTGGGCCCTGAGTTGAAGATCAGATGATATGGTAGTGACTATATACGTTATTATGTAGAAACACTAAGAAGATAAGTAATGAGGTTTCCTGAGCATATTTTAGAGTCATGGTCACCTTTTCCCTAAAAAATAAAACTCCAAGAGAGTACATGTTCTCTCTTTTGGCAGGTTTCACTGATGTTTAAGCTAATTAAAAAGACACATAGGGGGCCGGAGAGATAGCATAGAGGCAGAGCGTTTGCCTTGCATGCAGGACAGTATTTCTAATCCTGGCATCCTATATGGTCCTCCAAGCCTGCCAGGGGCGATTTCTGAGCATAGAGCCAGGAGTAACCCCTGAGCGTTGCCAGGTGTGACCCAAAGACGAAAAAATGTAAAAATAAATAAATAAATAAAATAAAAAGACATGTAGATCAGCAGGAGCAACAGTTCTGTGAGTAGACACTTGCCTTGCAAGACATCACTTTGGGTTCAATTCCTGGCATCCTATACAGTACCAAGAGTCCTGCCAAATTCCTGAGTACAAAGCCAGGTATTACCTGTTGAGACTACCAGGTATGGCCCAAAACAAAACATAAAAGAAAAAATCCTAGACAAAACAAAAGGCATGTAGAAATGGTGCCTCAGGTCCTCAATGTTGTTTATGCAGCTCACTATAAGACCAGAATATGTAAACAAAGTTATGAAGCTACTAAGTTTAAATGATATAGTATAATTGTTTTATTTGTTTTTGTTCTTTGTTTTGGGGGCTAAACACAGCAGTATTCAAGGCATATTCCTGACTCTGGACTCTGTAGTCACTCCTGGCAGGCTCTGGGAACTATACGGGGTGCCAGAGATAGAACCTAGACTGGCTGTGTGTAAGGCAAACAATCTACCTGCTGTACTGTACCATTCTGGCCTTATATAGTATTATTGTCTTGGCAGACAACATTAGAAAATGAATCATTAGCAAATTTTTGACAAGTTCTTCTGAAGTATCTGCTAACTACACAACCCTCCATTATAAATCAGAATATTTTAAATTAACTTTTAGAATTTACACATGAAGCTTAAATTAACTATTATTTAATAACAGTATTTTAATATACTGAGAGAAAGATAACATATGCCTACCAATTAGAAAAGTCAAATAAGTTCAACAGTAATTTAAAATATAAAAAAGCTAGCCTAACAGATGGTGTTCTCTTGGGATAAACTCCATATCGATTTAGAAACCTCAAACACACCTGACCTGAGTCAGTTTGCCACCTGTACATGCTGTGTAACTGATCTACTTATTTTTTTAATATTAGGTACTATGGTTTATGAAACTCTTCATGGCAGGATTTTATACACAAAACATTCCAGTACTATGGTTTATGAAACTCTTCATGGCAGAATTTCATACACAAAACATTCCAGTACTGCATCTTATAGCAGAATTTTCATTTCCTTCCATCATGTTCCCAGTGTCCTATTCCTAATCCAACCAGTACACTACTCCATCTTCCCCTAGTCATCTTCCTAAAGAAGACAAGTTTTGTTTCTGTCACTTTCAGCCTTTGCCATTTGTCACTGTATGCCTATATTTCCTGATTATTAGGGAAATCATAGGCAAATAATTGTCATTTATTCTAAAATCATTAGATCCCTACCATTATAAGAAATTACCTATATACTCAAGTATAAGCTGACCCCCCCTAATTTTACCATAAAATTTGGGAAAACTTAGTGACTCGATTATAAGCCAAGGTAGGAAATGCGAGCAGCCATTGGTAAATTTCAAAAATAAAAATATATACCCCAAAAACAATTACAATAAGTGAGGAATAAGTAAATTAAATACATAATTACATCTACAATACATGCTTGTTTGATATATTGGATACTATTAACAATCCACATTAACCCTATATTATTCAATGGCAACTTTAATGAAGTGAATAAATCATTTAAGACAGTAAAGCATTGTAAACAAGTGGTTAAAAATCCTAAATCCTTATACTCCAAATCCCCTGATTATAAGGATTCAGGATTTATAAACATTTATTTATACGACTTTACTACCTTAAATGGGTTTTTCACTTAATTAAATGTGCTATTGAATATGTGGGTTAAATAGTTCAGTGGCATACAGTTCCATTTAGCTGCCTGACCATTCAGCTTAACCACTCTTCAGCTGAAGCACCACCCCCTGCAATTAATAGCAGAAGATGACTGGAGACTACATGCATGTGCACAGAATCAAATAATCTGTATGACTCAAGTATAAGCCAAGTTTGGGTGTTTTTATAAAATTATATTTCTTATCAGAAAATTGGCCAGTTTTTATGAGGCTGGAGAGATAGCATGGAGGTAAGGCGTTTGCCTTTCATGCAGAAGGTCATTGGTTCGAATCCTGGCATCCCATATGGTCCCCCGTGCCTGCCAGGAGCAATTTCTGAGCATGGAGCCAGGAGTAACCCCTGAGCACTGCCAGGTGTGACCCAAAAAAACCACCACCACCACCAAAAAAAAAAAAAAAAAAAGAAATTTGGCCAGTTTGTAAAGAAATATAAATACACAGAATATGTGTTTGCACATTTTGGAACATTTAAGGATATAATGCATCATTCTGATGATTTCCTATAGTTGTTTTTAGCCATTTAACTTAAGCATTTTTTAAAGGATCTAAATACTAATCAGAATATTAATAAATAACTATATAGACAATTTGTGAAATAGATGTCATAAAATGACAAGTCATATGCATCTTTTTTCCTCAATAGTTTATCTAAGTTATTTCTTATGAGGCAAGCAGTTTCTGCATCTTCTAAGAATCTTAGTGAGATACACACACAAACGCACACACATATGCACACACAAATATACTTTAGGGGAATTCACTGTAGTTTATAACTGAGTCTAGTACAGGGCAAATAAATGACTTTAAGAGAAGTGGAACATAAATAAAAGCATAATGTCAATATTTAATATTTATACCTGTACCCACATCTAACGATATATTTATCTGTCCATCTATTGATTCAAGAAAAAGCCTGGCCTACAAAAATTTAAAAAAATTTAATGTGGGTTTGTACAATCTGCTTTATCTCTGAGGAAAAAATGTGTTTGACTTCCTGCATAAAGAATTAGAAAATGTAGCACATTAATACCTTAATAAGAACATGGATCTAATTTGCTGATTGCTACATCTCTACATTTGTACATTTGGTACATTTGTAGGATCACCATTATTGAAGACACTATAACTAAAGGCTTAACTGCCATGAGCATATAATAAACAATAATACCACATATGATGCCAGTAAGAAAATGTAGTTAATTAATTAATAGACAATCCTCAAAATGAAAAGACAATTTTATAAATTCAGGCTAAAATTGGATTTTTCATTTGCAACACAAACCCAAGGTGATATATATTTGGAATGTACTAATTTGTTAAGGAAGAAAGAAGTATTTTATAATATTTTATAACCTATAGTTATTCTAATGAGATTGATGAGGATTAATAACTAATAAGTTTGAATATCTATAATAAAAAAAATAAAAATTTATGAGTAATTTAATATAAAATATAGAGAAATCTATAGTCAACATTAATTATGAATATGCAAACAGTAAATATAATAAATAATAATATAAAATTTAGAATTGATAAATTTGATAGATTTAAGAGCAATTCTTACAATAGTTTAAAAATAAGCCATCTAAATAAGCATAAACATTTATTCTTTTTTTTTTTAATTTTTTTTTATTTAAACAACTTGATTACATACATGATTGTGTTTGGGTTTCAGTCATAAAAGGAACACCACCCATCACCAGTGCAACATTCCCATCACCCATGTCCCAAATCTCCTTCCTCCCCACTCGACCCCTGCCTGTACTCTAAACAGGCTCTGCATTTCCCTCATATATTCTCAATATTAGGGCAGTTCAAAATGTATTTCTCAAACTAAACTCATCACTCTTTGTGGTGAGCTTCCTGTGGTGAGCTGGAACTTCCAGCTCTTTTCTCTTTTGTGTCTGAAAGTTATTATTGCAAGAAAGTCTTTCATTTTTCTTAAAACCCATAGATGAGTGAGACCATTCTGCGTTTTTCTCTCTCTCTGACTTATTTCACTCAGCATAATAGATTCTGTGTACATCCATGTATAGGAAAATTTCATGACTTCATCTCTCCTGACAGCTGCATAATATTCCATTGTGTATATGTACCACAGTTTCTTTAGCCATTCGTCTGTTGAAGGGCATCTTGGTTGTTTCCAGAGTCTTGCTATGGTAAATAGTGCTGCAATGAATATAGGTGTAAGGAAGGGATTTTATATTGTATTTTTGTGTTCCTAGGGTATATTCCTAGGAGTGGTATAGCTGGATCGTATGGGAGCTCAATTTCCAGTTTTTGGAGGAATCTCCATATCGCTTTCCATAAAGGTTGAACTAGACGGCATTCCCACCAGCAGTGGATAAGGGTTCCTTTCTCTCCACATCCCAACCAGCACTGTTTGTTCTCATTCTTTGTGATGTGTGCCATTCTCTGTGGTGTGAGGTGGTATCTCATTGTTGTTTTGATTTGCACCTCCCTGATGATTAGTGATGTGGAGCATTTCTTCATGTGTCTTTTGGCCATTTGTATTTCTTCTTTGTCAAAGTGTCTGTTCATTTCTTCTCCCCCATTTTTTGATGGGATTAGATTTTTTTTCATGTAAATTTCTGTCAGTGCCTTGTATATTTTAGAGATTAGCCCCTTATCTGATGGGTATTGGGTGAATAGTTTCTCCCACTCAGTGGGTGGCTCTTGTAGCCTGGGCACTATTTCCTTTGAGGTGAGAGAAGCTTCTCAACTTAATATATTCCCATCTGTTAATCTCTGTTTTCACTTGCTTGGAGAGTGCAGTTTCCTCCTTGAAGATGCCTGTAGTCTCAATGTCCTGGAGAGTTTTGCCTATGTGTTGTTCTATATATCTTATGGTTTGGGGTCTGATATCGAGGTCTTTAATCCATTTGGATTTTACCCTTCGTACATGATGTTAGCTGGGGGTCTAAGTTTAATTTTTTTGCAAGTGGCTAGCCAGTTGTGCCAACACCACTTGTTGAAGAGGCTTTCTTTGCTCCATTTAGGATTTCCTGCTCCTTTATCAAAAATTAGGTGATTGTATGTCTGGGGAACATTTTCTGAGTATTCAAGCCTATTCCACTGATCTGAGGGTCTGTCCTTATTCCAATACCATGCTGTTTTGATAACTATTGCTTTGTAGTAAAGTTTAAAGTTGGGGAAAGTAATTCCTCCCATATTCTTTTTCACAATGATTGCTTTCGCTATTCTAGGGTGTTTATTGTTCCAAACAAATTTCAAAAGTGCCTGATCCACTTCTTTGAAGAATGTCATGGGTATCTTTAGAGGGATAGCGTTGAATCTGTATAATGCCTTGGGGAGTATTGTCATTTTGATGATGTTAATCCTGCCAATCCATGAGCAGGGTATGTGTTTCCATTTCCGCGTGTCCTCTCTTATTTCTTGGAGCAGAGTTTTATAGTTTTCTTTGTATAGGTCCTTCACATTTTTAGTCAAGTTGATTCCAAGATATTTGAGTTTGTGTGGCACTATTGTGAATGGGGTTGTTTTCTTAATGTCCATTTCTTCCTTATTACTATTGGTGTATAGAAAGGCCATTGATTTTTGTGTGTTGATTTTGTAGCCTGCCACCTTGCTATATGAGTCTATTGTTTCTAGAAGCTTTTTGGTAGAGTCTTTAGGGTTTTCTAAGTAGAGCATCATGTCATCTGCAAACAGTGAGAGCTTGACTTCTTCCTTTCCTATCTGGATTCCCTTGATATCTTTTTCTTGCCTAATCGCTATAGCAAGTACTTCCAGTGCTATGTTGAATAGGAGTGGTGAGAGAGGACAGCCTTGTCTTGTGCCAGAATTTAGAGGGAAGGCTTTTAGTTTTTCTCCATTGAGGATAATATTTGCCACTGGCTTGTGGTAGATGGCCTTAACTATATTGAAAAAGGTTCCTTCCATTCCCATCTTGCTGAGAGTTTTGATCAAGAATGGGTGTTGGACCTTATCAAATGCTTTCTCTGCATCTATTGATTTGATCATATAGTTTTTATTTTTCTTGTTGTTGATGTTGTGTATTATGTTGATAGACTTACAGATGTTAAACCATCCTTGCATTCCTGGGATGAAACCTACTTGATCGTAGTGGATGATCTTCTTAATGAGGTATTGAATCCTATTTCCCAGGATTTTGTTGAGGATCTTTTCATCTGCATTCATCAGTGATATTGGTCTGTGATTTTCTTTTTTGGTAGCATCTCTGTCTGGTTTAGGTATCAAGGTGATGTTGGCTTCATAAAAGCTATTTGAAAGTGTTTCCGTTTGTTCAATTTCATGAAAGAGTCTTGCCAGGATTGGTAGTAGTTCCTTTTGGAAAGTTTGAAAGAATTCATTAGTGAATCCATCTGGGCCTGGGCTTTTGTTTTTGGGCAGACTTTTGATTACCATTTTTATTTCATCAATGGTGATGGGGGTGTTTAGATATGCTACATTCTCTTCTTTCAACCGTGGAAGATTATAAGAGTCCAAGAATTTATCCATTTCTTCCAGGTTCTCATTTTTAGTGGCATAGAGTTTTTCAAAGTAGTTTCTGATTACCCTTTGAATCTCTGTCATATCAGTAGTGATCTCTCCCTTTTCATTCCTAATACAAGTTATCAAGTTTCTCTCTCTCTTTCTTTGTTAGGTTTGCCTGTGGTCTATCAATCTTGTTTATTTTTCAAAGAACCAACTTCTGCTTTCGTTGATCTTTTGGATTGTTTTTTGAGTTTCCACTTCGTTGATTTCTGCTCTCAGCTTTGTTATTTCCTTCTGTCTTCCTATTTTTGGGTCCTTTTGTTGAGTACTTTCTAGTTCTATTAGCTGTGTCATTAAGCTACTCAGGTAAGCTCCTTCTTCCTTCCTAATGTGTGCTTGCAAAGCTATAAATTTTCCTCTCAGTACTGCTTTTGCTTTTTCCCATAAGTTCTGATAGTTTGTGTCTTTATTGTCATTTGTTTCCAGGAACCTTTTGATTTCCTCCTTGATATCATCTCGGACCCACTGGTTATTGAATATGAGGTTGTTTAACTTCCAGGTGTTAAAGTTTTTCTTCTGAGTCCCTTTGGAATTCACAAATAATTTCAGAGCCTTGTGGTCAGCGAAGGTAGTCTGCAAAATTTCTATCCTCTTGATCTTATGGAGGTATGTTTTATGTGCCAGCATGTAGTCTATCCTGGAGAATGTCCCATGTACATTGGAGAAGAAAGTGTATCCAGGTTTCTGGGGATGGAGTGTCCTATATATATCCACTAGGCCTCTTTCTTCCATTTCTCTCCTTAGGTCTAGTATATTCTTGTTGGGTTTCAGTCTGGTTGACCTATCCAATGTTGACAAAGCAGTGTTGAGGTCCCCCACAATTATTGTGTTGTTATTGATATTATTTTTCAGATTTGTCAACAGTTGTTTTAAATATTTTGCTGGCCCCTCATTTGGTGCATATATGTTTAGGAGAGTTATTTCTTCCTGCTCTACATACCCCTTGATTAATATAAAATGTCCATCTTTGTCCCTTACAACCTTCCTGAGTATAAAGTTTGCATTATCTGATATTAGTATGGCCACTCCAGCTTTTTTATGGGTGTTATTTGCTTGGATAATTTTTCTCCAGCCTTTTATTTTGAGTCTATGTTTGTTCTGACTATTCAGGTGCGTTTCTTGTAGGCAGCAGAAGGTTGGATTGAGTTTTTTGTTCCATTTAGACACTCTGTGTCTCTTGACTGGTGCATTTAGTCCCATTGACGTTGAGAGAAAGAATTGTCCTGGGATTTAATGCCATCTTTACATCGAAATTTGGTGTGTCTTCTGGTTAGTCTTGTTTTAAATTAGGTCTTTCAGTTTTTCTCTTAAGACTGGTTTTGTGTCTATAAAGTTTCTGAGCTGTTTTTTGTCTGTGAAACCATGTATTCTTCCGTCAAACCGGAAAGTGAGTTTTGCTGGGTACAGTATTCTAGGTGAAGCTTTCATTTCATCAGTCTTGTCACAAATATCCCACCACTGCTTTCTGGCATTGAGTGTTTCTGATGACAGGTCTGCTGTAAATCTCAAGGATGCTTGCTTGAATGTAATTTTCCCTTTTGATCTTGCTGTTTTCAGAATTCTGTCTCTATCTGTGGGATTTGTCATTGTGACTAGGATGTGTCTTGGGGTGGTTTTTCTTGGGTCTCTTTTGGTTGGTACTCTTCGAGCATGCAGGATTTGATCACATATATTCTTTAGCTCTGGAAGTTTCTCTTTAATGATGTTCTTGACCATTGATTCTTCCTGGAAATTTTCTTCCTGGGTCTCTGGGACTCCAATGATTCTTAAGTTGTTTCTGTTGATCTTATCATAGACTTCTATTTTCATCTGTTCCCATTCTTTGACTAATTTTTCCATTGTCTGTTCATTTGCTTTAATTTTTTTTCCAATCTCTCCTGCTGTATGGAATTGTTATGTATCTCATCTTCCACAGCACCAAGTCTATTCTCAGCTTCTGATACCCTGTCTCAGAGCTTATCCATTTTGTCATTCACTTTGTTTACTGATTTTTTCAGGCCTGTTAGTTGACATGTTATTTCAGTTTGGAGTTCTGTGATTTCTGTCTTCATATTTTCTTGATTATTATTAGTGTTCTGTTCCACTCTATCCATGGTTTTTTAGAGGTCTTTGAGCATCTTCCATATTGCTACTCTAAAGTCCTTATCTGAGAGGTTGATTAGTTGGTTGGTCATTAACTGGTCATCAGAATTGTCATCTTCATTCTCTATGTCTGATGCTGGCCTGCTTTGTTTCCCCATTGTCACACTTGTATTGTGGGTTTTTCTATGTGTTGTGGTGGTATTCATTGGTTATATGATGCAGGCAGCACACTTCTCTGGCTCCGCCCTTTCTGGATGGGCCTGCTTGCCTCCAAGGTAGGGGGAGTCCTCCGTGGATGAAGTCTCACACAGGATTAAATCTTAGGCCCGAGCATGCAGCAGAGAAGACAGTCTGGAGAGAAGTTCTTGCTTCTGTGATCCAACACAGTTCTTAGTGTGTTTTTTTTTTCTTCTTGTGATGGTGTTATTTTTTTAGAAAGGGTTGCACGGCTGCGTAGCAAAGTGGATCTAAGTGCCTTCTGGAGCCTCTTTTCAGCCCCACTCTCAAGAGGTTCACACAGCAGGATAGTAGACAGACACACACAGCAGCACTCACAGTTTTTCACAGTCGGGGCCCCACTGGACAGGCGTAGTTTTCACTCACTTGCTTGGCAGCTTCAGAATGCTGTATTTTTGGGGTCGCTTCCCAAGACTCTGAGGAGAGTTGCTGGGTAGCTTCAGTTTTGGGGGGGTTTGCTTCCCAGGGCTCTGAGGTGAGCTTCCAGAGTTCAGGAAGACAGAGAAGAGTAGGACAGGGCTCCCTTCAGATCCTCAGTTTCCTCAGAAGGAGCACAGCCGGGTGGAGACTCTGCAGGTAGAGCAATCAGCACTCTGCCTGGAAACCCCCACATCCAGCCATTTCTTACTCACTCACTTGCTGGGTAGCTTCAGTTTTTTTGGAGTTCGCTTCCCAGGGCTCTGAGGTGAGCTTCCAGAGCTCAGGAAAGACAGAGAAGAGTAGGACAGGGCTCCCTTCAGGTCCTCAGTTTCCTCAGAAGAAGTACAGCCGGGTGGAGACTCTGCAGGTAGAGCAATCAGCACTCTGCCTGGAAACCCCCACATGCAGCCATTTCTTACTCACTCACTGGCTCGCTGGCTAGCTTCCGAATGTAGTTTTTTTGGGGTTCGCTTCCCAGGGCTCTGAGGAGAGCTTCCAGAGTTCAGGAAAGACAGAGAAGAGTAGGACAGGGCTCCCTTCAGGTCCTCAGTTTCCTCAGAAGGAGCACAGCCGGGTGGAGACTCTGCAGGTAGAGCAATCAGCACTCTGCCTGGAAACCCCCACATCCAGCCATTTCTTACTCACTCACTTGCTGGGTAGCTTCAGTTTTTTTGGAGTTCGCTTCCCAGGGCTCTGAGGAGAGCTTCCAGAGTTCAGGAAAGACAGAGAAGAGTAGGACAGGGCTCCCTTCAGGTCCTCAGTTTCCTCAGAAGAAGCACAGCCGGGTGGAGACTCTGCAGGTAGAGCAATCAGCACTCTGCCTGGAAACCCCCACATGCAGCCATTTCTTACTCACTCACTGGCTCACTGGCTAGCTTCCGAATGTAGTTTTTTTGGGGTTCGCTTCCCAGGGCTCTGAGGAGAGCTTCCAGAGTTCAGGAAAGACATAGAAGAGTAGGGCAGGGCTCCCTTCAGGTCCTCAGTTTCCTCAGAAGAAGCACAGCCGGGTGGAGACTCTGCAGGTAGAGCAATCAGCACTCTGCCTGGAAACCCCCACATGCAGCCATTTCTTACTCACTCACTGGCTCGCTGGCTAGCTTCCAAATAAACATTTATTCTTAAGTGAATTAGAAAGGAAATACTTTAGCCACATTGTCAAAGTGATATTCATAATTTTGGAGAAAGCATTTAGTAGTTTTATTTGAATTAAATACGTATAGATTTGTTTTATCAGAAATATGTATCTTGGGGCTGGC
This sequence comes from Suncus etruscus, assembly GCF_024139225.1. NCBI lineage: Eukaryota > Metazoa > Chordata > Mammalia > Eulipotyphla > Soricidae > Suncus > Suncus etruscus. Next base: position 78,539,674 of record NC_064859.1, read on the forward strand.
GAGGTGGCACTAGAGGTAAGGTGTTTGCCTTGCAAGTGCTAGCCAAGATCACAACCGGGATTTGATCCCGCCACATCCTATATGGTCCCCCCAAGCCAGGGGCAATTTCTGAGCGCTTAGCCAGGAGTAACCCCTGGGCATCAAATGGGTGTCGCCTGAAAAACAAAAACAAACAAACAAAAAAAAAGAAATATGTATCTGACTCAAACATAATTTCCCCAAGTATTATGAGAAATGGGGCATATTTCAATTTCCATTTATTTTCGGATTTTATTTTTTCTCATTAAACTTACTGACCTTTGTAACTTATTTGCTTCAATGTCTCTTTTTTCTTCACTAGAATAATTTGAAATCCAACTCTACTTTGCACAGATATTTTATTGATTTACTCATTATGCCATGACAAAAAGAAATAGTTAAAAATAGGTAAGCAAAATTTTACTTAATAACTATACAAATTTTTTGTCTAAGAGCTATTAATATCAATTTAAAAAGAGAAAAGGGGCAAAAAGAGAAAAATCAGGATTAAAAATCAGTAATTAATGGTATTAGAGATCAGAACCGTAATTTTTCCAAGTTGGTAATGACAAATAAATAGCTAACAATAACTGAACCAAATCAGAAAAATTCAAAACAAAACAAGAAAAAAATAACTAGCATAATTCAAATATAGAGTAAATGAAAACAATAGGAAAGTCAAAAATTCTATGAAAAATCCACTCAAGCTGCATCCTGGAAATCTGGAAAGAGAGGTATATTATAAGTTTATAAATTGCTAGTAATAAGCTTTTATTATTATTTCTTGGTGGTCTTAATGAAATGTTAGAGCTGGAGATAGAATGACTGTTAAGTGACAATATTCAAGGTTCTCATTTCTGAGGAAGCTTTTAGATTTATGAGCTTTGCTTTATAGAAATTTACTGTGTTTTCATAGAGAAAATCCTATAAAGTTACTGTGACTCTAGGAAGGAGACTAGGGAAAGGGGAAAGAATACCATGAAGAGTATAAGAAAGCAGATTATAGATGATAACAAATTATTCTATATGTATCATAGCATACAAAGACTTTTGGTATAATATGCAAATAATACTAAAAGACAACAACATAACAATAAGCCTACATTAACAATAGTAATATTACCTGATAGACATCTTGTCAAAATAATGCACAGATAATAGTTAATCAATTTTCTTTTTTAAATATCATCTGTCTTAATGAAATGCAATTTGAAACAATATTGAGGTATTGAGGTCTAAGTCATTGTAATCAGACTCAGCTAGACTATGCAAAAGTAACTAGAGAAAACTTAAGTCTGCCTTTATGTATTCTGTTTGTTTCCTCAAATATGATAATTGATTCTTTCTTGGATTCATCTGAATGAGAAAAGCATCCCAGCTACAAAAAAATAAATTATTATAAAGAAAAACAACTATTTACCACTACTCTGAATGAAATACTGTGCCATACCCTACTTCCCTTAGTATCACATTCTTTTTTTTTTTAATTTTTATTTTGATCATAATGGCTTACATATCTTTCACAGTAGTATTTTAGGTACATATCAACATTGAATCAGGGGAATATCCATCACCAAATTTGTCCTCCCCCATCCCCAGTTCCCCTTTTGCAACCCATATACCCCACCGTCACCCCCAGGCTACTAGAGTAGGTGGTCCCTCTTTGTCCTGCTCACTATTAGTGATCATATATCTGTTTGGTCCTGGTACCTTGCCCTTGTCTCCCCCTCTATTTAAGAAGTGGAGCTAGATAAATCAAGTTATGTGACTTGTTTGAAGGAAAGAAAAGCAATAGATTAGGGGTATAAAATAAGAAAAAAAAAAAGTCAAATATGCTGAAAATAGGCAGAGTCCTTCCAGAGGATTTCAAACCTCAGATTGAGAGAGGATGTAAAAAAGGCAATTGAAACACCACCACAATACAGAAAGAAATATCAAATTAAATATCCAGTGAGCACCACAGCAATAAAGGCAAGCACCACACAATAGTCTCGGTTCTGAAATCAACTCATGCCGTAGTGCAAAAGAAAAGAGAAAGATAAGATTAGATAAAATTAAATTAAATTAAATTAAATAATACTGGAGATATCAACTTCATCTCTACACTAATATAAAGACGTCAAAAAAACGATCAATTGATAAATAAATATTTGGAAAAATGATTGTTTTGTGCTTTTTTTTCTTTTTTTTTTCCTTTTCCCCCCTGCATAGGCAAAGTAAACTATTGGGGATATTATAGAGGGAATTCCCCTGGTCTAGGAAATATAGGGTTTCTCCCCCCTTGAAGTGTACTGTCATGGGATTAACTATAGACTCCTTGCATGATCATTTACTCTTCCCTCGGTGTTTTCTCATGGTGTATGGAAGACTTCTTCTTCGTCATGGATGGTAAAATAAGACCTCTGTATCTGGAGATCTTGGTGACTGTGCAGCTCAAGGAATGGAGCTCATGATGAAGTCTTTCTTTGTGGTTCTAGCAGTTCTTCTTCAGTGTCATTTTAATCCATCTTCTGTAGGTGGTGTTCTTGGTCATTATGTTGCTCCTATGATGGAGCCCTGGGATAAAGTCTTTCATTATGTTTCCAGAAGACGCTTACAGTTGCAGTTGTCTCAGTCAGACCTTTGGAAATTGGAGCTCTTATTTGTTGAACAGATCATAAATCAAAAGCTAGGCTAGAGCTTTTTGATGCTGTTGTTGTTGTTGGTCCTTGAATGTATACTGTCCCATCCTGGTTGTAACATCCCAGTCATCTGAATATAGCAGGGGTCTCAACTCAATTTACCTGGAGGCCACAGGAGGCAAAGTTGGGTGTGAGGCAGGGGTGCATAAGGGATTTTCACTTACCGAATATTAGCAATAAAAAAATCGCATTAGTAAGAAAAAAATCGAAAAAAAATCACAATAAGCATTCGCATATCCTGAATGGAAACTGTTCGGGGTTTGTGAATGTTTAATGCGATTTTTTTTATCTTACTAATGCGATTTTTATTGCGATTATTCAGTAAGCAAATAATCGCGAATACTGCGATATTTGAAGGGCCGGCCTCGGGCCATAAAATGTTGTACAGAGGGCCGCAAACAGGCCTGCGGGCCACCAGTTTTGAGACCCTGGTATATAGCAATCTTGGCTTTTGGTCAGGTCAAAGGGTGACATGTTTTCTGATTTTGTCTTATCGTTGGCTGATGAGGAAAGGACAACTTGCTCTTAGTATCAAAGTTGTTCCCATTTCATCATTGTCAGGTTATCAATTTACCACTGGCACATGTGATATCAGAGCAGCATTATGCATGCCCTGGAGGGGAATGGGCCCCCTGGAGCTGTTGTGGAGAACTCTGTCGTTTCTATGTCTGGGGTCCAGGAAATCAAGGCTGGATGGTCAGTGTCTAGTTTACTGGAGGACTAAGTTGTTTCACATGACGTACGTTCAGGGTGGAGATGTCCCTGTGTTGTAAAAAAGTATGAGTTCTTATCCCTAGTAGATAAGAGCTAGTTTTTACACATAAAATTTCCCCTTTGTTTAATATGTCTTTGCAGGAAGAAGTGGTGCTACATTATATTGCTTGTGGATTTGGGGGTGGAGAGAGAAGAAAACAGACACCTGACAAAAACTAGGAATATATATGCTCACACACTTCTAAAGAAAAAAAGAGTTTCTTTAAAAAAATTAAATAAAAGATGTAATTAAAAGAGTAAAGTGGGGGGGAGAGATAACATGGAGACAAGGCGTCTGTCCTTGCTGCAGAAGGATGGTGACTCAAATCCCGGCATCCCACATGGTTCCCCGTAGCATCACATTCTTATTGAACTAAAGAAGAATATCAGTATTTATCTGATTGTATGTATACATTTAATTGATTTTTGCCAGCAAATGGATAGTTCTACAAATAAATATAAAAAGTGATCAATCTCTTTTATAATTAGTAATGTAAAAATTAACTCATCTTTTAGAACTCATTGCAGTCTTGATTAATAACTCTATAATTTAATGTTGGATAAGAAATGGGGAACTTAGATTCATATATTGTCCCAGGATATGTACACATACACATTGTTATATAATTTAGAGAACCAAATTGTTGATTGATCATCAATGATAGTAATTTATTTGCATCAGAGAATCTCACAGTGTGCATAGAAGTTACCTGCATAAGCATTGAGTGAGTATAATAAAAACTAAAATCACCTAAATCTGGGTTTCATAGTAAGTATCCTATGTTATGTGCCTATTGATATAAAACTTGAAAGTACGTTAAGAATAAATTACTGTGATGTACCCAAATAGTTATATGTGATTTTATATCACTTGCAGAAAATTCTAATGGCCCACACTGAATCTAAATTGACATGGGTAATAAAGTGAAAACACAAGTTTTCACCTTCCAAATATTCATATGCTGAGGAAAAAAAAGTAAAAGAAAGCTATAGTTATTAGTAGGATACAAATTTCATAATTAGAATACCAATGTATAGAAAATTATCTATAATGTTATATACAGGACATGTACACAAACAGCATAAATTTTGTAAAATACCTATTTAGTAATAATTTAAAGTAATTATAGGAATTTGAAGTAGATAAGGTTGATATATAAAATGGAATATTTGAATTTCTGGGGCCAGAGTAATGGTACCATGGGCAGGCAGGGTACTCTTCCTTGCATTTGGCTGATTTGGTCCTGATCCCCAGCATCATATAAGATCCCCTGTGGTCTCTGGGAGTAATTTATAAGTTCATAATTAAAAGCACTGAAACACTCCTGAGTGTGCCCCCAAAAAAGCAAAAAAAATTATCATAAAATCATAATTTTTACTTCATTAATGAAAAGTTATTATAATGTGAGATTCAACAAAAGAAATTTCTAGAATAATAATATAAGTTTTTACATCTCATCCTGAAAAAATGGGGTCTATATAATAATATTTTTCTATATATTGTTGTGAGCAAAATTTTTTACTAATATAGAGTTAAACAGAATTGCATATATTTGAAATGTAACATTAACCAATGTTTTTTAACCAATGTTTTTAATATTCAATATAGAGAGATAATTTTGAAGAGTTGCTGTATTTGATTTAAAATACGTATTAGTACTTTTACATAAGTAGATATTAGTTTGATAGCAGCTTTACCAACAAGAGTAATTCATTATATGTATAATGTTCACAATTTCACAGTTATTTAAATTTTATTAAGTATGCAAAGAGAGAAGAGACAAACTTTCATCTGAGAAATTCAAAATGGTTTGCATAGATATTTACATTCAGAGAAAATAGATTCTACTCCAAATTCCTTATATGTGAACTTTCTTGGACAATGTATAGCATGAAAAGGGAATTTACTGTAATAATCCTAAGGGAAGATTATAATACTTCAAGAGTTTATAAATGTTAACATAAGCTATACCATTATACTGATAGCATGTACTCTTGAAAGGAAATGATGATAATGGTACTTCACTCTATAATCTTCATGGATGACATATCATAATACATGCTTATTAGGAAATAAAAGTCTAAACAAAGGTCAATCTACAAATACCTAGTTAGTATGACTCAAAGCAGTCAATCATCTAAGAAAATTGTTCAACAACTTCTCATAAAAGAGCAAAAGTAGACAAGATACTCCCGTGTCTTGGATAAATTACTAGAGTAGAAATATTTTTTTTAAATAAAGATAATATAGGGGTTAGAGCGGTGGGGCAGGCGGTAAGGAGTTTGCCTTGCACATGCTAACCTAGGACATACTACAGTTCTATCCCACCCACCCAGTACTATCTACCATCCCATATGGTCATCCAAGCCAGTAGTGATTTCTGAGCACATAACCAGGAGTAACCCTGAACCTCGACCTGTTGTGGTCCAAAAACCAAAAATAAATTAATTAATTAAATAAAGATAATAGAAAACGTGTTCCAGGAGCAAAATACTAGAACAATGCTTGCCTTGCTTGCAGTTGGACAAGGCATGGTCAATCACCAGAACCCAAAACTCAAACCTGAGCCCTCCCGAATAGTGATCTATGACTGTAATGTGTCTCCCCAAAAATAACTCCACTGAAAGATGTCTTATATATTAATATGACATATGATATAATTACTGTAACTAACACAAAGTTAATAACAGAAAATGTTCACAGCTCTAGAAAAAACACAGAGCTTACCCTTTGTCATTTTTTCTTTGTACCTTAAATATCTTCCAAAGTATTTATTTTTAAAAATATTAGCAGCGTTTAGAATTAGCATTAACCTGCAGCCCCTGTACTTAAGGGGGATTTAACAAGTTTATGGGAGTGTATCACAGGACAATTTCTCAGAAATAGAACTCCTAAGTTAAGGATGACTGAAAGAAAAAAAAAAAACTTTAGGATAACGATTGTTTCCACAAAAGAGGACAAAGTAAAGTACAGACCCATTACCTGAAATGCAAAGAATATGCTCCCTCTCAAATGTCTATTGACACATAGCAAAGAAAGAGGGGAGGCATAATGGAGGGTGGACAGCTTTGTGGAAAAAGACAACAAAATACAATAATAATAGAGTATGCTATATGCTATTCAATGGAAACCAGTAGTAGTTAACCTTTGGGGTCTTTGATTGCTGTGGGAAACTAGTAAAACAAAAAAGTCAGAGTCAATCTGATGAGCTGATAAACTAAATCAGAATATGTGGGATGTATAGACCACAAGGGAATTTAAAGTAGTTCTTACAACTATGCAAGGCATGATAATAAGATAGCATACTGAAACAAAATGACATTTCTCACTGGTGAATGCAGCAAAGCTAATAACTTATTAATGTTTTCCTGTTTTTACACAACTCTAGAAGCTTGTTAAAGGTCAAAGCAAGAAGTTTATAATTGAATTCAGAACAACAGGAACAGTTGCTCTACCTTGAAATGTGCAAATGCACTCTGGCATTAAAAAGTAGATTTTTGTAGACTAATTCAGATATTAAATTTAGCCTCTAGTAAATATAAATATTTTATTTAAAATGCATATATATTTATTTTATATTTATATTATACAAAATACAATATATATGTGTATTTATATAATTCTAACAATAATATATTTGGAGGCCCTAGGACAGTCCTCTCTTGAGCAGAGGCCTGACCGCCTCACCTTGAGCCCCAGAGCTCCCTAACCACAGCCCAAGTAGGCTGCCCCTTCCAGACGTTCACCTGGAATGTGCTCACCCTGCCCACAGGCTCCGGGGCCTGAAGGTTGAAAGAGACCGGCTGGAGCAGCTCAAGACCAAGTAGCTGACTCAGGATGAAGAGTCCAAGGATGTTGAAATTGCCATTGGCAACATGGCCCTCTATGAACAGGTTTCTTCATGGAAATCGAGGGATCCCTCAACATTGACAAAAATTTCAGAACATGTGGAAGAGGCCAAAAGCTGTACCTGTATCATTTTGTCCATCACCCATTCCAGAGCAAACAACCAAGGAATGACCTGGAGCAGCTCACAGCAAAAATCAAGAACTAGGGCCAATAACTTCCGGAACAAGCTGAAGAACATGGAGGGCCAAATTGAAGATGTGGAAGAAATTGAAATAGCTCTACAGTGTCATGCTGTCATTGCCCATTCCAGAGCCCAAAAAAACCCACGGATGATCTGGAAGCAGGCAACATGTTTATGGACATCTGCCATGCTAGAGGACAACCAAGGTGAGATATTAGATAACATAGAGTTGAATGCCATGGATACAGTGAACCAAATAGGCACAGCATTAAACAAAGCGACGCCATGAAATACAAGGGTCAAGCTCAGAAGAAAATAATAATTATCTTTGTAGTAGTTGGTGTGTTCTGGGGATTTTTAGCATTGATTATTAAACTTTCCATTAGTCTTTAATATGGTGGCCTGATAGCCATTGCACTAAAATAACCTGATTTTTCTTCAGTCTAGACTGGCCCACCTTTGACTTCAGATTGGGCTTGAAGTTGAAATGTGTCTTTCCAAGGGAGAGAGAAACCTATTTCTTTGTTTCCATGTAAGCACCCTTAAACTTGACCCAGCCAACAATCTAGCCCTGCAGGAATCCTTTCAGCCTAATGCAACCATGAATTCTTCTCCAAACCTTCTCCAGCCCTACCAAAGTGCCTTCTCTCCAGAATGATGAAAGTAATCCTTTGCGTTTTGTCAATCTGACTTGTCAGATTATATGTTTTGCCTTGAAAAGCTTAGCTGAGGCTTTTCAAAGATGCTGTATTTTCAATCTCAGGAAATATTCTTTTCCTAGAAATTGCTTTGATTTTGGTGGGACTGAAGTAGTTTCCAATCAAAATAAATGGGGTTCTTTCAAGTTTGGCAGTGATAAGGCTTGGAGACCTGTGGCTTCCACCAGGCAGGACCCTGATCCTATTTGATGTTGCCTTTGTCAGAAATTAGGAGAGGCAGCAGTTGTCATTTAGAACTTAGGATCCGACTGTTTGAATTCTGCCCGACATTACCTTTAGTGTGATGACCGACCAACTTTGATCTTCGTGTATATTGTATTTGCTCTTGTTTACTCAAGGAAGCACCAGGATGACAGTCATTCAAGGCTATCATCTGATAGCTATGAATGTCTTGTTTCCATGTCTGGGTCTTGGAAACTGGCTGTTGGCCATACTTGGGGAAACTATTGCCTTGAGACCAAAAATAACCAGGCACTGAAAATTGGGCCAGGGAATAGTCTCGGGCTGGACATGTTTCACACAGAGTGAATATGCAGTCACTCATTTCATGTATCCCAGATATATATATTTAAAATTTTGTGTTTGAGCTGCATATAGATGTGTGTGTTTCTCAGGAAATACAAAACCAAGAGGAGGATACTTATGACCTTTAGCCAGTGAGGCTAAAAATGCTGTAAAGTAACATTTACTTAGCAGTAAAATAAATTTCTGTTGAATATAGGATCTCCCCATGCCATTGCCATATGCACTGTTCTCTGGAGTAGGTTACAAGTTGTCATTCAGCATTACTGTGTAGCAGACAAAATTGGGACAAGTTTTGGGGCCAGAGAGATAGCAAAGAAGTAGGGCATTTTCCTTGCATGTGGCTGGCCCAGGATGGACCCCAGTTCAATTCCCAGCATCCCATAGGGTCCCCTGAGCCTGACAGAAGCTATTTCAGAGGGTACAACCAGGTATCCCTGAGCACTGCTGGGTGTGGCTCAAAAAACAAAAACAAAACAATACACACACAAAAAAAGTAGGGGCTGGAGCAGTGGTGCAGTGGTTAAGTATTTTCCTTGCACGCAGCTGACCTAGGACATACCTCGGCCTCTCACATGGTCCCCCAAGCCAGGAGAGATTTCTAAACACATAGCCACGAGTAACCCCTAGGCATCATCTGGTGTGGCCCAAAACCCCAAAACAATAAACAAACAAAAAATGTAAAAAAGAAATTGGGACAAGTTTTGACACTTCTTCCTATGTGGCCAAAGCTAAGCTTAACCTTAGAATATCCTATAAACATATGGTGACTGGGATAGTTTCTGATGGCATATTTTCACTGATGCTGGGCCTTGGGAAAGTTTCTCTCTGGAACTAAGTTTTGTAGGGGACAAATCAGGACATGCTGAATTGTAAGTTTTTCCCAATGCAAGAATGAATTTGATGTTTCTCTCTTCTGCATATTCTTGTCAAGGAGAAGCATAGCAGGAAGTTCTGAAGTGTAGTGATTGGCAGACCTACTGAGAGCTCCTTAACTTTCCTGCTACTGGCCCCAGTTCTCCCAGATTTGTATTTCAGCTCTGGACACGATGCAACCCTAATCCAGACATTGCCCATTGTCTTCCTTCACTCCCATTATAAACTGCTCTTGCGCACCACCCTAGGACAGACACGGTTTGATTCGGCTCGATCCCCGGCATCCCATATGGTTCCCAAGCCCAGGAGCAATTTCTGAGTGCCACAGCCAGGAGTAAACCTGAGCATCACTAGGTGTGGCCCAAAAAAACAAAACAACACACAACAACAACAAAGACACACAATAAAAACACACAGAAGATGCATACTAGTTACAATGATAACAACAATATAGAATAGAACATTACAAGTAGCAAGATCAGAAAGGGAAATCCTACAAACAAAAAAATCCTTAATGCTTAGTCTTAATATAAAATATAATGTCTAAAGTCCACATGTTTGGGTGAAGCCCCCCTGGAGCCCCATTCAGTAGACTGGTCTGAAATTTGCAGGGTAGCAGAGGAGAGATTAATTCACAAGGGTCAGTCAGTTTTTAAAGTGTCTTGGCCTTTTCTCTTAACCTTCATGGCCTTTTCTCTGCCCAGGTGCCTTTCCTGCTCTGCTTCCTTTTCCTAGCAGCATTTTTTGGTGTGCTCTCCTCTGGCTCTCTGCTTTTTGCTGCCTCCTTCCTCCCCTCCCAGCCCCAGATTCCTTTCTTTTCTTTCTGCCAAAATAGCATGGTCCACCCCAGGTTGTGGGTGGCTCTGATTCTCCTGGTGGAACTGACAATCAACAGGAAGCCCAGACAAGGCCCTAGGGCAAAGAGATACCCCCACACTTAAGATTTACATCAGATTTATCATAGCAACCCTTGAAAGTCAAAGGCAGTAGTAGGATATAGTGAAAAATAAATAAATAAATAAATAAATAAATTAAATAAATAAAAAAACCTCAATGAAATGAAAGCTTCACAAAGAGTACTTCACCCAGCCTGACTTGCATTCAGGTTTCAAGGAAGGATAGACAGTTTTCATAGAAAAACAGTAGATGAGGAAATTTACAGACTTAAAAACCAACCTTAAAAGAAGAACTGAAGGGGATAATTTAATGCAAGACAAAACCCATATAAATAACCCAAATTTCTTAAAAATGATGGCATAAAAGTTCATGGCAATATTCTCCCTCAAGGTCAATGGGACTATATGTACCAATTAAGAGACACAGAGTGGCAAAATGGACCTGAAAATTGAATCCATTATTCTGCTGCCTGTAAGAAACGCCTCTGAATAGTCTGAACAAACTCAGACTCAAAGTCAATGTTTAGAAGACAATCATTCAAGTAAACAACTCCCTTAAGAAGGCTCAAGTTGCCAATAAGAAAGACGTTAAAAAGTTAGTACTAATACTCAGATGACATAGATTTCAGGCTCAAAAGGTTATAGAAGACAGAGAGCTCATTTCTTCATAATAGAGGAGTATGTCCATCAGGATGTTATTTTACTCCTAAACATATATTCACCCAATGAGGGACCAGAAATATATTTAAAACAGCTGCTTGAAGAAAAATACCTAAGGTACATACACAAAAACAAGGGCAAAACCACTCATGACATCAATGCTGTTATTGCTAAAGAAACACCCACAAGGTAATAGACTCAACATATAAAAACAAGAGCTTACTAAACCTTCTAATACAATGAAGTCATTGTATTATTGACTTCAATATTAATTCTTCACAGATGAGCTTGCTACTGTACTTTTTTCTTTTGTCTTCTATTTTTTTACTTTCTTTTTATTTTCCTCAATAAACCTTGCTTTTCACTTAGCAAACATATTTGATCAAAAATAAACTGTATTATGATCAACAATTTTAATGATATGATGCATTTTCTTTAATTAAATAAAAGTAATTGAACTGGAAATACAAAAAAAGTCTAATAGATCACTGAAAGAAGGAGGTTTCTGTTTTTGAAAAAAGTAAACAAGATTGATTAAGCTTTGGCAGCCACTAACAAAAAGTAAACCCTCATAAAATGTTCAGAAATAAAAGAGGGTGTCACAACAGACAACATAGAAATCTGAAGAGTAATCACAGATTACTTTGAGAAACTTTATGCCACAAAACAAGAAAATCAAAAAAAAAAAAAAAAAAAAGAAAGAAAGAAAATAAAATAAAAGGAAATTCTTTGGTCTCCCATAACCTTCCAGCTTGAGCCACCAATGATGCTATTACTCTAAACAGACCTATAATTATCAAGGAATTGAAAAGTTAAAAAGGCTTCCCAAAAGCAAAAGACAGGCCCAATGGATTCACTAGTAAATTATTTCAGTACTTCAAGGAGGATATACTTCTAATTCTTTTTCAAGCTCATCCACAGAAAATTGAAGAAGAGAAACACTCCCTAGTTTCCTATGAAGTTAACATCTCCCTTATTGCAAAAGCAGAGAAGATACTACAATAAAAGTTGAGGCTGTGTTATCCTTATTGAACATAGGTGTAAAGATGATCAACAAAATACAGTCAAATAAACCTAACAATTTATAAAAAAGATGACCAAGTAGGATTCATACATAGATGTAAAGATTGTTTAATATATGCAAGACGTTAAACAGGATACACTTATGTCAACATAAGAAAATAAAAATCATGTGGTATAGTAATAAAAATAGAAAAATTATTTGACAAAATCCTCAGTACCTAATTTATGATAAGAATTTTTAAAAAGGATGAGAATTGAAGGGAATTTCCCCTCAATATACTCAAAGCCATTTACCCAGCTCACAGAAAATATTATACTCAATGAGGAAAAGCTAAGATATTTTCCTCCTAAGATCTGGCACACTACCATTCCAACACTTCTCTATTCAAAATAGTCCTAGGAGTACCTGCCATAGCTATTTAGCAAGCAGAAGATATCAGGGACATCTGAAGATGTCCAAAACAGGTTCTAGAAATAATATATCTCTACAGGAAAGTGATACACTACAAAATTAATGTGTAAATGATTATAGTATATATATAGTATAGTAAATGATTATAATATATTATAGTATATAAAAAATAATGATAAAAAATGAAGGAAAAACAGGTAAAGTAAAAAAAAAAAAAAAGAAATAAGCGACTCCAGAAACAGCACTACACTATTTCCTAGATTTTTTGAGCTTCCTGAACACAAAAGAGGTGCCCTTTTGATATATTTATACAAAACTAGAAAAAATAGTAAACTATAAGAACTGGATTTTATTTATGAATAAGAACCTTAAGATCAAATTCATTAAATAAATGAATTTTAGTGTATTCCTACTTCAGACCATATATTCATTGGGCAAAAATGTTAGAAAAAAGTTTAAGAAACTTTGATGTCAAAAACAACAGAATTAGTAGTTAAATTTAAGAAGTTAATTATATATTTTAAAGGTAATTAGCACAAATATTTTGTTTTTGGTTTTGGGCCCATACCAGTTGACATTTAGGGATTATTCCTGGCTATGTGCTTAGTAATTGCTCCTGGCTCAGGGTACCATATGGGACACCAGGAATCGAACCAAGGTTCATCCTGGATTCTTCAGTGTGCAAGGCAAACGCTTGCCTGCTGTGCCATCTCTCGCTCCCCTTCCCTCACCTCCCTCTCCCTCCCCTCTCCCTTCCCCTTCCCCTCCCCCTTTCCCCTCCCTTCTCCCTTCCCTTCCCTCCCTTCCCTTCCCTCCCCTTCCCTATCCCTTCCCCCCTTCCCTTCCTTTTCCCTTCCCTTCCCCTTCCCTTCCCTTCCCCCTTCCCTTCTTCCCCCTTCCCTTTCCCTTCCCTCCCCTTCCCCTTCCCTTCCTTCTTCCCTTCCCTTTTCCTTTCCCTTCCCCTTCCCCTTCCCCTACCCTTCCCCTTTCGCTTCCCTTCGCTTCCCTTCCCCTTCCCTTTTCTTCCCTTTTCTTCCTTCCTTCCTTTCCTTCCTTCCTTCCTTTCTTCCTTCCTTCCTTCCTTCCTTCCTTCCTTCCCTTCCTTCCCTTCCTTCCTCTCTCTCTCTCTCCTCTTTCTTTCTTTCTTTCCTTTCTCTTTCTTTCTTTCTTTTTTCTTTCTTTCTTTCTTTCTCTTCTTTCTTTCTTTCTTCTCTTTCCTTCTTTCTTTCTTTCTTTCTTTTCTTCTATCTTTCTTTTCTTTCTTTCTTTCTTTCCTTTCTTTCTTTCTTTCTTTCTTTCTTTCTTTCTTTCTTTCTTTCTTCTTTCTTTTCTTTCTTCTCTTTCTCCTTTCCTTTGTCCTTCCTTCTTTCACTTCTGTTTTTTTCTTTTTCTCTTTCTCTTTTTCTTTCTTTCTTTCTTTCTTTCTTTCTTTCTTTCTTTCTTTCTTTCTTTCTTTCTTTCTTTCTTTCTTTTTTCTTTCATTTCTTTTTTTTTTTTTTTTTTTGCTTATAGGATCACACTGGGCCACACCGGTGTGATGCTCAGGGGTTTCTCCTGGCTATGTGCTCAGAAATCTCTTCTGGCTCAGGGGACCATATGGGATGTTGGGGATCGAACCTAGGTTCGTCCTGGGTCAACTGCGTGCAAGGCAAATGCCCTACTGCTGCATTATCGTTCAGGCCCAGAGCAAATTAAATTTGAAAAAGAACAGTGCTACTGTTGTAGATAGGGTAATGTATGGGGGGGGTTGGGAGGGGTTGTAATATATATGGGGAAAAGCATTGTCTGGGATTTAAATCAGCCCAAAGATACGAAGTCCTTTGACACAAAAAAACCCATCTGGAGCCCAGAAAGTACTTCTTGAGAAGACATTTCTAGACAAGGTGGAAGAAGAGGCCTCATAGTTGGCATTAAAGGCTCTGCCAAGAATATCAGATGAGACCCTCAACAGTTCTAGCTCTCTCCAGGGGCAACCACACTAACACTGGACATTCCTTTCTGCAAAGAGCAATTCATCATTCCAACTTGGGTCCCATGCCTCTCCAAGAGAGGTTAGGTGGTAAATATTTTTTTCCCATTCCAGGCAGAACAAGAACTAGTATAACCCAGGTGCAGTTTGAAAGCTGCTTCAAGGGGCTGTTAAAATAACTGTGAAGGCCTCATCTGTCAACTGTCCCTATCAGCACTCCTAGGTTTTTTTTTTCTGGGGGACAGTGGTGTGTAGAAAAGGAAGTGGTAGATTTCTTTCTCACTCCTGCCTCTCTCTTCCCACATCACATAAGCCATCTAGGTAACCCTTTAACTCCAATAGTTGGTAGGGGTAGAGTTGAGGATGGGGGTGAGGTGTCACATCTTCCACCACCATTACTGCTGCTGTTCAGTAAATTTTTATTGATTCTATCTATCTATCTATCTATCTATCTATCTATCTATCTATCTATCTATCTATCTATCTATCTATCTATCTATCATCTATTTATCTATCTGGTTTTTGGCCACACCCAGGTGATGCTCAAGGATTTATCCTGGACCTCTGCTCAGAAATTACTCCCTGCGCAAGCTCCGGAAGAACATATGGGATGCTGGAGATTGAACCCATGTCAGTCACATGCAAGGCAAATACTCTTACCACTGTGCTATTGCTCAGACCCTAATGTTTTATTTTTATGAACAAAAAATTTGGTTCTCAAAGGACTTCTTACCTCATAATAAATTTAAATTTTTAGGTTAAACAAATTAATCTAATAAGAAATGTATAAATAAATTTTTTAGCCATTTCTTACAGTTTATTTTATATCTGTTGAGTCATCGTGGGCTAATTAGTTACAAAGTTAGTCATGATTGAGTTTTAGTCATACAATGTTCTAACACAAATCCCCTTTACCATTGTCCCATGGTTTCCCTCCTATTCTCCCAGCCTGCCTATATGACAGGTACTTTTCCTTTGTTTGTTTGGGGTTTTTTTTTTTTGTGAGTCACTGTGCTATACAATACTAGTACAGTGGGGCAGGGTGTTTGTTGCCCCTTTGCATGTAGCAATCTGAGATTGATTACTAGAACCCCATGTCTTATTCCTCAGATCCCCTGAGCAACCACCAGGAATGATTGCCTAAACAGAGTTAGGAGGTAAGCACTGAATCATGCTAGGTGTGCCCCCCAAAATCTATTACTAATAGGACATTGTGCAGTCTTATCTCCCCCTTAGCATCTAATCCTTGTCCAGAGTGGCCAATTTTCTCTAGCATTTTCCTTCTAGTCCAATATTTATTTTTTAAATTTATGCTTTAACTTTCTCATAAAGTTCTTTCTAGAAAAACTCTTACAAGATATCACACAAAAAAAGATATGCTTTGTCTCATATTCTTTTCGTATTTTCTCATTGTTTTGTTCTTTGAATTTCCTAGAACTTCCATTATACCGCCCATTTTTGTGTTTGAGTTTGGACTTTCTCATAAGAAATAATTATATATTTTATCTTTATAAAATATGAAACTCAATATCCAATGATTTATTCAATATTTTCCTTCAGAGTCTCTCACTGATTTTCCTGATTCACATATTAACTGTACTTTCAGACAAGAATTCATTTGTTGACTTTAATTTTTAAAATAAATTGCCTACAAACAGAATCATCTAACTTTTAGATTAGTCTAATTGAAATTAAATGTGAAAAGTATTATTTTAACTGTCAGTGTAGGAAAGATAAACTATACCCTTCTCCATCTTTCAGTGGCAGGACAAAATTCAAATTATTATTGTAGTGATTTAAAATACTTAACAGGAGTTTTTAATAAAGTTATCTACCTCTGGTGTGCTAGGGGAAATACAGAAAAGAATGAAAAAAACCCCCTGTGCTTTTAGAGAGATACATCTTTTAAAAGCTTAACTAACTCGGGTGGTAGTTTTTTGGGAAGATTTTCAAAAGAAAGTACCTTCTAAAGCAAAAGCCATGTAGATTCATATTTTGCTCTTAGCAACAAGAGAAAATGAAGTTCAGATCATGTAGTGAGATACCCTCAAGAGAAGTTTATAACTTTCAAATGTGATTTTGTTCTCGTGTTCAGAACCCCTATTTAAATTGACCTTTTGCCAATAAAATGTTTTGAATGAACAGATTTTTGCCTCTCAATATTCCAATTTGCTTTAAAAGCTGCTAACTTCATGATCTTATGTGATTTCTTAGGGAGAGGATTCCTCTCTTTGTATGTTCAGAGTAGACAATAATTTCCTGCAATCATTACCAAATCTGTACACTGAAATATGTTAAAGCACTTTACATACAGAATGCACAGGTGAGCTAATACTCAGAATCTAATTTACCAATGACATTCTCCCTCTCTGCTCACCTCTTTGTTTAACAAAGAGAAGTTATCCTCATTGCTAATACTGACATCTGCTACTTGGTCCCTACAAAGCTCTATGAAGTAATTCCTCTGCTTAAGTAGTTTTTGTTAGGCATTATTAATCACATATAGATTATCATTTTAAATTTCAAAGGTGAAGCAAGATACACAGATGTTAAATATTTATCATTTAGCCTATTTCTCTATTTTTAATTTTTACAACTCTGGCCTATTTCTGATTTCTTCCTGTGATCTTTTATTCTAGCAGATGACCTTATGCTTCATGATATGCTAATATCCATTATCTATGCAATTTTAATTTTGTGGTCCCCTTGGACTATCTTTGTTCCCACTGTGGGATCTTTGGCACCCAGTTGAGAACCATTAAGTTAGTTAACAGCAAAATAATAGCTAGCTAACCACTTTATTACTCTATGCAACACAATACACAATATTTCTACTACTTTGTTTTATTATGGATATCCCTATAATATTCTGTCTCATTTTATAGTATTTTGTATTTCCACAATATATTCAAACTTCCTTTTAAAAACAGAGATCTTGTGGAGGGTAGTTGGTGGCACTAAATGTAAGGTGTCTGCCCTTTGCCCAGCGCTAGCCTAGGATGAACTGCAGTTTCGATCCCCCCGGCGTCCCATATGGGCCCCCAGAGCCTAGGAGCAACTTCTGAGTGCATAGCCAGGAGTAATACCCCTGAGCGTCACCGGATGTGGGCCCAAAAACCAAAACAAACAAACAAAATAAAACAAACAAAAACCAGAGGATCTTTATTTTGCTACTATTGCAACATTAAGCTCTTTACATCAATCTATGTTAATGATTATCTTTTTAAGATAGGCTAGACTCTTTCTTCTTCTGATTTTTATTTATATTTCCAAACAAAAAAGCATGTCCAAATTTTTAACACCTACAAAAACACTTAATCCAAAATCAAGTTATGAAAACTGAAGGAAAGCTGAAAACTGAGTTTCAAAACCAAAGTTCTCAAAGCTTTCTCAGACTAGGACTTCTTCCCAATCTTCTCTTAGTAAATAAATTCTTGTAATTAGATCACTGGAATATTTAGTTGAAATAAAAAAAGGTTAATAACCAATTGTCTTTTATGCTATTCTTGATTTTAAAGATTATACTAACTCTGAGTTTTAATTAAAACTTCATTCTTTTTCATTCCCTAACTTAGGGTTTGGTTTTGTTTTAGGTCCTTGGCACTTGTTCCTGTCTCTTTCATCAATTATTCTTTGTTCATTAGAAAATCTAAGATAATTTAATTTATTTTTTTTACATTTCTATCAAAGACTTTATCTACAGTTGTGGAGAACATTCTTTGACAATGTTCATTTTGATAATTATAACATAATTTGTGGATTATGCAATGCAAGCAGGACTATCTATAGGGCTGCTCACCAAAATTTTTATGTTTCTAATCACGTTCTAGGGCCAAATCACATGATTTCCAGGCCTCAGACTGACCCGCCTCATTCTAAAATCAGCAATTCTAGATCTATAATTTTAGAAATATATTTATACTTGCATATTGGATTTTTTGCTTTTTGCTAAATGCCCTAAGCAGATTTGTTAAAAACAAATTCATTTTCTCTTTGTCATAAATTCATTCTTCTTCAATGTCATTATTTGAAATTCTTATTATTATTATGCTAGAATAATTTTTTAACCAAGTGATGACTGAAATTGTTATTTGTTTTCCACAATATTTCAATTTAATGAGTAATCAGATCAGCATTATGTGATTCATGAATAAGTCATCCCCTGTCTCGGTGCACAGAACAGATATGATGATGCTGTGGTAAAGTGAAACATGGCACATACCCACCCAGTCAATCGAGAGCTCTGAATAAATTGTCAAATAAGGATGTAAATGTCATGAAATAGTCTCTTTCCTGGCTTTGTCATATTTATACATTAGATATAATTATAAAATACAAACAGGATCTGTGTAGTTCAAAAGTGCATCTACAGCCTGGATGAAAATTTTCTTTAATTAATTATGGGTGCAAAGGAGATCAGGTCTGGAATAATGATTGCTGATCATATTTATAAATAGTAAATAGGCCTACTGTAACTCTTTAGTTACATCATTAACTATAATGAACTATTCTTAAGTGCTCAAATCCTCTATATTCTACAAGGCATGACATATTTAGATCCACTCAATCCATTTTATTTTTTAGATTTTATTTGTGTTTAGTTTTTTGTTAATACCCTCCTGTGCTAAGAAATTTTTCTGGCTCTGTATTTGGGAGTTATTCCTGACTGCATGTTCAGAGATTGCACCTGTTGAGGTACAGAGAATTATAAGTAGTGTCAGAGATCAAATCCAGATCTTTGACATGCAAGGCAAGCACCTCATACCTGTTATACTGTCTCTCTGATCATTTTGCATTTGTTTCCAAGAATTTTTTCTTTTCAGTTACAGCTTCCCTCTAAGAAGAAGGCTGGGAATTAATAGTTAATGATAAAATTTAAGTAAACATTACTGTGCCAGTATATAATGCCTTTCAGATATATACAATTTTGGGAAGTAGTCTCTGTGATTATCAAAGGCCTTTCATTGCCTAGAGATGAAATAATGTAAAAACAACTAATACTGGCTTTTTACACCTTTTCTGACTCTCACTTTAATCTATAATTCATGGCATTTTTATCTCTCAAATGATCAATGTCCAAGTTATATATCTATATCTATATCTATATCTATATCTATATGTATATCTATATCTATATCTATATCTATATCTATATCTATATCTATATCTATATCTATATCTATATCTATATCTATATCTATATCTATATCTATATGTATATCTATATCTATATCTATATCTATATCTATATCTATATCTATATCTATATCTATATCTATATCTATATCTATATCTATCTATCTATATTTGTTTTTTTTTTCTTTCTTTCTTGGGCAATACCAAGCTGCAATCAGGGTTTAGTCCTGGCTCTGTGCTCAGAAATTGCTCCTGGTAGGCTCAAGAGACTATATGGAATTCAGGCAATCAAACCAAGGTCCATATTGGGTCAGCTGCGTGTAAGGCAAATGCCCTACCACTGTGCTATCTCTCTGCCCCCCCTTTCTTTCTTTGCTTTTTGGGCCACACTGAGTGATGCTCAGGGGTTACTCCTGGCTATGTACTCAGAAATTGCTCCTGGCTAGGGGGACACAACGTGCAAGGCAAATGCCCTACTGCCGTGCTATCGCTCTGGCCTCTTAATTATAAATTTTTTTTCATTTGCATGTCTTTACTACTCTGCCTTTCTCTCCTGTGCTTAATTTGTTCATACTATAAGCCCAGTTGACTCTTGGATTCCTTTATTTTCTCCTCCATCTAAATGTACTTCCTTTACAGTAAAGGCAAATGCTTGACTCTACTTACTGTGAAAATTTCTCTGCCTTATGTTTAAATCTTAAAATATTTTTTTCTGTCTCATATTTCTTTTTTAATATAATTTTTATTTTGATCATAGTGTCTTACATATTGTTGACAATAACATTTTAGGTACATATTTACATAAAATCAGGGGGGATTCCCATCACCAAATTGTCCTCCCTACCCCTCCGTTTTTGTCCTACCTCCCATTTCCTCTTCCCACACCCCCATGGCGGCTAGAATATGTGGTCTCCTCTGTATCCAACCCACTACTCAGTAGTCTTGCACCTGTTTGGTCTTGATGCCTCCCTTATCTCCCCCTCTAACTGTAGGCAGGACTAGCTAGTTCAAGTTGCATGATTTTGCCTGAAAAAGAGAAGATAAATAAACTTGGGTAAAAGTCTAATACTCCAAAAATGGATGGAATTCTTCTAGAGGCTCTCATCATCGATTTGGGAGATGAAGGAGAAAAAGAAGGTGAAACACTCCACTAGTACCAGAAAAAGTGTCAATTATCCAGTGAGGACTCCAGCTATATCGATAAGCACCACAAAAAACAGACGAAAAAACACAACAACACAAAAACAAACAAACAAAAACAAACAAACCAAAAACACGCCATGGTCTTGAAATAAGAAACATGGCATAGCACATAACGAAAGAAGAGAAAAGAAGAGAAAAAAATAAGTATAATTGGGGACCACGTTTTCAGTAGTCACACCCAAACAGAGAAATTGACCAAAATAGATAGGTAAATAAAAATAATAATAACAATAATAAATGAAGGAAAGAAAAAAAATATATATAAAATAACCAAGGTTTTGTGGTTTTTGTATTTTTGTTTTTTTCCCTCCTGCCCTGGCACAGTAAATATTGGGGTCATTCGAAAAGGAATTCACTTGGCCTAAGAAATATGGGGTTTCTCCGTCCTTGGAGTATACTGTCATGGGATCAGCTCTAGACTTTGCTCAGGATCATTTATTCTCCCATTGGTGTTTTTTTTGGTGTGTGGAAGACTTCTGCTCTGTCCAGGGTGATACAATCAGAGCCCTTAATTATATTTTAAGCTTATTTTCACTGATCTTGAATTAATACAAGACACTTTTGATATAATTTTTTCTATTTTAATAATAAAATTATAATTACATCTGGGAAAGACATGATTTTTTTCTTTGGGGGGCTACACCTGGGGTTACAACTGGTTGTGCACTCAGAAATCACTCCTGGCTTGGGGGACCATATGGGAGCTGGGGATCAATTCGTGGTCGGTCCTAGACTCGCGTGGGCAAGGCAGACACTTTACTGCTTGTGCCACTGCTCTGGCCCCAAGACATGCTTTCTTTTAGGCCAATTTTTTGTCTTCCAAATTCCAGAAAATGTCTTATCTATTGTGAGTTTTGTCATTATGAAGTTTTATCTCAGGATATATTATGTTAGCTCCAGACTCGAGATCCATTCCAAAAAGACCAAAGGAGATAGAGCAGTAATGCAAAGGCAGAGGGGCTTATTCAATTACCAGCATGATGGTGTCACAACTATTGTGAGTGATATTCCATAAGCCAGTTTAAAGCTCATTTTTATAGAGTTACTGGAGCTTCAAGCTAGTGGTAAAACTATAGGTTCTTAGTACATGTTGCATCAGCCAGGTTTAAACTGGTTAACTAAAATAGTAAAGGAGCAGTTTAAGAGCTCCCTTACCTTTAGGTTTGGTTAGATAAGGCTCTCTGCCCACAGGCCCCTGGGTGTTGCTAGATATCTTGAGCTCCTTAGTTTATCTAACTGTCCTGGTATGTGCCTTTAAAGTTCTTAGAACTGGCCATCCTTTTGAGTCTAGCCTCTGGGACCTAGTCCCTGTCCTCTGAAGCTTTAGGCTTATCATGGCTATGGTCATGTTTATAGAAAAGCAAGGTTACAGAAGCAAAACAAGT
The DNA here is from genome assembly GCF_024139225.1 of Suncus etruscus. Taxonomy (NCBI): domain Eukaryota; kingdom Metazoa; phylum Chordata; class Mammalia; order Eulipotyphla; family Soricidae; genus Suncus; species Suncus etruscus. The sequence continues at coordinate 78,561,958 of NC_064859.1, forward strand.
AATTAATTCTAAACCACTTATGTGGAAAGCAGGGTTACAGATGCATATCAGCAAAAGTTAATTCTGAACTGAACTTAGTTCTAAACTTACATTCTAGTATTCGCTTCTAACTATTTTCATTTTTCATATTTGTTTTTGTTGTGTTGCTACTTTTCCATTAATTTTCTGTAGAACAGGTGAATGCAGGTCTAATTTTACACCAATATTTGTTATATTCTAGGAAGCTTCTCAGTATACCATTAGATGTCTTTTCACACATTTGTCTTTAAATGATCAGTATTATGTTCAAACTTTAAATTTGATCATTTAAAATATAATCTGGTGAGAAGAATCTCTTCCTCTGTGGTTTGAGATAAAAATGCATTTCTCATTGTGGACTACCATAAAATTGTATGTACAAAATCAATAAGTATTTCTTGGCAGTGTTTCACTTGGGGTCATCCCAGGCACACTAATGGGTAGTCTACAGGAAATTACTGGACCAAGAACAGGAGATGTAACTTATTGTACCTAATAAACTCTGTGGATTTGGGTAGGCTATTAATTTTCTTTTGATCCATTTTTATATTTATAAAACAATTTATTTTTGCTTAATGATTTTCCATCATCTACCAACTAATAAAATACATGCATAAAGATGATTTTTGATTTCTATTGTGCTTGCATTGTCATTCAGAGAAAAAATTTTTTTCATCTCCCAACAATGACTCAACATCAAGGCCATATATCAGCATACCTTTTTTTTTTGCCTAAAAATTCTAAACTTCTGCTGACTTCCCATGAAGTCCCATGTAACTTTACATAGGAAGATAGATTGCTTGTAAAGATTTCAGGCACTGTCACATTTTCTACCTAATCTATAATCCTAAATTGGGGTTTATTTATATAGCTTCGTATTCTATCTTATAATACTTATACCTAATTTCCAAAATATCTTAATTTAAATCTCAGACCAATCTTATCTATAATCTCAGCACTTTTCATAAAGAATTATTAGGTTCCTTAAAACACGGAATTAAGTCTTCTAGCTACCAAAAATAAACCTTTTCTTGAATTATATTAACTATTGAAAACTCTAATGGCATTTTGTTAGAGATTATGCATTTTGGACAGTTGAAAATATCAAGCAATTTAGGACATTCTTATTAGCTGGAATTGAAATTCATGCTTCAAATAAATTCTGTGGACATTGATCTGAGATTGTTATGCTCTTTATGTAAAATGTTAATTTACTCAGTAGTCTTGTGAACAAAAAGTTTTTATAGCAATTAATATATTCTCAATTAATATTATTTCCTGTAGTAATGAAAAATGCTTAACTCAAAACAATTCAAAAGATAAAATTTTTGCTACTGACCAGCTATCATTGATCCAGAAACATATTGTAGAATCTTAGGAGCCTTTGCACAATAGAGAAAATAGTCTTGAAAATAGAATATAAAAGTAGTCAAAGCCGACTCAACTCACCACGATTACACCATCTCTTGTTTGGCAAATATATGCCAACTGGCAAGTCAAGTAGTGATGTGATTCAGAGCAGACTTTCCCACAGTGTTCCATCTTGGCTTATTGATTATTTTGAACTAAAGTTATTTAAGAAACAGCCAGTGTGAAAACAACACTGCAATACGTCTTTGTTCATCCAAGTAGGAAATTAATTCTCCAAGTGAAAAAGAGTCCTTTCTGTAAAAAGATAGAAGACAAAATGAACAACAGTGATAAGAAACTTAGGATCAAGACTAAGTTAAAAGAATTTATAACTTCTTTACTTCTTTTACAAACTTTTTAACCTTTGAATGTTGGACTAAAAAAGATATAAAAGGGTTTGTTTTTTTAGGTCCCGTGTATATATAACTTCATATTATTTTTTATCTTTTTTTTAAATGTTTAAAACACTATGTAGGTAGCATGTTTAAAAGAGGGTTAACATTTATAGTTTTGATATGTACAGATTCATACTTTTCACTATCATTTTATCACTGAAATATCAGTAGCTCTTCACCAATGTCTTGATACTATATATTTTCTATTTCCCTCATTACCCCTTGGTAATATATACCACAATGGTAATTTTATGTCAAATTAACTAGAAGCTAGTCATAGGATCAAAGAGGATAAAAGCAAACTTTAGTTTTCTGATAATAGTTTCCTTTAGTTTGATACTTCTCTATGAAATAGGTGTGTTACTTTTAAGATGGTACTGGGGTAAATTCAGATGAATAACAAAGAGAAAATGTCAAAAATTTCAAATATAATACCATGAAATAAAATGGTACTCCACTGATAGTGGTTAAAAATACCTAAAAAGTTTGTCGTTGTTTTGTGAGATACACAGTTAAAAATATCTTCTATTTAAAGACATTAACACAGGCCATTTGCTATATAGTTCTAATTTGTAAGTAGTGCCACTTCCACATTGTGCAAATGTAGTCAATATTGGCTTCAGACAGACTATTTTATACTACTTTCACTAAAATTTTTTTATAAAAAATGTACCTTTACATAGACTATACCATATGGTTTCTCTTAACTGTGTAAACTTTCCTAAATATTTTTTTCTTTTTGGGTTACACTCTGTGATGTTCAAGAATTACTTCTGGCTTTGTGCTTAGAAATTGCTCCTGGCTTGGGGGACCATATGGGATGCCAGGAATAGAACCAAGGTCCATCCTTGATCGGCCATGTGCAAGGCAAAGGCCCTACTGCTGTGCTATTGCTCTGGCCCCTTTCTAATGATTTTATATGAAGAGATCAGATATATTTGTTCTTCCAGAGGTCTCTTTATAATACTTTATTTTCTAACTTTATTAACTTAAGTTATACCTGTCATAATTGAAAGGTCCTTTACCCTTTTTTTATCCTCTTAACAAGAAAGTAAAAAAAAATTATTGTTAACATGATTGAAACATCGATTAATTAGCAAGAACAATGTTAATATTTGTGTGACTTTTTTATTTATTCTCAAAATACCCTTTAAACATTATCATTTCTATAGAAAACATGGATATAATGAAAATATAATTATTTGTTTTAAAATAAATAAATTTGCTTTAAAAAACAAATTACCTAAATTTATGTGACTTGTGTGAGGGAATAGTAAGTGAAGCAATATAAGTCATCATAAAGATTCATACAACTTGTCATAGTCAAAGTGCAAACCTGAGTAGTTGAAAAATATTTAGCATTACTATTTTAAAAAATTAGCTGTAAGGGCCAGAGAGATATCATGGAAGTAAGGCATTTGCCTTTCATGCAGAAGGTCATTGGTTCGAATTCCGGCATCCCATATGGTCCCCTGAGCCTGCCAGGAGCAATTTTTGAGTGTGGAGCCAGAAATAACCCTTGAGTGCTGCTGGGTGTGACCCAAAAACCAAAAAAAAAATTAGCTGTACACTTAATCTCTTAACATCTTAACTAGTAGTTCCCCCATTGAGTATATTCATTAATAGTTTGCTTATTCAATTGATTCCACTTTAATTCATATTTTGAAACATAACTGTTCTTCCAAAAGATAACATTGAAAGTACCATATCACACTTCTGTGTGAAATGGGCTACTGACACTTTGGAGTTGAAAAATCTGTAATGGACAGTAAGACAATAACCATGCAGACAAACATGAGGATTTTGTCTTCATTAAATGAATTTAAAGGAACAAATTAAAAGTTTAAATGAACATGTTTGCCATTATGGTTTCATATCTTCTGTTTATATTCTTTTTGAGCTTATAAATGCTTTTAGCAGGTTTTTTAATAACTTAACAACTTAATGATAATAATTTAATAATGCTACGTCATGGTCAAGATAGGGTCAGATGCCAAGGATACTGACAAATGATTTGCTTTCTTATGTCTTTTCTCAATGGCTATATCTACTGTCTCATACTGATTTATAAGCAACCTATAAGAAATTTTTGTTTCACGGGATTTATGTAAAAATTCTGCTTTAATTCTGGTGGAGGAAACCAATTTTACATCATTTATATCAACTTAAATAAAATGGTAAAATTTCCTTAAAAAATTTTGGCCATGTGTTGCCAGGCCTTCTAGTGGCATGCATGTGATAATTCAAGTTATCTGCTTAATATGTATTGAATTTATGAGAGGTAGAATACATATTCCCTCTAGTTCACTAAGTGAATGTATTAAAGACTTTTATAGTGATTAAGGCATAAATAACTATATTTTTGTATGTATGTGAATTAATTTATATAATCTATCAAATTAATATATTGTTGAGCATTCAATAATTAAGTGCTATATGAGTGAATATTCATCATACATATAAATTAGTATTCTGGGCCAGCCAGTGAAGAATCATATGCTAACAGGTAAGCAAAGAAAAACAAAAATATTTCCTGGATGTCAGTCAGGGTAATCTTCAAGAATGCTTTAATGGTCCTATTTGAATCTGGCCAGCTCCATACACTCACTCTTTTCTCAAATGAGCTGTAAGGCAAGCAGTGACAGGTCATAGCTATACGGGCCCATGATGCAGAAAGTTTGCCATTTCAGGAGGAAGGAGTGGTCCAAGCCCCCACCCTACTTAATTGCCTGCTGCTACATTCTTTACTCACATCACCAAATTTTCAATGGCCCTGCCTCATCACTAACCCTCTACAATTCCTTTCATGGACACCAATATAACCAAACTTCAGGTATGCCAGTTATTGGGCTGATAATCACCAGGGTTTTTTTTTTTTTTTTAAATATATTGTGGGCAACCTCTCCTCAATCTCCCTTATTCTGTGAAGCCTGGCAGCTGTAATCATGCCCACAATGCAATTGCGATTTTTGAGCAGGGTCAGCTCAATAGACTCATTCTTTTCACTCTTTTCTTAAACAAGATAAAAAGCGAGCCATGAAAGAGATTATGGCTACACAGACCCATAGCAGAAAGCTGTCTATTTTGGGAAAAGAGGTAGGCCAAATCCCCATCCAGAAAAAGCCACACCTTCTGCCTCCATCACCCACAGCTATCATTTTCCCAATGGCCCAGCCTCATCACTGACCATCTACCATTTCTTTAAGGGACACCAATCTGACCAAATTTCAGGTATGCCTTTGGGGAAGGGGCTGATGTCACCAAGGTGTTTTGGAGCAAATGAGGGCACCCTCCTCCCATATCTTCCTTTTTCCATGAGGCCTGGCAGCTGAGAACACACTCCTAAATTCATAATAGTGCTTTGAATCTCTGGACAATTTCATTTGTTTGATCTGTCATCACTATAGGAACAGACCAATTTAACAAAATGGACAGTTAACAAGAGCTTACTAAACCTTCTGCCATTGATTTAATGACTTTATTGTAGATACAACAATTTTCACAAATGTGCTTGCTACTCTATCTTTTTCTTTCATTTCTTTAACTTTCTTCTCTTCATTTTTTTTATTTATTTCAAAACTTTATTTTTACTTATTTGGAAACAAATGTATTATGACAAACTAAGTCAACTATATGGTGTAATTTTTTTAATTTAAAAATGCTTTAATGCTGATCTTATTCACTTAATTCTACATTACTAAGTTTTATATCTGGTTTTAAAAATATGATTTTATTTTGCTAGATGAGACTTGCCTTACTTATTGCTTTAGCAATAACTATATAATTTTATATATAATTTTAATTTCCTTGACCCCTTGCTTCTTTCCAGAGTACATCTAACAACCTCAATTTTTTTTGCATTTTTGCATTAAAAAATCTATATACTGACAACATATTTTTGATCAATATACTTTTCTCTAAGTCAGTACTGACAATGCCTATATACAAAGCTTACAACTGTACATTTCTGAAATTGGTGTGAGTAGCACATTTAGAGAATACGCCTACTTAATAATTTTAGTTAACATTCACTTCCTATCCCCAGGAAAAAAAATAATAGCTTTAAGTAAATCTAGATAATTGATTGTTCTTACTATTCCTGGCTACTAATTCTAAAATATGACAAATGAGTCTTTTAAATCTTGGTGACAGAAAAGAGAAAGTGATTTTATTAATATGAGTCCATTATATATTTTATAGCTATTGGGGGGTAGGCTACACTTGCTTTGCCAGACCTAAACCTGGCTTATGTCTGATTCTGTACTCAAGGATCACTCCTGGCACTGGTTCAAGGGAATGCATGCCATGCCAAGGACTGAATCACATTAGGTTTTTAAGGCAAGTGAATTACACCTGCTATACTATCTCCCTGGCCAATACCTTATTTGTGTGTATACATATACTTAGATGAAAATGAATAGCATATATGACCTTTGGAAGATATTTCATCCATACCTTTATGCTTTCTGCAGCCATGAACTTTCTTTAGTTTTAGTGACAATTCAAAGTCTAAAATCTGATTTACTATGGAAAAAAAAAATATAAATGCTTTCTGAAAACCACAATGAAATGAAGCTCTAAAAGAATTAGAGGAATGCTAAGTGCATTGAAAAGAAATATCAGCTTCTCATTACATAAATGGATTTAAGGAAAGAAAAACTCTATTTTAAATGAAACTTTGAGGGCAGAGGTTAGCTTTTTAATACATAAATGAGTCTAACCAATGGTTACTTGAATAAAGTAATGACAAATACCCATTTTTTTCTGCTTTTTAACAGATACACCAGGAAATAATTTTCAACCATGATCTATTTCTTTTTCAAAACCACAAATTTGTGACTGGTTCCTTGAGAGGTTTAAAGAATGAAGCAGCTGACATGTGATGTTGGAAGGTTAATCTTATTATTCTGCACTCTGTCTACATCAATTTGGCCTCCTGCAAATTAAGGAGGCATTGTCTGCTGACACTTACCCAGTGATATGAAACAGTTTGTGGGCATGATTCAAAAAGAAGGAACATATCACTTTCATTCTCCTTTAGAACACTCCCAGGCAATCATGCTCTTCCTTGGACTATTTTTACTCAAGGAGACACTAGAGAAAGCACTTGTAAAAAGAAAAATACAGAAAAATTTTAAAAGGGGCACAGATAATTTTGCTAAGAAATTACATGGTTAATATACTCCATGGGCCCATTCACGTGGTGGTCATATGCACATGTAACCTGTATCTCCTATCTTGAGAAGTGGACTTTTGTACTTTCAAGTTGAGTTATACACTAGGGCTCTTCTCTATTTTTGGAAACACTTGTATTCTCTCTTTATCATTACTCTCTCTCTTTCTTATCCTCTTGCTACTCTTCCTCAGAAAATTCCAAATAAAACCTGGTTTTACTTCTCAAGATAAATGAATAAAAACAATACGTTGCATTAAAAACTTTATATTGGCAATGACCCACATACAGTTTTTAATAAATAAATTATTTAATTCAATCACTATAAAATACACAGTTACAAAATTGAATGAATTTTAGTCAGACATTATAAAAACACCCTTTACAGTGCACAGTTCTGGCCACCATTGTCCCTAGTTTTCTTCCTGCTCTTGTCCTTGTGTTCTTCACTACCTACCTCTGTGATAGACATATTTTCCCCTCCCTTCTCTCTTTCTTTCTCTCTTTCTTTCTTTCTTTCTTTCTTTCTTCTTTCTTTCTCTTTCTTTCTTTCTTTCTTTCTTTCTTTCTTTCTTTCTTTCTTTCTTTCTTTTCTTTCTTTCTTTCTTTCTTTCTTTCTTTCTTCTTTTTTCTTTCTTTCTTTCTTTCTTTCTTTCTTTCTTTCTTCTTTCTTTCTTTCTTTCTTTCTTTCTTTCTTTCTTTCTTTCTTTCTTGCTTTTCCTTCTAGGCACTGAGACCTAAAATATTGTTATTGAAGGTGTATTATCTTTTCTTTCTTCTTTTCCTTCTAGGCACTGAGACCTAAAATATTGTTATTGAAGGTGTATTATATGTCTCACTTTATATTCTTTTAGTACTTGTTATTTTCCAGGTTGATCATTTCCAATTATTATTGTTATAGTGGTCCTTTCTCTGCCATAAATATAATAACCCACTATTAGTGACAAACTTCCTACCATGAACTGGCCCTCTGGTCCTCTATTTTTTTTGGATAGTAATACCACACTATCACTTCTTCTATCCCACAACTGTGATCTATCTATGTTTATTCCTCTCCCTCTGACTCATTTCACTCAACATTATACTCTTGTATAAGCAATTTCATCAGTTAAATTTTCCTAACAGCTGCACAATATTCCATTATGTAGATTAACCACCATTGCTTTATCTACTCTTCTGTTCCCAGGCACTTGGGTTGTTTCCAGATTCTGGCTATTGTGAATAGTCCTGCAATAAATGTAGAAATGCAGAGGGCGCTTCTGCATTGTGTTTTGGGGCCTCTAGGATATATTCCTAGGAGTGATATTGTTGTGTCATATGGAAGTTACATACTTAATTTTTTTGAGGAATATCCACATTGTTTTAGAAAAATGCTGGACAAGTCAACATTCCCACCAGCAAAGAATGAGAGTCCTTTTTTCTTCCACATCTACAATAGTTTTTGATATTTGTGATGTGTGCCAGTCTCTGTGTGAAGTGACATCTCACTGTTGTATTACTTTAACTCTCCTTGATGGGATGAAGCATTTTAATGAGATGAAGCATTTTTATGTGCCTTTTGTTCATGTGTATTTCTTCTTTGAGGAAGTTTCTATTATCTCTTTTTACCAATTTTGGATGGCTTTAGATGCTGTTTTTTTCCCTTGTTAATTTTTAACCCTGTCAGATGGATATTGGGAGAATAGTTCTTCCATTCTTCAAGGAGTCATTGTATCCTAGTCAATATTTTCTTTGAGGTGCAGAAGCTTCTTAGTTGAATTTAGTCTCATTTGTTTACCTTTTTTTAAAAAAACTTAACAACTTAATTGAATTTTTCAGAAGCATTCTATACAAATAAATTTAAAAAAAATTCACAACAATCAGTGGTACATGCATACATGTACATTTCAGAAGACAAGTAACAAATTGAAAATCTTTAAAGAGACAGGGATAGTCTTAAGAGTATAGTAATAGTGGCTAGAAGCACTATCGTTTTCATTATTCTTAATAGTAGTGCTGCCCACAAAAATACAAAGAAATTTATTTAGCAAGTTCTCCAAAAATTAGACTCTCTCACCTTATGCCCATAAAAATAACAGCAGGGCAACATACTGTTTTTTTGCTAATAGAGACATGATATTAATAGTATGATTTCTAATTACTTCTTAAAACTAGCAACTAAAATTTCCTTTTAAAGCTTAGAATTGTTAAGCTTTAGCATAATCATCTCTGAACTACAATATATTTTGGAAGTACTAAACAATAAAAAAAATATTAGCCAGCTTTCAGTATTCATCTGAAGAACTAGTGATGGTAAGGATACACAGTTCCATATTAATGTTTCTCGAAGTGTGGTTCATGTACAATATTTGCTACAAGTCCATGAAGAAACTAAGCCCCTGCACCAGAATGCAAGTAAGTAGTTTTCTCTATCAATAAATTTTGTTTTAAAATAAGTCGTACCATTAATCTAAAAACTGTATGTGAATTTAAAATTCTGTGTGCTTATCTTGCCGAATAACCATTATCCATCTGTGATCAGTATGTTTAATTATACTATGAACAATACTGCAGACATAACTAAAAACAAACTGAAAAATTAAGAAATGTAGTAACCTCTACATAACCATAAGGTAGTAAAGACTTTAATCTTACTTATTAGAATTTTGTTACATATTGAATAGATTTTAAAAAGGCATAAATAGTGAGAGACAAAAATGTGAAAGAAATGAGACCTTTTTTTCTTTTAAACATATTATCATTGCTTGCTTGTTTCTTTCTTTGCTGACTTCACTTGCTTCATCACTGGTGTTTCATGTTTGACCATGCCTTTAGCTTCAATGACATAGAATGTTATGAATAATTTTTCCTCTATGCACCTTATGATTTCAGTTCTAATAAAAAGGTCTGTAGCCCATTTTTAATTTTATTTTTAGCACAGCATTAAATAGAGGTCTAAGTTCACTTTTTATTTTTTTGCATGTAATTGATGAATTTTCCCAACACCACTAATTGAAGACAATTCCTTGATCCACACTTTATTTTTTGCCTATTTATCAAAGATCAATTGATCATATATATGAGGCTTGATCTCAGGACATTGATGTTTATTCTATTGATGTGAAGGTTGTTCTTTATTCCAATAACATGATGTTTTAATGACTATTGCTTTATAATACAGCTTAAACTTGGGGAAAGTAGTGCCTCCCATTTTCTTTTTTTCTTAAGAATTGATTTAGCTATTTTTTGGAAGTTCATTATTCTATATGAACTTCATAAGTGTTTGATCTATTTCATGTGTATCTTTATAGGTACTGCATTGAATCTGTGTTGCCATTTTGTTAATATTAATCCTCTCAATACATGAATATGTGACTGTGTTTCTATTTCCTTGTGTTTTCTTTTACCCCTTGAAGCAGTGTTTTATAATTTTCCTGTATAAGTATTTCTCTTTAGTTAATTTGATTTCAAGGTACTTGAGTTTCTCTCTCTCTCTCTCTCTCTCTCTCTCTCTCTCTCTCTCTCTCTCTCTCTCTCTCTCTCCCTCTCTCTCTTTTGCTTTGCTTATGACACTCAGGGGTTACTCCTGGCTATGAGCTCAGAAATCACTCCTGGTTTGGGGGGACCATATGGGATGCCAGGGATCGAACCATGGTCTATCCTAGGTTAGTGCATGCAATACAAATGCCCGTCCACTTGTGCCACCACCCTGGCCCTGGTACTTGGGTTTCTGAGGCACAATTGTAAATGGGATTGTTTTTCTTTCACCTCTTTCTTTTCTTTTGTTATTTGTATATAAAAAGGCAATAGAAGTTTAAATTTTGTAGCCTCTAACTTTACTACACAAATTTATTGTTTCTAGAAGCTTTTTTGTAGTCTTTAGGATTTCCTAAATATAGTATTATGCCGTCCATAAACAGTGAAAGATTGACTTCTTTTTGTTTTTGTTTTTCTTTGGAGTGGGGGAGTTACACCCGGCAGTGCTCATGGGTTACTCCTGGCTCTATGCTCATAATTCACTCCTGGCAGGCTCGGGGGATCAAATGGGATGCTGGGACTCGTACCACTGTCCTTACTGTCCTTCTGCATGCAAGGCAAAGCCCTTATCTCCATGCTATTTCTCCGGTTCCGACTTCTTTGATATTTTTTCTTGTCTATTTTATTTTATTTTATTTATTTATTTATTTATTTATTTATTTATTTATTTGGTATTTGGGCCACACCTGGCGGTGCTCAGGGGTTACTCCTGGCTGTCTGCTCAGAAATAGCTCCTGGCAGGCACAGGGGACCATATGGGACACCAGGATTCGAACCAACCACCTTTGGTCCTGGATCGGCTGCTTGCAAGGCAAACACCGCTGTGCTATCTCTCCGGGCCCTTGTCTATTTTAATTTGCAAGTATTTCCAGTACTATATTGATTAGAGTTGTGGAAAATGGGCAGTTTTGTTTTGTGCCAGATCCTAAAGTAAAAGATTTTACTTTTAGTAGAAGAGAACTGGGACAGGGTCCAGGATATTAGAGATGGGTAGTCAGGATGTGAGGCACCAGGGAGAATTTAAACATAAGCATTGGGGATTGGGAATATTTGGGAACAGCACAACCAAGATCTCTAATTTCAGAGGTCTGACTGAGACAACTGCAACTGAGCAGAACTTCTAGAAACATGACTCTATCCTAGGCTTTGTCCTAGTATCAGTGCAAAAATCAAGACCACCAACTACAGAAGACTGATTAAAACAACATTGATGAAACAGAACTTCTAGAGCCATAAAGAAAGACTCCATCCTAGGCTCCATCCTATGATCGGTACAAATACCAAGATTTCTAGTTACAGAGGTCTATTTTTATTATCCACGACTGAGCAGAAAATTTCCAGACACCACAAAAGGACCTACGGGAGAGTAAGAAAGCATTTATGGCTACTGTAGTTATTCCCATGACAGTAAACTTCAAGGGCAAAGAAACCCTGTATCACTTAGACCAAGGGAATTTCCTTCCTAATGTCCCCAATATTTACTGTATCTATGCAAAAAAAAAAAGCACGAATTAATTTTTTGTTATTGTTGTTGTTGTTTTATATATATATATATTAATTTAGGACCATGATTATTTATTTGTTGTTATCTTTATTGCTGTAATGCTTTGGGGGATTTTTTGTTTGATTTTTTTGTATTTTTTTGTTTTTCTTCCTTTTTTTCCTTCCTTCTCTTAAATTGATATTTATAGTCTCAAAGACTCCTCCCATTTTTTGCTTATTTGATTTTTGCCCCCCCCCTTTTTTTCTTTCCTTCAAACAGAACCACATAACTTGAACCATCTTGTTCTGCCTCATAAATTGAGGGGAAAATAATGGAGGGTACCAAGACAAAACAGTCATAAGAACATTGAGTAGAAATAAATATGGTCAAACTTAAACACCAAATCCAAAGCCACAGACAACAGAATCAATATCCAATCTACAAAAAGCTACACACAGAGGGGATCACTTATACTAGCAGTCTAGGGGAGCAAAGGAGGGGCAATATGGGATGCATGCTGGGAACAGGGTTGGGGGAGGACAACATTGGTGATGCGAATACCCCTGATTCAATGTCACTATATAGCTAAAATATTACTGTGAAAGATTTGTAGTCCACTTTGATCAATATAAAATTATTTTTAAAAAAATAAAGAAAAAATTACCTTGGTGCAGAGAGACAGCACAGCTGTAGGGTATTTACCTTGCACACAGTCTACCAAAAATTGATTCCCTGCAACCCATAAGGTCCCCTGATCAATGCCAGGAATGACTCCTGAACACAGAGATAATTTAGTTTAATCACTGACCACTGTATGGTGTGACTCAAAAAAAAAAAAAGGTGTGACACCAGGCGGGGAAAATCCGCGAAAGTACACTGGCCCAGTGGGGCTCAGCTGTGAAAGACTGTGAGTGTGACCTGTCTATGTCTGTCTACTGTCCTCTTGCGTGAAACTCTTGCGAGTGGGGCAAAAAATCCTCCAGAAACCTCGCTCGCCCAGACGCCATTTTCAGGGAGGGACTTCAGAGCATAAAAACCGGCTATCCTTTGCAAAAGCTGGCTCCCTGTGTTGACACCAGGCGGGGAAAATCCGCGAAAGTACACCGGCCCAGTGGGGCTCAGCTGTGAAAGACTGTGAGTGTGACCTGTCTATGTCTGTCTACTGTCCTTTTGCGTGAAACTCTTGCGAGTGGGGCAAAAAGAGGCTCAGAGGAGCACGGCCGCTCCGCTTCGCTACGCGGCCGTGCACTCTTTCTAAGGAAAGAACTCCATTGCAACAAGAAGGAAAAATCACACTAAGAACGGCGCTATATCACAGAAGCAAACATTTCTCTCTGGACTGTCCTCTGTTGCATGCTCGGGCCTAAGATTTGACCCAGTGTGAGGCTTCATCCACGGAGGACTCCCCTCCCTTAGAGGCAAGTCAGCCCATCCAGAAAGGGAGGAGCCAGAGGAGTGTGCTGCCTACATCATATAGACAATGAATACCACCACAACACGTAGAAAAACCCACAATACAAGTGTGACAATGGGGAAACAACGCAGGCCAGCATCAGACATAGAGAATGAAGATGACAATTCTGAGGACCAGATAATGACTGAACAACTAATCAACCTCTCCGATAAGGACTTTAGACTAGCAATATGGAAGGTGCTCAACAGACTCCAAGAAACCATGGATCGAGTTGAACAGAACACTAATAAGAACCAAGAAAATATGAAGGCAGAAATGACAAAACTCCAAACTGAAATAACATGTCAACTAACAGGACTGAAAAAGTCAGTAAACGAAGTGAATGACAAAATGGATAAGCTCTGGGACAGGGTATCAGAAGCTGAGAATAGACTTGGTGCTGTGGAAGATGAGATACATAACAATTCCATACAGCAGGAGAGATTGGACAAAAAACTTAAAGCAAATGAGCAGACAATGGAAAAATTAGTCAAAGAATGGGAACAGACGAAAATAGAAGTCTATGATAAGATCAACAGAAACAACTTAAGAATCATTGGAGTCCCAGAGACCCAGGAAGAAAATTTCCAGGAAGAATCAATGGTCAAGAACATCATTAAAGAGAAACTTCCAGAGCTAAAGAATATATGTGATCAAATCCTGCATGCCCGAAGAGTACCAACCAAAAGAGACCCCAGAAAAACCACCCCAAGACACATCCTAGTCACAATGACAAATCCCACAGATAGAGACAGAATTCTGAAAACAGCAAGATCAAAAGGGGAAATCATGTTCAAGCAAGCTTCCCTGAGATTTACAGCAGACCTGTCACCAGAAACGCTCAATGCCAGAAAGCAATGGTGGGATATTGTGACAAGACTGAATGAAATGAATGCTTCACCCAGAATACTATACCCAGCAAAACTCACTTTCCGGTTTGATGGAAGAATACATGGTTACACAGACAAAAAACAGCTCAGAAACTTCACAGACACAAAACCAGTCTTAAGAGAAAAACTGAAAGACCTAATCTAAGACAAGACTACCCAAAAGACACACCAAATTTTGAAATAAAGATGGCGTTAAATCCCAGGACAATTCTTTCTCTCAACGTCAATGGACTAAATGCACCAGTTAAGAGACACAGAGTGGCTAAATGGATCAAAAAACTCAATCCAACCTTCTGCTGCCTACAAGAAACGCACCTGAATAGTCAGAACAAACATAGACTCAAAATAAAAGGCTGGAGAAAAGTTATCCAAGCAAACAACACCCATAAAAAAGCTGGAGTGGCCATACTAATATCAGATAATGCAAACTTTATACTCAGGAAGGTTGTAAGGGACAAAGACGGACATTTTATATTAATCAAGGGGTACGTAGAGCAGGAAGAATTCACTCTCCTAAACATATATGCACCGAATGAGGGGCCAGCAAAATATTTAATACAACTGTTGACAAATCTGAAAAATAATATCAACAACAACACAATAATTGTGGGGGACCTTAACACGGCTTTGTCAACACTGGACAGGTCAACCAGACTGAAACCCAACAAGAATATACTAGACCTGAGGAGAGAAATGGAAAAAGAGGCCTAGTGGATATATATAGGACACTCCATCCCCAGAAACCTGGATACACATTCTTCTCCAATGTACATGGGACATTCTCCAGGATAGACTACATGCTGGCACATAAAACATACCTCCATAAGATCAAGAGGATAGAAATTTTGCAGACTACCTTCGCTGACCACAAGGCTCTGAAATTATTTGTGAACTCCAAAGGGACTCAGAAGAAACACTTTAACACCTGGAAGTTAAACAGCCTCATGCTCAATAACCAGTGGGTCCGAGATGAAATCAAGGAGGAAATAAAAAAGGTTCCTGGAAACAAATGACAATAAAGACACAAACTCTCAGAACTTATGGGACACAGCAAAAGCAGTACTGAGAGGAAAATTTATAGCTTTGCAAGCACACATCAGGAAGGAAGAAGGAGCTTACCTGAGTAGCTTAATGACACAGCTAATAGAACTAGAAAATGCTCAACAAAAGGACCCAAGAATAGGAAGACAGAAGGAAATAACAAAGTTGAGAGCAGAAATCAACGAAGTGGAAACTCAAAAAACAATTCGAAAGATCAACGAAAGCAGAAGTTGGTTCTTTGAAAAAATAAACAAGATTGATAGACCACTGGCAACTAACAAAGAAAGAGAGAGAGAGAAACTTGATAACTCGTATAAGGAATGAAAAAGGAGAGATCACTACTGATATGACAGAGATTCAAAGGGTAATCAGAAACTACTTTGAAAAACTCTACGCCACTAAAATGAGAACCTGGAAGAAATGGATAAATTCTTGGACTCTTATAATCTTCCACGGTTGAAGGAAGAGGATGTAGCATATTCTAAACACCCCCATCACCATTGATGAAATTAAAACAGTAATCAAATGTCTGCCGAAAAACAAAGCCCAGGTCCAGATGGATCTCACTAATGAATTCTATCAAAACTTTCCAAGAGGAACTACTGCCAATCTTGGCAAGAACTCTTTCATGAAATTGAACAACAGAAACACTTCCAAATAGCTTTTATGAAGCCAACATCACCTTGATACCTAAACCAGACAGAGACCGCTACAAAAAGAAAATTACAGACCCAATATCACTGATGAACGCAGATGCAAAGATCCCTCAACAAAATCTGGCAAAATAGGATTCAATGCCTCGTTAAGAAGATCATCCACTACGATCAAGTTGGTTTCATCCCAGGAATGCCAAGGCTGGTTTAACATCCGTAAATCTATCAACATAATACCACAACATCAATAACAAGAAAAATAAAAACCACATGATCATATCAATAGATGCAGAGAAAGCAATTTGATAAGGTCCAACACCCATTCTTGATCAAAACTCTCAGCAAGATGGGAATGGAGGGAACCTTTCTCAATATAGTGAGGCCATCTACCACAAGCCAGTGGCAAATATTATCCTCAATGGAGAAAAAACTGAAAGCCCTTCCCTCCTAATTCTGGCACAAGACAAGGCTGTCCTCTCTCACCACTCCTATTCAACATAGCACTGGAAGTACTTGCTATAGCGATTAGGCAAGAAAAAGGATATCAAGGGGAATCCAGATAGGAAAGGAAAGATGTCAAGCTCTCACTGTTTGCAAGATGACATGATACTCTACTTAGAAAAACCCTAAAGACTCTATCAAAAAGCTTCTAGAAACAATAGAATCATATAGCAAGGTGGCAGGCTACAAAATTAACACACAAAAATCAATGGCCTTTCTATATACCAATAGTAATAAGCATGAAATGGACATTAAGAAAACAACCCCATTCACAATAGTACCACACAAACTCAAATATCTTGGAATCAACTTGACCTAAATATGTGAAGGACCCTATACAAGAAAACTATAAAACCTCTGCTACAAGAAATAGAGAGGACACACGGAAATGGAAACACATACCCTGCTCATGGATTGGCAGGATTAACATCCATCAAATGTCAATACTCCCCAGGCATTATACAGATTTAATGCATCCCTCTAAAGATACCCATGACATTCTTCAAAGAAGTGATCAGACACTTTGAAATTCATTTGGAACAATAAACACCCCTCGAATAGCTAAAGCTATACATTGGGAAAAAGAATATGGGAGGAATTACTTTTCCCAACTTTAAACTGTACTACAAAGCAACAGTTATCAAAACAGCATGGTATTGGAATAAGGATAGGTCCTCAGATCAGTGGAATAGGCTTGACTACTCAGAAAATGTTCCCCAGAGATACAACCATCTAATTTTTGATAAGGAGCAGGAGAATCCTAAATGGAGCAGGGGAAAGCCTCTTCAACCAGTTTGAGTTGGCACAATTGGATAGCCACTTGCAAAAAATTAAACTTAGACCCCCAGCTAACATCATGTACAAAGGTAAAATCCAAATGGATTAAAGACCTCGATATCAGCCCCAAAACCATAAGATATATAGAACAGCACATAGGCAAAACACTACAGGACATTACAGGCATCTTCAAGGAGGAAACTGCACTCTCCAAGCAAGTGAAAGCAGAGATTAACAGATGGGAATATATTAAGCTGAGAAGCTTCTGCACCTCAAAGGAAATAGTGCCCAGGATACAAGAGCCACCCACTGAGTGGGAGAAACTATTCACCCAATACCCATCAGATAAGGGGCTAATCTCCAAAATATACAAGGCACTGACAGAACTTTACAAGAAAAAAACATCTAACCCCATCAAAAAATGGGGAGAAGAAATGAACAGACACTTTGACAAAGAAGAAATACGCATGGCCAAAAGACACATGAAAAAAATGTTCCACATCACTAATCACCAGGGAGATGCAAATCAAAACAACGATGAGATACCACCTCACACCCCAGAGAATGGCACACCATCACAAAGAATGAGAATAAACAGTGTTGGAGGGGATGTGGAGAGAAAGGGAACTCTTATCCACTGCTGGTGGGAATGCTGTCTAGTTCAACCTTTATGGAAAGCGATATGGAGATTCTCCAAAAACTGGAAATCGAGCTCCCATACGATCCAGCTATACCACTCCTAGGAATATACCCTAGGAACACAAAAATGCAATACAAAAACCCCTTCCTTACACCTATATTCATTGCAGCTCTATTTACCATAGCAAGACTCTGGAAACAACCAAGATGCCCTTCAACAGACGAATGGCTAAAGAAACTGTGGTACATATACACAATGGAATATTATGCAGCTGTCAGGAGAGATGAAGTCATGAAATTTTCCTATACATGGATGTACATGGAATCTATTATGCTGAGTGAAATAAGTCAGAGAGAGAGAGAAAAACGCAGAATGGTCTCACTCATCTATGGGTTTTAAGAAAAATGAAAGACACCCTGGTAATAATAATTTTCAGACACAAAAGAGAAAAGAGCTGGAAGTTCCAGCTCACCTCACGAAGCTCACCACAAAGAGTGATGAGTTTAGTTAGAGAAATAACTACATTTTGAACTGTCCTAATATTGAGAATGTATGAGGGAAATGTAGAGCCTGTTTAGGGTACAGGCGGGGGTTGGGTGGGGAGGAGGGAGATTTGGGACTTGGGTGATGGGAATGTTGCACTGGTGATGGGTGGTGTTCCTTTTATGACTGAAACCCAAACACAATCATGTATGTAATCAAGGTGTTTAAATAAAAAAAAAATTATGCATTAAAAAAAAAAAAAAAAGATAAAACAAGAATCTTTATCTCTCGACCAGAGTTCTCTGTGGAGAAGAGGAATGGCTCTGTGAGTGTCCTCTGATTATGGGTAATGGAGCCCCTCTTAGTGCTGTCCTTTACCATCTTTGGAGTGGTGTTCCTCTGAGATTTTTGCCTCAAAGAAAATCCCCAGAGCAATGGCTCTACAGAGCTTCCCAGGAACAGTAGTTCTATGAGGGGAAGGGGGTTCTCAGTGACAAACAGTTTGAGGAAAGCATCACAGAGGGATTCAATATATTAATATTTGCAATATAGTTTTAATTTTTATTATATTTTATTAAAAACAAAAACATGGCCCATAAACACAGTCACCATGTTTAAACTAGCCCAGCTCCAAACTTTTTTATAAAATGAGAAGTAAATTGAGCCGTGATAAATAATAGCTACACTGGTGCAAAGCTGGCCATCTCTGGAGGAGAGGTTGGCCCTAGCCCCCAATCTGTGAAGTCACACTTGCTCCCTCCATCACCCAGAATCACCATTTCCCTGATGGCTTTCCTCATCATTGACCCTCTACAAGACTCTGTGGGGATAGCGACCACACTACACTTCAGTTATACTGGTTGTTGGGCTGATTACAAGGGCTTCTTTTGGAGAAAGAGTGGGTATATTCCCCCATATCTTCTTTTTTTTCAGGAAAGCCTGGCAGATATAACCATGGCCATATTGCATTCACCATGCATGTACCAGGTCCTCTTTCAGAAAGCCCTGAAATTGAGAATATGCCCCTAAAATTAGTGGTATCATAGCTTTGAGTTTCTGCACAACTTCATTTGTTTCATGCTGTCGTACATGAGGATACCCCATTTTAACAGACTGGACATAGAACAACAAGAACATGCTAAACTTTGTGCCAATGTATTGACTTCATTGGTGATACAATAAAAATAAGCTGCTATGGTGCTTTTTCTTTTTTCTTTTTATTTTTTCTCTTCTCTTCCATTTTATTTTTTATTTTTTCTTTCCTTTTTTTGACAACTTTGCTTTCACTTAACTGGAAACAAAATTATGGTCAACTATGTCAACTATGCAATGCATTTTCTTTAAATAAAAATTAAAAAAACATTTTGGTTCCTATTGAATTTGATTTTATTCACAATATAGTTAAAATATCTGATCAGTATATATAATCTGAATATATATATATAAGGCTACTTTAAATCACAACTTGAATTCTGCCTATATAAGAGTTCAATTATGCATATTAAAGTCAATTAGGTCAAACTAAACTTGAATTACAAGTAAGCATAAATTAGTTTTGATTTATTTTTGACATTATTTGAATATGTGAACCGCTGTCTCCTGGATGCTAACTAATGTGTAATCATATTTTTAGCTATTATTGATTCCTATATTTATAAGCTTTTGTCCAAAATGTGTATTGCTTAAGCAAATCCAGAAAAGGTAAAAAAAAGTAAGATGAAATTTTAACTAAACATTGTAAAATTACCGATTTTATGCATTTACTAGTTATGTCAATAATCATTTTAAATATAATGTTTTGAATTTTTAAGAATGATTGTAAAATGTAAAGGCATATGAAAAAATGTTCCATATCAATAATCATCAGAAAAATGAGAATCAAAGCAACAAGCAACAATGATATAACATCTCACACCATTGATACTGGAAAACATCACAAAAAATAAGAAAAACCGGTGCTGGCTTGGATGCAGAAAGAAGAAAATTCTCATTCATTATTGGTGGTAATGTCAACTGTTCCAGCCTATTTTGAAAACACTATGGATATTCCTCAAAACAAACAAACAAACAAAAAACCCAAGAAATTGAGCTTCCATATAATCCAGCAATACCATTCCCAGAGATATGCCCCAAAAACCATTAAAAAAATGCAGAAAAGCCCTCTTCACAATATTCAGAATATGGAAGTAATCAAAGTGGCTGAGAACAAATGAATAGATAAAGTAGTGATAGTACATAGACATAATGGAATATTACACAGTTTTGGGGCGGGGGAGTTACGAAATTTGTTTATACAAGAGATTTTTTTTTCTGGCAGAGCACAGGGGTTACTCCTGGTTCTGTGCTCAGAAATCACTCCTGGTAGGCTTAGGGGACCATATGGGATGTCAAGAATCAAATTAGGGTCATCCTGGGTTGGCTATGTGCAAGGCAAATGCTCTACCATTGTGCTATGGCTCTGGCTCCTATACAAGAGTATTATGCTAAACAAAATGTCAGATGAAAAGGGATAGAGATAGAATAATTGCACTTATTTTTGATATATGAAATAAAAAGATAGTATGGTAATAATATTCAGAGACAATAGAAACAAGGGTTAGGAGTAACATACCACAATAGGAAGCTTACTATAAATAGTGTGGAGTGCATTTAGGACAGAGAAGGGATCACAGGGATCACTACGTCAATGATAGTTGGAAATGATGGCACCAGAATCTAAAGAACTGGCTGCTGAAAGGAGATAACATTTTAACTATAGGGCCCCTTCAATAATGATCTTGAAAACTACAGTGTCTGAGAAAGAGGGGGGGGGGGGGAGGGAGAGAGGGAGGGAGTGAGCGAGCGAGCGAGATAGTGAGAGAAAGTGAGAGAGAGAGAGAGAGTGTGTGTGTGTGTGTGTGTGTGTGTGTGTGTGAGAGAGAGAGAGAGAGAGAGAGAGAGAGAGAGAGAGAGAGAGAGAGAGAGAGAGAGAGAGAGATCTGCCCAGAGGCAAATAGTTTGGAGGAGAGGGAGAAAACAGAATATTGGTGGTGGGAAATATGCAGTGGTGAAGGGTGTTTTACATTTTATGACTGAAACGCAATTGTATGACTGAGCAACTTTCTAATGGTGAAAATGATGTATTATTAACAACCTGGTAACCACAGTGTTTAAATAAAGTAATTTAAATAATAAGTTATATTACCCAAAAATTAGGTATATATTTATCTATAAACACTAACATATGTTAAGAGTAATGGAGTAAGAAAGAGAAATATTTTATGCTCATAACACTTAACAAAAGAGACAACGTGGAGTAATTCTATTTTCAACAAAATATTTCAAAAATGGGTAAATTATCATAGATAATATTAATCATTTTATGATGAAAGTGGCAATTTTCAAAAGAAAAACAGAAAATAAAGGAAAAGCCAAGCTTTTAATGTTCTTCACTGTTTTGTCATATTTCAACAATCTTCTTTTAGCAATTGATAGATCAAGCAGGCAGAAAATCAGTAAGTACATAGCTGACCTGAATGATACCATCAATCAACTTGGTTTAATAGACATTTACTGAATAGACTTTCCAATAGCTATGAATACACAATCACATCAAGATCACATAGAATGTTCTACAAGATATATATTCTCTTTTAGGTCATAAAACACAGCTTTAAAATGGTAAGGAATATAAGTTATACCAGGTATTATTTTGTATAAAAATAGAATTAAAGTATAGTATTCAATTTAAGAATGCATACAATCCACAAATAACTTTAATTTGATACATAGGTCAAAAAAGGAAACTTATTTTATTCAACTAAAATATAGTTGAATCATAGCAAATTAAAATCTGAGGTATGCTTAATAACACTCAGATGGATATTTATTTAATCATACCCATAGTTAAAAAAATCTGAAACATAGTTATCATCATATAAATTAAGTGAATATAAACCAAAAGAAAGAAGAGATGAATGGATAAAATGTAGAAAACAGCTAAAAGTAAATAAAATCACAAAAATTATGGAGTAAACCAATCAAGCTAGTTCTAGTGAAGGTGTTTGCTTTGCACATAGTCAACCTGGTCTTGATCCTTGGCACTTCATTTCATCCATGAGCCTTCCAGAAGTACAGATCCAGGGATAAGCATTGCTCATTCATAGATAGGTTTGGACCTAAAATCAGAAATGAAAAAGAAATTCAACAGAACTGAAAGTTATTTGAAAAGCTAAGTTTATTGACCAAATTTTGCCAATCTAATCCATAAGAATAACAGAAAACATAATTTTAAGTATCAGACATGAGAGGTTATCTCAACTTATTAAAGAGGACTTGAACATATAAAGTAGATTACATAAATTTCTGGAAAGATACAGAACTAGGCAGCATGATTTATAGTACTATTAATACCACACTAACTGATTGCCAGCAAGTTTCCACTGAGGTCTCCAGTGTTCCTCCCATCACCCAACCATCCAACTTCTTTGGCAAACTCAGGTCTGTAGGGCCACTCTCAAAGATCTATTGTCATTGGTCATTTGTTATCTTACTATATTTATTTATATCCCATATGTTAATATGAGTGATGTCCCTTTCCTTTTGATTAACTTCACTCACACAATTTCTTCTAGTTCCACCCACATTGCAGCAAAATGACTTCAATCTTTTTCTTATATGTATGTCCTATTTTTCTATACATATTAATCTCATTTTTTATTTACTCATTTTTCTTGGGCACAGGGGTTATTTCTAGACCTGGTCCATTATGAATATTGCTTCAATGAATATAATAGGTATGCAAATGTCTTTTTAAATTTGTATTTTGGGGCACTTAGGATTGATTGTAAAATGAAGAATTGCTAAGGCATATGAAAGGTCAATATTTAAACTTTTGTTAGGTTTCCATATTTTTTCTATAGACTTGAACCAGATGACTTTTTCTCCAACCTTAAATGAGGGTTCCTTTTCCCTGACATCCCCACTATTACTGACTGCATTCCTTTGTTGACATCTACCAATCTCACTGGTATGAGGTAATGCCTCTTTTTTTTGTTGTTTATTTTCAATTGCATGTACTGTTCGCATTTTCATTTACAAGTCATTAGGACCTCATTTTTACATACCTATTGGTCATGTGAATATATTATTTATTGAAGGATGTGTCTGTTGAACAATTTTCCCCCATTTTATATGGCATTGTTTGTTTTTCTCTTGTTTATTTTTAAAATCAAAAACAGGTAAAAGCTTGTTTATTATGAATATTTGCTATTTCCAGGATAAAGGAAATTTCTCCAAAATATTTTCTTTCTGTGTGTTTTTAAAATCCAGTTATTAGTGGTTTTTACAAAATGTAATTTAAACTATTTTTATAGAGTGTATAAATCAGAGAGATCGTGCAGGAACTATTTCATCTGTTTTGGCTAGAGCCAACCATGGGTGAGCTTTCTGCACTGCATGTGGTCCCCAGAGTACTGTCAGGTGTGAGGAATGATTAT
The DNA here is from genome assembly GCF_024139225.1 of Suncus etruscus. Taxonomy (NCBI): domain Eukaryota; kingdom Metazoa; phylum Chordata; class Mammalia; order Eulipotyphla; family Soricidae; genus Suncus; species Suncus etruscus. The sequence continues at coordinate 78,585,868 of NC_064859.1, forward strand.
GATCCCTGATAAAAGTGCAAGAAATAAGCCCTGAGCACTGCTGGATGTGACCCAAACATGCCCTTTCATTTTTATTTAAATACCATGCTAATATATTTCATTGTGCTTTTGTGCACTTAAAAACTCAGTACTAAATACAAAGTCACCTTGATTTTCTTCTAATATTTGCTTTAGATGTTTTAAACATCTTTATTTTACATTATTTTGATGATTGAAGTTGAGTTAAATGTTTTACATTATAAGCACTTTTTTACACTTATGTACAGCTAATTGTTCCAGCATCTTTATTGAATAAGACTTCCACTTCTACACCAAATCACCTTTTCTCTTACCAAAAAAGGTCAAACAATTGTTTTATTTATTTCTGTTTTGTTCTTTACTCTTCATTTTCTATTGTGGTTATTCTTTCAACAATATTATATAGGCTTATAAACTATAGGCCCATATTATACCTAGAAGTAGAATTTTTTCCTAACTGTATTCTTCATCAATGCTATGTTTCCTCTTCCAGATTACTTTTTGTTTTTTTATGCAAGTTTTATAACTAATTTTTCAATATTTGTTATCTTGTTACAATCCATTTATTAGGTATTGATTTTAAATTAGAGGTTCTTTGACCACCTTCTAACAAGATGGGGATTAACCTAGTCTGCTAATTTTGCCACAAAAGAGTGTTATAGAAAAATCTGGTGACTTTTAATGTAGTCAATGAGGAGAAAAAGATTGACATCAGGATCCAACAGTTGAGGCTATGGATGTGCCATATGTTTTAGATGTACAGGACAAAGACATACAGCAAAGAATTGCTTGACCTAAAATGCCAATAGTGCTTTTATATAACTATTGTGAGTTAAATCAACAAACTGTCAGCATATTTTTATAATTCAGTCTTATCTTTGGCCCTGACAACAGCAATGTGTACAAGCTCTGATCAGTTTCCTGAAAATATAAGGTAAAATATTCTCATCCAAGTTCAATATTCTCATGGTCCAAATCTAGCAAAATACATTCCAGCTATTCACACACTATTTTAATAATTATGGAAGTATAGTTAATGTACATTATGTACATTTATAAAATACCTATTTGAAGCATTAGTAATCCATTTGTATTTACTAAATTTGATAATCTCTTTGAATTCATAACTTTGTTGAAATCATAATTCTATCTATTATTTGATTAAAGCTATCGTAGTAACATATATTTAATTTGCCAAAATATACGAAAATGTTCTATAGCCCAATGGTTACTACTCTTAAAGCTATATAAACAAAATTTTCTATTTCAACATTACTTTTAAAATGTATTAGAATGTATTAGACCCACAGTGCAGGTCTGATAATTATGTGCTTAAAGAATGGTACATGCCACCAGGTCTATGCCCAGCATAGATGTTCAGAGGACCATCTGTTACTTGGAATCTAATTCAGGGACTTCAAACATACATGCATTATAAGCTTATATAAGCTTATAAGTTATATCCCTGACTGGTAAATTTCTTTCTTAAGTACCTAAATTTTTTGACTACTTATGAAAATTTATTTTATCTAATGGGGAAAAATAAAAATAAATGGTGGAGATAAGTAAAAGGATTGAAAATGTAGGGGCATGGTACAAGGGTAGCAAAGAGACACTTGGAAATCCAACAGGGATGCCATACTCAAATTAGTAAAAATAGATTAAGTATATTATCATAATCTTACTATATTGAGAAACACTAATGAACTAAGGTCTTTAAGCATACAGATTGACAATTAATGCTATATATTTTGTTTTCTAGGAACATTGCACATTCTAGCTTTCATTACAATGATGGCATTGGGTTATCTGAGAAAAAGTGGGAATAAAGACAAGCTTTTCAACTCAAACCTATTTCAAATTAGATGTTCAGAACTTGCTTTTAAGTATTTTATTGCAATTTTTGTTTTGACAGAGAGAGCCTGTATGTGTATTTTCTTTGGAGAAATGGGACTTGATTGGTTTCTTTACTTGTATTAAATTGTCAAGGAGCTATGAAATCTATAATCAAGACCTTAGCTTAGAGTTGCTAAAATTGATATAATATAGAAATATTTTCCATAAAAGATATCTTCTTGGGGCCAGAACAATAAGACAGCAGGTAGGTTACTTACCTTGCTCAGGAACAGCCTGGTTTTAGACTACATAATCATATATGAACATATGTGCTGCGGATGGCCTCCATCGCTACAAGACCTTAGTGGGGTCTGTAAATCCTCACTGAGAATAAGCGGAAACACGAAGCGGACGAATATGAAATATGAAAATGGAATAAATGAGACCACACAAAATGCATTGTATGGGGACCCACGTCCATGGGACGAGAGACAAATTTTACTGTTCAGCCAATGACATTTTTAAGCACAAACTCTGGTATGCTAGGTGTTTTCAGGGAAAACTAAGAGCAGAGGATCTTCCCAATGAGACCAGGCCCTAGAATCTACATATCAAATAACTAGTTGTAGGTGAGAAAGAGCCCTGCTAGAGGTAATGTGAAACTTGAGCTGAAGATGTTTTTGGTTTAGCAAAAAGTAGGTTTTTCAAGAAACCAGGAGAGAGACAGGTTTTGCGAGAGATGTTTATGTAGTTGCTGGAAAATAGATTTTTGGGGGGACGGAAATAATTCTTTACTATCATAGAGCTAAACTCAGAAAAAACACGCTGCTGGCGCCAGGTTATACTAGAAGTAAGAGTCACAAACTAGCCAGCGGGGAGCTTTTGGCGGGCTTTGGTACTGAAATTTCTTTGTGAGTGTAGAGAGCTAAGGCCGAATTTCTGTAGTAGAAAAGAAGACAAAAAATCAAATAAAAGGAATAAGGGAAAATGTAATGTCACAGCCGTGTTATAGCCAGTAATCCATGCAAGGGTCGATGACTACTCCAACGGGCCTTCTGGCAGATATTTCTTGGGAGGAAAATTAGGCACTGCACCAGGAAAGCCAAAAGCCACGCCTGGTGCGTGCTTCCTTTTGCGGGTAGTGAGACATATGGTCACATATATAATCACGTATGGTCCCTTGAACACAGCCAGAAGTGATCCTTGAGCACTGCCTTGTGGGGCTCAGAAACAATAGATATAGTATCATGCCATATGTGGCAAATATTGTTTGTAAAAATAGATATAAACTTCAATTTGTTTTCCTAATATAGAACACCATATGAAATCTAGAAAAAAAAGTAACAAACTAAAAATATTCCCCCTTAGTTCACTTTTTTTTTTTTCAGAATAAATTTTATCTCAAGGGACAAAAAAAAAAAAAAAAAGAACAAAAATATTCTTTTCTGTCAAGTTTATTAAGTAAGATTTATTTCAGAAAATTTTTCCCTGAATAAATGTATTTCTGTTGATGCTTAAGTAACTCTAATCACTTTTTTTTTTTTTTTTTTGGTTTTTGGGTCACACCCAGCAGCGCTCAGGGGTTATTCCTGGCTCTATGCTTAGAAATTGCTCCTGGCAGGCTCAGGGATCCATATGGGATGCCAAGATACCAACCTTCTCATGCAAGGCGAATGCCTTATCTTTATATTATCTCTCCAACCCCTCTAGTCACTTTTAATTAAATATTTATTCCATATATTCAAATGAATGCACATATATTCCTAATCTATGTCAGTTTTCTATCCAATTGTCTTGGCAATAAAGAGTGTCCTGATATGCAAAGATAGATATTTTTCCTTGTGTCTCTCTGTAAGATTTGAATTTGAGATCCATCCTACAAAGACCACCAAGGAGAGGAACAGCACTGCAATAAGGCTTGGAGTTTATTTAACAACATGCTGTGGTCTCCCCTCAAAGGGAAAGACATCTTACAGAGCTCTCAGCCTACTTTTAAGAGTCTTCAAACCATCATGGTTTACCTTTAAGTTGAATGGCTGGTGTCTAGGCTGTTTCCTATTATGGATAGATATCTAGAGTGGAATATTGTGGCTTTTAGGGCTTTAAGATCTGCATCCGCTGAAGTAGTAGATGAAAAGCTCAGGTGACCACTGGGCATCCATGATCTTGTTCGACCACTGGGCTTCAGGTGTTGCTAATTTACCTAAATGTTTGACGTTCCTGAAACTGGCTGTTCTGGCCTAGTCTACCGTCCTTAAAAATTGAGCCTGTCAGGGCTGTACTTAGGTTCACAACAGAGCTAGGTTACAGTTAATTCTATTAGATCCTAGCGTCTCAAAAGATGGAAAGTCTACAGGCACATAGAGTACTATCTTGGAATAGTGAACTAAGTGTTAAATAATTTTGTGCTGATACCATCTTCATATGTCTCACTTTCTTCCCACAATTTAGGACAGTTTAATCAAACATATTCTAAGTCTCTCTCTTAATGGTAATTAGGGAGCATTACATATAAATATAAAGTGATGATATGTTTACAGCAAAACCTCCTTTGATTAAAACTAATAAAAAGAGGAACCTGATTATGAGGAAGGCTTTTCCCTAGCTTTGTATGTATTTTTGAAATGTATATCCCTAGTGTTCAGCAGGCTTTCACTTGCTAAATGTTAGATGATTATGCTAATTAATAAACAAGTGAAGACAGCATAAGGGATGAACAGAACATCGATTTTTAAATAAAATAGCTTTAGACCATGGGCTGGATATAACTTGGGCAGCCTTTTAATAACATACCACCATTAATAAATCTTTGTTTTAAATACATTTTTTACCCAACCACATGGAGAGATATTTGAATTTAACATTTCTAAAAGAAAGAAAGAAAGAAAGAAAGAAAGAAAGAAAGAAAGAAAGAAAGAAAGAAAGAAAGAAAGAAAGAAAGAAAGAAAGAAAGAAAGACAGACAGACAGAAAGAAAGAAAGAAAGAAAGAAAGAAAGAAAGAAAGAAAGAAAGAAAGAAAGAAAGAAAGAAAGAAAGAAAGAAAGAAAGAAAGAAAGAGTGGGAAAGAAAGAAAGAAAGAAAGAGTGGGAAAGAAAGAAAGAAAGAAAGAAAGAAAGAAAGAAAGAAAGAAAGAAAGAAAGAGTGGGAAAGAAAGAAAGAAAGAAAGAAAGAAAGAAAGAAAGAAAGAAAGAAAGAAAGAAAGAAAGAAAGAAAGAAAGAAAGAAAGAAAGAAAGAAAGAAAGAAAGAAAGAAAGAAAGAAAGAAAGAAAGAAAGAAAGAAAGAAAGAAAGAAAGAGTGGGAAAGAAAAGGAAGAGTGGGAAAGAAAAGGAAGAGTGGGAAAGAAAAGGAAGAGTGGGAAAGAAAAGGAAGAGTGGGAAAGAAAAGGAAGGGAAGGAAGAGTGGGAAAGAAAAGGAAGGAAGGAAGGAAGGAAGGAAGAAGAGAGAGAAAAAGAGAAAACAAGTGAGTGAAATGCCATAAGAAATTGTAAGAATCAATTTTCTGGAACAAGACCATTTTATGTTTTATTTTATTTCATCTTGTTTTAAGCTCGGTGGGTTAGAATTTGTTAGGTCATTGGATTGTAAAATATACCTCTTTAGAAAACTATTATTGAAGTGCTTTCTCATTGAAGCATAGAAGTTGACATCCTGCAGGATCATTCTGCTAGTGATTTCATATGCAGGGCCCATTGGAGCTGTGTCTATTTGTTCTGCTGAAAAGCTGTAGAGTTTGAACTTTTAAAAGAATTGAGTTATGTTTTACAGCGTTTCTGTATTTTCCCTAATTTTATGAAGATCCACAATTTTAGGAAGCAGCAAAGAACTGTCATGGATTGTAATGCAGTGTATATGGCACATTTTCTTAAACTTAAAGTCAAATCAGCAGACAGTCTGTGGGTTGTTTTGGTTTGTTTTGTTTTGGGGGCTACAACCGATGATGCTCAGAGGTTACTCCTGGTTATGCGCTCAGAAATTGCTCCCGGCTTGAGGGACCATATGGGACACTGGATCCATCCAAGGTCAACCTTGTGCAAGGCAAATGCCCTATCACTGTGTCACTCCTCCAGTCTCAGCAGACAGACTTTGGACATAAAATAACATATAAAACCCGTAGTATTCATCAGGTCAAGAAACAATCTTTTTGTTGTTGGAGTCATGGTGCTGAATGTATGTATGGCTAACCTGGGTCCAACCACCAGTACCACTCACGGTGCCCTGAGTCCTCTAGTCCTTAAGTACAGAGCCAGAAGTAAAACTAGAGTACACTGGGCTTAACAACAACAATCCCAAGAATCTTTGGCTTCTTCATAGCAACCTGCTTAGAACAACATTTGTTTGTGGAGGAAGTTCAATTTGTGCCCCAAAGACAAACAAATGTAAGTCAGACCATTAGTTAGCTTTTAGAAGAGAAGGCTGAATGGACACCTAATAATCAAGGATGGGAAGTATTGTTAATGAAAAATGTGCGATAATCTTTTATTTAACTGAGGTGAGTTGAGTTTCAGAGTAAATATTAAAAGAAATCTCCAATCAAAATTCAGCTCCTAACAGAAATTGAGTCTTACTGAAAACCTGGAAAACTGGATACCTTTCAGATCAACTATTGCCAAAATGAAAGGGATCTTATCAAGCATTTCCACTACTGTTAAACTTAACAGAAATTCTAATTGGGCTTAGAATCCACAATAAAATCAGTTCCATTTAATTCAACCAATAACCAGACCCGGAGAAGAGCTCACCTACCCTTGTGAACCCATTAATAAGTTTATAAGAAAACCTCCACCTCTTTTTGCTTCTAAAACCTAAACAACATGTCATTTTTTCTGAATATGTCTTTTACAGAAGAAAAACATTAAAAGCTAATACATTTTTTACAGTGATTGGAAGCAAAGTAAACAAAAGTTTATACTATGGTCTATTTATTCTTGCTTTCTTAAAATATTTTGCCTTCCTCAGGACAGGGAATGCATTTATTTTTGTTTCTTCTCTCCTCCATGACCTAGTTTTTCTTTTTTTTAATGTCTAAACTGTCTGACTTCTCTTTTAAACTGAGGACTCTGAAAGACAACAAACCATCACTTGGGCTCCATTAACATTAACTTATCCTGAGATTTCATTCTCTTACAAACCTTAGCCATCAGGAAAGAAAATAAAGATGATGAACTTTAAAGATATAGGGGTGAAACCTCTAGGCCTAGGGTAAGAAATATTCAGGCAAATAGATTGGAAGGCTCCAGGCTGAGAATGACATGCCCAGTCTTGAAAGTGGCCCAGAGGCATAAAGTGTAAATCCCTTTAAGATGCAAGTATTAAGCTCTTTGGAGATTGAGAAAATGAGGTACTGCCCAGATCCAGAAGCTAGGTGAGCCTTTCCTAAGTAAAAGAGAAGCTTAAAGAGAATAGAAAACTGTGATTAGAATAATAAAAGGCTATCAAGAGTCCAAGGCCACTCCAGGTTAATTTTTTCCTTTATTTTTTCTTTTTGGTTTTTGGGCCACACCTGGTGATGCTCAGAGGTTACTCATGGCTATGCACTCAGAATCACTCTTGGCTTGGGGGACCATATTGAACACCAGGTTAATTTTTTGTATACACACAAAACATCTGGCCAAGCAGTTTGGAAGAATACCTACTATAATGCTAATTTTGTTACATTATTGGGATTCATTCTCTATCCTGGAGATTGGTCACATCTAGACCTGACAAGTGGACTCTTAGCTCTATTGTTCAGGGAAAATTTATAAAATAGATGTTATAATACAGGTCCTAGGCTCTATTGGTCCCCTTTTAACACTATTTCCCTCCTTGCAAGGAGGTAAGAGGAGGAAACAAGGAATGAGAAAGTATGTTAAAAAACAAAGTTAAAAAAAAAAAGCCAAACAAAAATGCCAATATCTTGAGTTTATTTATCTAAAATTTATAATGTAGAAAGTCATTTTAGAAATCTCACTGTATTTGTTTGAATAAAAAGGAGATAATTATGACTTAAATATTTGCATAATCCTCAAATTAAAGTATTTCCATATAGAAAGTTCATTCTGCCTCACCTTGACCTCAATCTTCAAAACTGTCTCTCAATTACTCACATTCCAACTTTAAGGAGCATTGTATCAGAATTCTTATTGTTTATTTTTAAGTCTTGTTGATTTCATATACTTTATGTTCTATTTATTTATGTATGCACTTATTTATTTGGCAACACACATGCCAGTATTCTGAGTGGAACAGAGATTTATCCTCAGTAGTGTTTGATAGATCAAGCAATGCCTGCAATCAGAGGTAGACATAATCATAACTCTTTAGAAAAGCTTCCCTACTCCCTTAATTTATATTTCATGTGAACTGTTTGATTGGTCTGGATGCATTGTACTCAAGCATTTCAGAGACAAAACCATCATAATAAAAAAATTATGGGATCATCTATATCCAAGATACCCCAGAACTTTTTTAAATAATCCAATAGAAAAGCCTTAGGCAATATGAACTGAAAAATAGAGAACTTAGAAGCTAATATTTTTCCATAAAATTACAGCATTTTCAATAAAACATTGAATAAGAATATAAAGGAAAATTTGATAGTTTCAGAATAACAGGAAAAGGGCAGGACTGGCCAGATTGCCCTGGAGGTATGAAGTGAAGTCACAGGTAAACATGACTAGTAAAGCAGGATAAAAGTAATGTGTGTTCCAATTGGCCAGATTGCTTTGCTTTAGGTAAATTACTGGAAATTGTAATGTGGGGTTAGAAAGCCCATGCAAATGGTATATGAAATGATCGTTTTCTGCTTGCTCAATACTTCAAGTCTCTCTCACTTGCAGGACCTCAGCTCTGAGCTTTAATAAATCTATCTCTATACTCTTTACTCTGTGTCTTCTGTGCTCACCTAAAAGTGAGTTGCCTTATATACAAGAGGCTAAAAGGATTTAATAAATCTACAAAATCCCCCATTTCTATCCAAAGTACTGCTGAGTATGGCGCAACCCCATTCCCAATATTTTTTTCAAAACTTATCAAGAATAGGGTATAAAATAACAGCAAAATTTCTTGCCCTGCATACTGCTAACTTGAGTTTGATTTCCCAGTACTTCATATGATCCACTGAATTTCCAGAAGTGATCCCTGGCAGAGAGCCATGAGTAAGCCGTAAGTACTATTGAATGTGGCCCAAAAACTAAAAAAATATTAATAACCCATTTAGTATATATATATATATATATATATATATGAACCAATATAAGCTACCTATTATAGTTAACTGAATAAAATATTTTATAAGTAATTATCTTCTAAATAATTAATCATATTAATGAAACATTATTTTTGCTCTAATTCACTTGAATCTTTAAATTTATGTCACTTAGGAAATATCTGCAGATTAAGTATAAATTATCTAATTTGATCTCCTTATGTCTGTTACTCAGTGGAGCACTCTATTCTAGATCCTAAAGTCAAGATTGACTACAAGTACAAGAGCAAAGGGGGGAATGTTAGGATATCAGATTTACAATTAATTGCAACCTAAATGTTGATGTTAGAAATATCATGTCTTTGTTTAGAGATAACATAGTTTGGCTTCTATACTCTGGTTGCTTGAGGAAGTTAACTATTTTGCTTCTGAAAACCTGGCTTTGCTGTGAACCTAAGTACAGCCATGATGGTCTCTAGTTTTAAGAAACTGAGATGAGGTCCAGAAGTACAGCCAGTTCCTGGAATCAGATTTTTATAGGGGACATGACAGGAAATGGCCTCCTGGTCAGATATTAGAGGCTAAACAGCAATGGCCAGATGACATCCTGCGTCCAACATCGCACTATGGATCTGGAGCTATCTGATCATCTTTCACTGAACCTGCAGCCTGCTATAACCATCAATCTGATGTTACATTTGAACTATAACAAAATATAGCCATTTGTCTGATGCAATATTTACTAAGAACCTATAATTTTGAAGATCAACTACTCATAGGCATTAATCCCCTAGACCTAAGTCCTAGGTATCCCATAAAATTACCTGTGAGCCATTCTTGGTGTCCTCATTTCTTAAGAGATGCTGGGCCTTAGCATGCTGAAATTAAACTCCCTTGTTTATACATTATTGAACTCTCTCCCTGGTGGTCTTTTGAGTGTTGAGTCCTAAGTTCTGGACCTAAGAAACCCTATCTGCTTTTCTGTGCTTTCCAGGGAAGTGAGAGGAATGAATAACATTTAAAATTTTTGATAGATCAAAAATTATATAATAATCCTCTATTTCATACCAAATAATGTCATTAAGCTACATAAAATAAGAATATTTAATAACTTACAAATATGAACAAATATATAAGCAAATAGACTAATGTATGTAGAAATGATGCATAATACATTGAAAGTTTTTAAAATACAAATTTCACTTAAATATGTGGTGGAAGTTACTAAAATAATTTAGAAAAATTGGTTGTCATAGAATATAATTAAATAGATTTCAAAAACAAACTTGTTTTGTTTAATAAAAACTGAATTCAAGTTCAATCATCCCTTAACCAATGAACTACTTAGATATAATTAATTGAAAGCTATGATGTCCTTAATGTTGTCTCTCTTTTAAATTTACATAATTTTTCCCTCTCATCTTTTTCTCTTCTTTTCTCTCATCATCACTCTATTAACAACATTTTTTGCTTTTTTATATGAACATGTAAATCTCACATAACATTGAACATTCTAATTACTATTTCTCTAGGTTGAATAGAGATATTGCTTTGTTCTCTTTTATTTATTTTAAAGAACTTGTTAGACACATAATCCAAATGTATCATATTAAGTAATCCACAATTTTATCTTTACTTCTTATGAAAGCATTCTAATTGATATTTTTCTAGTCATGCTTTTACCAAGCAAGTAGATTCACTAAAGAGAAAATCATGTCTTAGATAAATTTCACCTACTCCAATGATGCTTGGCTAGAGTCAGATTTTTGTTTTCCTTTTGGTATTTTTGTTGCTTTAGTATTTTGAGGGGATAGGTCCAGACATGCCAGTGCTTGGGGCTTAATACTGGATCTGTGCTCTAGGTACCTCATGCTGTGGCTCTAGGAACCATATATGATGCCAGGAATTGAATTCAAGTCAGGCCCCTGCAAAGCACTCTACCTATTGTATTGCTCCAGCACCTCTTTTTTTTTTAAGTAATAAACTCACATTCAATATTTACATTTGGACAGTAAAAGTAGAATGACTTAAACAAAATTATACACATATTTTTTAAAATAAATAGCATTTACTAATTTTAGTATTTTTAATAATATCTTGAACATTATTAATATTATTTAAATCATCTAACATTTTGAGTCAGTAATAATGCTATTTTTAATATATCTGTATTGATAAAGTTTGACATAGACCATTAGGTTTTTTTTAACAATGCCTAGTCTTTAATAATGAATTTTTCTTTTTGAATTCTATAATTCATACATTAGCCATAGAGAGAATTGATCTCAAATCTACGAAAAGGCTTATAAAATATTTAAGTCATGTACATGAAATGAATCACTTTATAGAGTTTTATGTGTGAAAATAGATAGAACATGTGGAAATTATTCTTACACATATATACTTCCTGTGGTTTCTAATTGTTATACTTTATGGAAAAAACACTAATATTTTTTGTAAAATTCCTCAAAGATTTTTGAGGACAAAAAAATTCAATAAAGATCAATAGATTACAAGTTAGATATTTAAGTAATTGGACACATACTGACAGAAAAGAATTGATATAATTCCCAAATCAGGTTCCATGAATTGCCAATAAAGATAAAAAAAAAAAAGTTTAGAGTAAAGGTTGTGATGGGAATTGCCCTATTTTCTGAAACCAGCTGGCTATTTGTTCTGACATGTAATAAAGCAAATCAATTCACAAGGAATTTGTGTTAGAGAAGAGAGCACTTAAAATACTTCTGTCGACACAGAAGCTATGAATCACAATAAATTCTAAAGCCTTGGTAGAATTTTGTTCTTAGGCCAAAATAGGAGAAATAATTCTACTCATATGACAGAAGTGTTTAGAAGACATCATGTTATATAATAATTGGAGTCATATTATAGGACCAATTCTTTATTAATTACTTAAAATTTTCTTAATTTTTATCGTACCTAAAATTTTCTAAAGGATCAAATTTATACTATAATCCTTATTTGAATATTAATTCATATTTCCATCGCCTTACCTCATAAGAAGTATTTATTTCTTAATTTTCTATCTTTATCTCATAAATATGTAAATTCTCCTTGGTGGAAGAAGTATAATCTATAACCTGAATTCAATATTTCTTTCTTTGTGCTCTGTCGAACAGGACCTAATGCAAAATGACACCTTATGACTATACAGTAAATAAAGTAAGTAGGTAGAACCACAAAACTTGTATAAAAACAGTATTCATCTCACTGTCATAAAATAAAATGAATGACATAAAACAATAAAAATTATTTACATAATTATAAGCACTCTATGAGATATATATGGGTTTTATAGATTGAAAATAATGGTTTATTAAAGGACTAGTAAGGGATAGAGTTGAAACTTTAAAAGTCAACAATTTTGTCACCTTATTTTATGTGGTGTCACAATTTAGAAATACACTTAATATGTCCTTAATCACATTATTCATCTATAGATCTCAATTTGTATAGAGCCAGATCACTGCTAAATTTCTAATTATATTCTATTATGATATTATTTAAAATATTAATCTGGAGTTGAAGAGATAGTACAGAATATAAGGAATTTGCCTTGTAAATAGCCAACCCAGATATGATCAATAGCACCACATAGAGTTCGCTAAGCATCACTAAGAGTGAGCTAATGAATGCTGCTGGGTGTAGCCAAGCACCTTCTCCCAGAAGCCAATCCTCTCATAGCCCCCTCCACTAGATACTAAGATAATTTGTTTTCCAGAGGCCACATCTATTTTTCCTGGACAAAGAACACTTAGGCTGCACTTGAGGACCACAAAATTACTTCCTCAATGCTCTGGGGACCATGTGCTACTGGGAATTAAATGTAAAACCAATATATGGAAAGGGTTAAAGTATGATTTATAAAATTTTTTTGTTTTGCTTTGTTTTGTTTTGTTTGGGGGCCACACTCTGCAGTGCTCAGGGCTTATTCCTGGCTCTTGCTCAAAAATTGGTCCTGGCAGTTTAGGGGACCATATGGGGTGCTGGGGAGGTCCTGGATTGGCCCTTTCAAAGCAAAAGCCCTACCCCACTGTGCTATTGCTCTGGTCCCTACTCTCAAAGTTTTAAGGTAAGATTTTGGCTAGTAATCTGAGACTATAATTCTGAGATACATAAAATACATCTAACTAGTTCACTACTAACACAACATTTAGATATTACTAGATAATGAATACCCTCACTGTAATGGCCCCAAATGCCTTATTACACCCAAGAAAAATGGGCCTGGAGCAAGTGTCACAGCAGGAAATAATACAAACAAAACTGAGAGTGAAATATCACCTGGCCAAGTAGCAATTTGTTTCATCAAGCCTAGACAACCAGCTTCCTGTCAGAACTGCAGTTTTTATATAGTAAAGAAGGGGAATAAGAACAGAAAGCCAATCCCGAGCCAGTCCTGAGCCAGTCCCACTCAGGTTTGCTTAAAACATAAAATATGGTAAGTAGAAAATCTCTGTTTCAGGCAAAACCAACTTGTAAACAAACAGACACAAAGAAATCTGGAATAATATTGGTTTTGGGTGAAACAAGTTGTAAATTGTAAACTAACATCTCACAATATAGTGCAGGTAATGTTTGATTTTTAAATATAATGTGTATTCCTTATTCCCTTTATCTTATTCTTGATTGTAGAGTTTGACACACATTAAGGAAAGTAGATGCCTTATATAGTTAACTAAATAAAATGTTAATTTCTTGGGGCTGGAGCTGTGGAGTAGCAGTAGGATGTTCTTGCATGTGGCTGAACTAGGACAGATACAGTTAGAACCCCCGGCATCCATATGGTCCCCCAAACTAGGAGTGATTTCTGAGCGCAAACCCAGAAGTAAATCCTGAGCATCACTGGGTGTGTCCCCCAAAACCAATAATAATAATAATAAATACATAAATAAAAATAAGAATAAAAATGCTAATTTCTTGAAGGCCAGAGAAATAACATGGAGGTAGAGCATTTGCCTTGCATGCAGAAGGACAGTGGTTCAAATCCCGGTATCCCATATTGTCCCCTGAGCCTGTCAGGAGCAATTTCTGACCTTAGTGCCAGGAGTAATCCCTGAGCACTGCCAGGTGTGACCCCCCCAAAAAACAAAACAAAGCCAAAATATGTTAATTTCTTTAATAAATACCCTCATGGGAGCCAAAGCACACCAGATAGGTTGCTTGCCTTATACATAGCCAAGACTGGTTCAATAACCTGCAATACAAAGTTCTGAGTACGATTCAGTGTAGTCCACAGTTCAGAAGAAATTAAAAAAGAAATACCTCCATAGACATACCCAAAATAATGTTTCATTGAAAGCCTTGACATCTCAGGGACAGTCAAGTTGAAATATTAAACTGTCTAAGTTTAATTAGCCAATTTAAGGTTTCAACAATATCTCACCCTTAGGGATCAAATTAACATATTCTCTGCTCTATTTCAATTAAAATGAAGTTAGTTACAGTGGAGTTAATTGTTGTTTTTTTTAGGAAAGGCTGGCAAATATCTCAAGTAAACTACTGCTACCATTCCTGTCTAAATTTTATCACTTCTGCTACCATATTCCTTTGAATTCCGTAGAATACCATAGTTTTAATATTCCATTTGAATAATGAGTATCATTGCCAATAAACCCATGATTATATCATAGTCATCTCACAATGTTTACCAAATTCAAGTTAATCAATAGAAGAATAACATGCCTCCTATCTTGGAATCCTATTTTAGAGAATCAATTAGATCAAAACTGAAATTAAATGCTCTTAATGTTTGTAAATATAACCCAAATGAACTAATTGCATTAAAAACTTATAGAGTTGGTCTATGGCCCGGAGTTTGAACACTTAAGCCTCTACAAACTAAAAATAAGATTAGTTACTGTCTTCTATTTTTATGCCAAAGATTCAATTGACACAGGCAGAGTGGAAAGAGTTGACTTTATACAATTCAAATAATTCCATATAACTCCAGCCTGAATTATGCTTCAATGTGACTTGAAGCATAAAGCAACCGCAGGAGGAAGACCTATTACTGAGTCTCTATTAGAACAAGGACTTATTGTGCCATGCATCAGACCTTGCAGTACTCCCCTATTGCCATTTAAGGAGCTTAATGGAAAAGGCTACTTATCTGTACAAGCCCTTAGGGCAATCAATAGAGTTGTGATCCCTAGATTCCTATCCAATAAGTAAACACTTTGCTAAGACAGATGTATTTGCAATCTACTTTAGGTACCAGTAGGTGAAGGAAGCTAGCATTTTTTTTTTTTGGTATTTTTTATGAGATAGTTACCAATATAGATTGAATGTCTGAAATTTATGAGAAAAAAAACATATTTCTGCCAATGTCTACTAATTGTCTCATAGATTTGACCTTTACATGATGATTCACCATAAAATAATATATAGATGACTTAGTGTTGTGTTCCACTGAAATAATTTTACAGGATGATTTTGTAGAGTTCTTAAGAAGGTTACCCGACAATCAATATGCCATCTATAGAAAAGTTAAAATTCTATAAAGGAATTGAAATGTTCCATCCGAGATCAACCAAAGATGCTTCTTGTCTTCTGTAAAAGAAAGAGTTGTTCAATTATATTCTGCTTCAAATAAAAAGACAAGTAAAGGTGCTTGTCTCACTTGTTTATTTCTTTTAGGAGAGACTGGTGTTTATTTGTAGGATATAATTATTAATTTGTCTAAAAGTATCTCAGTCTTATGAGCTTTACCAATTCTAGTATTTCTTCTGGGATATAATTAAATTAAAGGTCTTTTAAGCCGGCCATCTCCAACCAGAAGTTATTCAAACTTTGGAAAATTTACCTTTCTTTTTGCTTATGGAAAAGAATACCATACATTTGGACAGTATTTATTTAGTACAGTGATTCAGACCAGATTTATCTCAAACTAGCAGGCATAGGGCTCCTTTTCCCCTTTCACTTTAATCCCATTTAAAGTTTCAAACCTCTCTGATATTGACAGTATATTTTTGCTGCCCAAGAAAAGTGAGTGTTTTCACAGTCCTTCACACTAGCTTTGAACATATTGACAACATCAGAAAATAAAACTTAGAGGGGTTATATGAAGAGAATTTGCCTTCTGCTTACTGGGAGAGAAACGCTTTTTTTCAAACTCCAAAGATAGCATATTTCATTAACTCATATGTAACACTCAGCCTTAAGGTGAAGGAAAAGAGAGAAAGCTTTCTTTTCAAATCAGTTTGGCAGAAAATTACATGTATGCAATGTTTTAATCATAAAAGAGAATTAACATTAGAGACAACTTTTGGGTATTCAATAAACTTTGCCACAGAGTGTTTTGGGGGTTTTACATTAAAGAGGATTTTTATCTATTTCATTCATTCTTGCAGTTTGAAGTTCTTTTTGACAATGTTGTGGCTTAGAACGTCCTTTAAAGTTGTCAGCATTGCTTAATTTTAAAGTAATTTTGACTTATTTTAGGGTAGGCTGTTATTTGTGTAAAAATGCCATTCTTTGAACTTGGTTGGAGAATAGACAATGATAACCTTCAAAAATCTTAAACTCACTGATGGTTGCTGTACTTTAGCTTGAGGGGTTAGTATGGGTGAACAGAAAATGGTAAGGAGATTGAAATGGTGTTTTGACAGCCAATATAGTTTTGATCTTTAAACTAACATTTCAAAAATCTCCAGGAACTGTTTACATAACAGGATTTACATTTGTATGGTGCCTTTGAAATTGCTGAAGCACTTTATTTTTCTTATACTACTGTTGAGATAGCAAGATTTCTATCTCTCCTCTCTAGTATGCAATTGAATTGTTTAGAAATTATGAATATGTGGGAATCATTTTTTATATCCTGATTTGTTCATTATCTATCTTAGTCTTTTTAGCATATTCTAAGCAAAAGAGTAGATACTTCTCCCATTTCTGGATGCAGGGAAGTATAAAATTAATGCTATATTTGTTTCTTGTGAGAATGTACATCATTATAGTTGTATACTAAAGGAAACTGAGTTGTTCTCTAGGGTCTCTATTTGCTTCAATAATCCTGAGGGCTCTATCCTTAGGACCTAATTAGCTTTCAGAGGCACCACCTCTAAATACCATCACAATGGAGTTTTTTCCCCCTAATAATATTATTTAAGCACTATAGTTACAAATATGTTTGTAGTTGGGTTTCAGTCATATACAAGTACATCCACCTTAGCAATGCAACCTTCCTGACACTAATGCTCCCAATCTCCTTCCTCCCCCTTCCTTCATAGTGGATTTTTTAAGAATGGCAGAATTTACAACTCTTGCAGTATTAATTGGAAGGACTGTTTAATGAAGAAAGACAATATTGTTACAATTAAGCTTATGTTCATGATTTAAAAGGAGCATAGGCAACTTGATATTATTATACAGTATTTAAAATTCCAGTAAATAAGAAAATTCATTTCACAGAAGGATATACTTCTTGTTCTGCATAAACCCATATTCAGGAAGAGGGGATGACTTTCATCTTTGTATGGCAGGGCTCTGTGAGGTTATTTCTATTTGACAAGTATATTTCTGTTTGAGAATTGTCTGTGCAGAACATATCAGGACTTGTTGTTCTGAATACTGATGAAAATGTACAATCTCACAAATTCATTTGTGGGAACATAGAAATGTTACTTTAGAAGAAATCTAGTTGTATAAAGTAGAACAAGAGGAAAGACAGAGACTGCTCAAAAGTAGAAATCATGCCTAAGGTTCTGATCTTGATCTCTGTTTTTTTGTCTTTGTGGTTGGGGTTGGGGTGGTGTGGGCACACCCAGCTGTGTTCAGAGCTTATTCTTGGCTCTGCATTAGAGATCTGTCCTAGTGGACTGAGGGACCACATGGGATACCAAGGATTAAACCTGAGTCAGCTGCTTGCAAAGCAAGCATCATATACACTACTACTGCTCCAACCAGATCCCTGTTATTACCATTATATTACCATTATAAACAGAGCATTGCTGCATATAAGTCTGGTGGTCCCTAAGACCAAGTCTTATTAATGTCACATCATCAGTCCTGAGCAATGGGCCATCAGATCTCATACTGTCCGACTGTGCAATACTTTGATATTTTCTTAGTATTTGTGAAATAGAAATATTAGGAGACTATGGCAGGCCAGTCCAAGTTATAACTGATCATTTTTGAAAGTAGAATAATTACTGATATAATCAATTTTGATCCTCATTCTATAAGGTGCTATTACTGTTAGAAGAAATCTGAAATGTCAATCTTTGTTACCCATCAGGTATCATCCTACTGCCAAAATGAAATATTTGCATTATTACCTTAAAAATGTATTTATTTATTTTAGACCATACTGGCTATACTCCAGGATTACTCAGGTATCATTTCTGAGTGGACTCGGAACCATATGAGATTACAGGGATCTCACCAGGGTCAACTGTGAGCAAGGCCAACATTTTATCCCCTGTACTAGTTTTCATCCCCAGATTTTTATTTTTATGCTGATTTAATTTATATTTTGGTACCATTTTATTTAATATTTTATGTCTATTGACATATTTTTAAGTATCTGACATGAGCAAAGATATTGCTTCTCATTTCTATAAATATAGGTATATACACTATTATAAACAAACATGCATATAAATATATGCACATATCTATGATAACTATTAAAAGTTCCTATTATGTCACAGGTAATTTATAGTTTATTGTAATTTATAATCATTGTTATTTAAAAAACATAAAGTCTTAAGAAAATACGCAAAAAGAATCAGAACAATAGTACAAGAGACAGAGAATTTGCCTTGCATGTAGCTGACATGGGTTTGAAGCTCCAGCACCCAAACTTCACCAGGAGTAATCTCTGAGCCTAAGCTCTGTTGTATATGGCCTCGCAAAAAATAATGAAAAGAGTAAAAAAGAAAGAATAAAAAACACATTTTGGGGCTGGAGAGATAGCATGGATGTAGGGCATTTGCCTTGCATGCAGAAGAACGATGATTCAAATCCCGGCATCCATATGGTCCCCCGAACCTGCCAGGAGCGATTTCTGAGCACAGAGCCAGGAGTAACCCCTGAGCACTGCCGGGTGTGACTCAAGAAAGCCCCCCCCCAAAAAAAAAGGAAAAGAAAAACATCTCATTTAGAGTACTTCCAAGAATTCCTAGAAATAGTGATGCTATTCCAGAGCCCTCAAAATTAAAATGAGAAATTGGAAAGTTATTTTCTATAAATAATGAAGAAAGGTGACAAAAAAGCAGGCAGCAATCAACTTCAGTAGTTGATCACATTACTTGCATGTGCAAAACACTGGGTTTAGTCCCAGTTACAGGAATGGATTCCCACCGCACCACCAGGCATGATCTTCACAGCAATTTAAATTTCAGGAGCAAAGTGAGTTGTAAAATAAATGTGAGTTGACAAAGGTAAACTGGCAAATAATTTACTGACAGCAGAAAAAGGGAGAAGAGCAAAATTTAGTTTGAGCTTGAATCTACTAAAACAAATGGCTAGGGGGGTTTTAAAAAGTATAATTTGAGGAGTTTAAACCATCTGGTTTGTCTCACTCAAAAAACAAAATAAACTCTCCACTATCTTCAACTTAGGAGTTTCATTTGCATTTGGAGCAAATTGTCTACCATAGATTCATCTATCAGTTTGAAACAGATATCTTCCTCAATTAAATGTTTAAGTACTAGTCCACATATTCCTGCAAAGTACTTTCAAGAACTTTAAATAAAAAAATTTTAATGTGATTTTTTCATCAATGTCCAGATAAATAAAGTATAAAGGCAAATTTTCAATTTTCTTTTATTTTGTTTTTTTTTTGTTTGTTTGTTTGTTTGATTGTTTTTGGGCCACACCGGCGACGCTCAGGGGTTACTCCTGGCTGTCTGCTTAGAAATAGCTCCTGGCAGGCACGGGGGACCATATGGGACACCGGGATTCGAACCAACCACCTTTGGTCCTGGATTGGCTGCTTGCAAGGCAAACGCTGCTGTGCTATCTCTCCGGGCCCAAATTTTCAATTTTCAATTTTTATTTATTTATTTTTTTACTTCTAATATGGGTAACATCCAATTGTACTCATGGCTTTTCCTGGATCTGTGCTCAAGAATTACTCCTTGAAGGCAGGAGCTATAGCACAGGGGTAGGGTGTTTGCCTTGCAGGTGACTGGCTCAGGCTGGACCTGGATTTGATACCAGGCAGTGACTAATATGGTCCCCAAAAGCCAGGAGCAACCTGAGCGCATAGCCAGGAGTAACCCCTGAGTGTTACAGGATGTGGCCCCAAAACAAATCAAAAGGATCACTCCTGAAGGGCAAAGGGGGACCATATGAGCCCCTGGATATTGTAAGTAGGTAGGCCATGTGCAAGAAAAGTTTATTATTTTACTTACTGTACTATAACTTGCATCCAAGTTTTTATTTTTTTTTTTTTTTTTTGGTTTTTGGGCCACACCCGGTAACGCTCAGGGGTTACTCCTGGCTATGTGCTCAGAAGTTGCTCCTAGCTTGGGGGACCATATGGGACACCGGGGGATCGAACCGCGGTCTGTCCAAGGCTAGCGCAGGCAAGGCAGGCACCTTACCTTTAGCACCACCGCCCGGCCCCCAAGTTTTTATTTTTTATTTTTAATTATGAGAATAAAGATGCAAAGAAAGAGAACAAGGTAAAGTTACAGTGGAAGGACAATCACCCATAAACAGAATTCTCAGAAATCCCCTTGCTGATATCTGAATTTTGAATTTTCAGCCAAAGAATATTAAGAAAAATAAAATAGAACCCATGTACAATTACTTTGTCCCACAAGTCCCCAGATTGTAAAACATAATACTTTCTAGCAGTACACAAAGCAATCTAAAGCCTTAAAACTTATGTAACTCCTTAAACATTGAAGGCAAAGTACTTTTTTTATTTCCAGGCACATGCATATTAGTTTGCTTTCGTTTTTTTTCCTATTTTCCTGTATTTAAACATCTTGACTACATTAATGATTGTGATTAGGTTTCAGTCATATAAAGAACACCCCCCTTCACCAGTGCAACATTCCAACTACCAATGTCCCAAATCTCCCTCCATCCCACCCCACCTCCACCTGTACTCCAGACAGGCTTTCCAGTTCCCTCATTCATTCACATGATTATGGTAGTTCTCTGTGTAGTTATTTCTATAGCTGCACTCACCATACTTTGTGGTGAGCTTCATGAAGTGAGCTGGAAGTTCCAGCCCTCCTCTCATCGTCTCAGGATTGTTCCAAAAATGACTTTTATTTTTCTTAAAACCCATAGATGAGTGAGACTATTCTGCGTCCCTCTCTCTCCCTCTGACTTATTTCACTCAGCATGATATATTCCATGTACATCCATGTATAGGAAAATTTCATGACTTCATCTTTCTTGACAGCTGCATATTCCATTGTGTATATGTACCACAGTTTCTTTAGCCATTCATCTGTTGAAGGGCATTTTGGTTGTTTCCAGAGCCTGACTATTGTGAATAATGCTATAATAAATATAAGTGTGAGGAAGGGGTTTTTGTATTGTATTCTTGTGTTCTTAGGGTATATCCCTATGAGTGGAATAGCTGGGTCGAATGGGAGCTCAATTTCCAGATTTTGGAGGAATCTCCATATCGCTTTCCATAGAGGTTGGACTAGACGGCATTCTCACCAGCAGTGGATAAGAGTTCCTTTCTCTCCACATCCCCACCAACACTGATTTTCTCATTCTTTGTGATGTGTGCCAATTTCTATGGTGTGAGGTGGTATTTCATCGTTGTTTTGATTTGCATCTCCCTGATGATTAGTGATGCGGAGCATTTTTTCATGTGCCTTTTGGCCATTTGTATTTTTTTTTATCAAAGTGTCTGTTCATTTCTGGGATTAGATGGACCTATACAAAGAAAACTATAAAGCCCTGCTCCAAGAAATAAGAGAGGACACACGGAAATGGAAACACATACCTTGCTCATGGATTGGCAGGATTAGCATTATTAAAATGGCAATACTCCCCAAAGCATTATACAGATTTAACGTGATCCCCTTAAAAATACCCATGACATTCTTCAAAGAAGTGAATCAAACACTTATGAAGTTCATCTGGAACAATAAACAACCTAGAATAGCTAAAGTACTCCTAGGGAAAAGGAAAATGGGAGGCATTACTTTCCCCAACTTTAAACTGTACTACAAAGCAATAGTTATTAAAACAGCATGGTATTGGAATAAAGACAAACCCTCAGATCAGTGGAATAGGCTTAAGTTCTCAGACATACAATTACCTAATTTTTGACAAAGGAGCAAGAAATCCTAAGTGGAGCAGCAAAAACGTCTTCAACAAGTGGTGCTGTCAGAACTGGTTAGCCACTTGCAAAAAAGTGAACATAGACCCCCAGTTAACATCATGTACAAAGGTAAAATCCAAATGGATTAAAGACCTTGATATCAGACCTGATACCATAAGGTATATAGAACAACACGTAGGTAAAACATTCCATGACATTGTGACTAAAGGCATCTTCAAGGAGGAAACTGCACTTTCCAAACAAGTGGAAGCAGAGATCAACAGATGGGAATACATTAAACTCAGAAGCTTCTGCACCTCAAAAGAAATAGTGCCCAGGATACAAGAGCCACCCACCGAGTGGGAGAACTATTCACCCAACACCCATCAGATAAGGGGCTAATATCCAAAAACAGGGCACTGACAGAACTTTACAAGAAAAAAGCATCCAAGTTTTTTAAGTAAACAGTCTAAGCAGCTTCTAGAAGAGACTATATATTTGGACTGTTGCATGAAATCATGTGCACACACACGCAGACATACTCACACACACAATAACTGTATTCTTTCTCAGAAGATTCACTGTCTAATATATGACCTGGTCGTTTATATGATTAGTAGTTCAGATAGTCATGAGTCAAATTCCTGTTTATTTTTCATTTTATGACTTAATAAACATTAATATACTTCTTTAATCCTCAAATTACTGTGTGTGACTGTGTAGATACCAAGAACGAAGACTCCATAGATTAGAGAAAAGATAATGAGAGTAAAGTACAAGATGATGTATTACTTGCTGAAAAGATTTAAAGTATTTGTGTAAATTACCATAAACAATTAAAAAACAATACATAATGCAGAGTGATGGCTCTAAAAGAGATGTGTAGGACCTGTTCTGGAATTTTAGAATTGGGAGTAATTAATTTTGCTTAGATGATTTAGGAAAAGAGTCAGAGGAGAGGAAATGGAACATAAAGAAGAGACATAAATTCATCAATAAGGAATTAATTCAGGAATGAATAAGGA
Organism: Suncus etruscus; assembly: GCF_024139225.1. Lineage (NCBI taxonomy): Eukaryota > Metazoa > Chordata > Mammalia > Eulipotyphla > Soricidae > Suncus > Suncus etruscus. The sequence goes on from NC_064859.1 coordinate 78,609,202, forward strand.
ACGAATGGTTTCTATGTTAGAAAAATCTAACTATCTTTTCAGCAAGATATGAATTTTAGGGTAATAAAACTAACATGCTGGATTTTGGTGCCGCAAAAGGGACTTACCGTAGTTTCCGGCGTATAAGACGACTTTTGAAACAAAAAAAAAAAGTCAACCGAAAATCAGGGGTCTTCTTATACGACAAGTATATCCCGAAAAATGTTTCAATATGCCGCTAAACAAAAATTGTCTGAATATTGCCACAAAACAAATTTTCCAACTCCATCCTGCACCAATCACTGCAAGGCTGCTGGGACCGCTTCTCTAACTCAGCCAATCCAAGCAGGCTTTTGATGCATGCAAATTAGACAATGTTCTGGACCCGAATCTACACTGCCTGCTCAGATTGGCCAGAGTCAGAGTCAGAGAGGAAGTCTATGACAGTATAATCTTTGAACCTTTGCTTGTTGTGATTGGCTCACTGTGGTACATACAGTTGCAGCACAGGAACGTTCTGTCTGATACAGTGAATATAGGCCTAAACCTATGTGTTAACTGCAAAATTAGGGGGTCATCTTATACGCCAGAAAATACGGTAGTTTTTAATTTAAATGGCTTGATTCTCAGGAATTTTTTTTAAATTGGGTATGGTAAAAATTTTGACTACTGTAAAATGAATTAAGATATGGAGTGGAAAGAAATTATTAGGAGATGAGACTCAAAACAAACAAACAAAGAAATTTTAGGGGCCAGAGTGTTAGAACAGTAGGTTCTGTGCGTGTCTTGCCTGCTAACTAGCAACTTGGATTCTGGATACTGCAAATGGTCCTCAGATCTTCCCCAGGAGATCATAGAGCACAGAGCCATCAGAATATCCTGGGAAATGCTAAATTAAAAAAGAAAAATGTTTAAGAGGAACTTGATTATTTGATAATATAAACATGTATTCTCAGAAATTTCTTCTTTTCCTCCTACAGTGCACATATTATCCTAAAGATTAACAAAAATAATTTTAAGTAATTTTTTTGTAAATCATGTTAAGATTTAGAGTTCAATATAATCAAATCAGATTATTTTTAATGAAAAATAAAACTAGTTTTATGATAGTCACATCTAAGGAGATTATTTCTTTTCACTAATACTTTTTGTAAATTTTAATTATCATTTTGAAATGGAGAAGAAATATCAATTTTTATTACATATGTGTTTAATTAGAATCATGTCACTGATAGTAAAGGTCTTTGAATCATATTATAAATTTATTCTGCCTTTTAAAATATGATTTAGAATTCATTTTAATTGTTTTTGCTAACTTCTTGTTTAGTCTTAGGATCATAACTGGTGGTGCTTAGGGCTTACTCCTGGATCTGAACTCAGTGATCTGATCATCCCTAGAAAGTTTGGAAAACCCCATGGGAAGTCAGTGATCAAAGGTAAGTCAGTTTCATGCAAGTTTCAATATTTTAATGCAATTAATCATTATATAATAATTAATATTTTAATGTATGATGATTAATTTATAATTTATTACTGGATTATGATGACCTATATATACATTTTAGAATGTACTCATTAAATGTTTCCTTAATGATTTATTCTATTTAACTAGTATTTAAAACTATCAGATATTATACTAGTTTATGATAACAAAAAAATGAAATAATTTCCCTGCAAATGCAGTCACCATGTCTGTATTCAGCCAGTTCCATAGACTCTATCCTGAAAAGAGATGCATATTAAGCCATGAAAAATCCTGGGTACAGTGGCTATGCAGCTAAAAATACTAAATTTGGGTGGATAGGGTGAGTCAAACCCTATCCTGCCTAAATCAAGCCACCTACCACCTATAACCACTTTGGTGACTAAATATAGCCCTGCTTCATCATTTAACCTTTCATCTTTGCAGAGATGCCAAAACGGAACAAGAAATCCAGGTAGAGCTGGAGCGGTGGCGCTAGAGGTAAGACATCTGCCTTGCAAGTGCTAGCCTAGGACAGACCGATGTTACATCCCCTAGAGTCCCATATGGACCCCTCAAGCCAGGAGCAATTTTTGAACACATAGCCAGGAGTAACCACTGAGTGTCAGTGGGTGTGACCCCCAAACAAAAACAAAAACAAAAAAATATCCAGGTATGATATAATTTGGGCTGAAATTCTTAGAATTTTGGAGTGAGTGCTGGTACCCTTCCCCTGCCAGTTTCATAGTTTTAGAAGTCCTGGCAGCTGAAACTAGACCCCACAAAAACTTCAATATCAGCTACAAAGCTTGAAATTACTGGATTGCGTAGTTGATGCTGTGAAACAAGTATAATTTTTTAAACACCTTCTTCCCAGTAGGAACAAAATAATGTAGACATTAAGGTGGTTTCAAAGTCACCTAACGTTCAGAAACAAAACAACAGAAAACCATCTAACAACAGGGGCCTGAGAGGTGGCACAAGTGGTAGGGCATTTGCCTTGCACACTCTATCCTAGGACCTTCGATCCCCTCAACATCCCATATGGTCCCCAAAGCCAGGAGCGATTTCTAATTTTACAGCGAGAAATAACCCCTGAGCGTCACTGGGTGTGGCTCAAAAAGCAAAAAATAAAATCTAGCAACAAATCACTTAGCAAACCTTCTAATAGTGATATGATGACCTCATTGAGAGATACACTAATTTTCTTATTACCATATTTAAAAATAATTTATACTACATAGCTGTAAGCAATATAAATGATATTATTTCATGACTTCTATAATGATAAAATATTATTTCATTTTACTTTTCTGACTTTATTTTATTTTTATCATTTCTTTAAGCACAATGGTTACAAACATGTTCATAATTGGGTTTCAGCAGTGGAGAGAATTTAATATTGGTGGTGGGATTGGTCTTGGATCAAATGTACCATGAGCAACTATGTAATACCTGTTAGTTAAATAAAGTGATTTATAAAAATAATAAAGAATTGAAATAGCTACCACCACTGTTCTAAAATAATTTTTATTTATATGGATGCTTATGTGTCTGTGCATACAGAAATATAAACTATACAGTCATATTTTAATACATGTGTCACTAAATATATTATTTTCAATAAGACTAAATAAATACATGTCATTTATAATAATTAGTTCAAAAAGCACCCTTTTGGGGGGAGGGTGCACACTCGGCATACTCAGGGATTACTTCTTGCTCTGTGCTCAGAAATTGCTCCTGGTAGGCACAGGGGGACCTTATTGGATGCCGGGGGTTGACCCAAGTCAGTCCTGCGTTGGCTGTGTGCAAGGCAAATGCCCTTCCACTGTAAGCACCCATTTTTTGACAATCACTATTCTGGTTGTTTAAGAATTCTGAGTAAAGAAACAATTATATACACTACAATAAATTATTTATGAAGCTAACAGTATAAAATAAACAAAATAAGCACAATAAAATATATATAAAAAGTTATATCAGATTTGCATATTCAGGGAAATCTATAAATTCTGTTTGAGATTAGCCTTGTCAGAACTCCATAATAGTAAGAAAAGAAAAATCACTTCACAGAATATTATTATACCTTTTCTTTGTGCTCATAAATTTTTCTAACCTTATGATCTTAAAAAGCACATTCACAAAAATTATTCTTTATAACATATATCTTATCCCAAGTATATATCCCAAGTAATATTTTCAAAATTAAAAAATGTAATAAAATATAAAAAAAATTATATCTTTCTATTTAAATCCCCAGTAGTCATTGCTCTTACTCTTTATTTTTCTTTGCATTTTAGAAAGGAATTAGAGTTTGGCAATCTCTTTTGATGATAGATTATTCTGGTTATAATTAACCAATAAGACAAGAATAGAATCTGAGAGTCACCTTCTCATTCCAATTGAAATTTAATTTGGCATATTGTTAATTAGTTGACATACTCTATGCCTCAGTCTTTAGTCTTCTGGCTTTTGTAGTTCAAAAGTGAGAGATTGTTAATAAGTTAGCATGATAGTGTTAGTGAAATACTGTCTTTGATATAGTATTTCCAGAGGCTGGAGAGACATTAATGCAGGTAGTGTACTTGTCTTGCACACAGCCAACCTGGGTTTGATCACCGGCATCTTATATGACCCCAAAGCCCATTAGAAGTGATTCTTGAGTGCAACACTGGGTGTGGCCCCAAAACAACAATAGAAATTAAATTGAAACAAAAAAAGTAAACTCAATAAGAAAACATGTACAAGATATATAAAAAATGCACTAAAGTTTTGTAAACAGTGATTCAAAATATATATAAATTTTTATTACTATAGATATTTTTTTGCTCACTCAAAAAATGAAAATGAATTGTCAAATAGCAGTAACAATTACCAAAACCTCCGATATAAAACTTATATCTGATAATGTCTGGTACAGCACACCTGGTTAAAAGAATTAAGGAAACTTTATTTATATTTGACATGACATTTTTTTATTTTTGGTTTTTGGGTCACAACCAGCAGTGCTTGGGGGTTACTCCTGGCTCTACACTCAGAAATTGCTCCTGGCAGGCTTGGGGAACCATATGGGATGCCGGGATTTGAACCACCAACCTTCTGCATGCAAGGCAAATGCCTTACCTCCGTGCTATCTTTCTGGCTTGCAAAAGCATTTGTGTTAACTGACTTATCTTCATCAAATATTGGTATGAATACTTATAAAAATTACCCAGTTGGTCTTGCTGAGTCCCAATTAAGTATTATTTGTGAAGATTGTGTTACAAATTAAGGCAAATAAACATGTTCATTGACATAACATGGTGTTCTTTAACAAATAAACACATCTATGTTCACAACTTACTGTTAAAAGCAAAGAAAAGAATTCATGTAATCAACCAATTAGCTAACACACTAACACATTCCAAGCGAAAGATATAACCACTCTACTAGGATAGTACTTTTGGCTCATCATTAGCGCTAGGAAATGAGGCCTGACAGCACTGTAAAACACTTGATTTCAAGCCTTTTACACACTATCAAAGAGAATTCTCACTGAGCACCTCAAGATTGTTCAATCTTCTCACATTCTCTACTTATAGTTTACTTTTTTCTTCTTCCCTCATCTGTCGTGTTTGCTTGCTTTTCTATATGAGGTTTAGCAAAAATTTCCTCTTATCAGTTTAGAAACAAGGTCTACTTCTTGTTTATTGATACAATTGAAACTCTGTTTAGTCAACTACACAGAGAACTCTGTTGAATAAAATAGGAATGACTCTATTTTCTTCGGGTGCTAATACTTTTAGGATAGTTGAATTCTAAAAAGGCAATCACATACTCTAATTTAAATGAGATTTAAAGCATTTCCACATTTAAATGATTAAAACATACCCCATTTACTTCTTTTATTTTTCTTAATTTTTTATTCCACTCAGACTGCATCCCCTCCCTCTAACCTTTCCAGAAGGAAGAGAAGAATGACCATCAATGGCAAAAGGCAACACCTCGAACCAGCTTCACATTCTGGAGAGAATGCTCTGACAGCTCATGGTTTTGGGTGGTTTACGTGATCAGAGAAACTTCTCTAGTAACAAACTATAGAAATTTTCCCTGATTGAGTTTTTTGATCCATTTAGCCACTCTGTGTCTCTTAACTGGTGCATTTAGTCCATTGACATTGAGAGAAAGAATTGTCCTGGGAGTTAGTGCCATCTTTATATAGAAGTTTGGTGTGTCTGTTGGTCAGTCTTGTCTTAAAGTAGGCCGTTCAGTTTTTCTTTTAAGAATGCTTTTGAGGCTGTAAAGTTTCTGAGCTGTTTGTCCGTGAAACCATGTATTGTTCCTTCAAACCTGAAAGTAAGTTTTGCTGGGTGCAGTATTGTAGGTGAAGTATTTATTTAATTGAGTTTTGTCACTATGTCCCACCACTGCTTTCTGGCCTTGAGTATTTCTGGTGACAGGTCTGCAGTAAATCTCAAGGATGTTCCCTTGAATGTAATTTCTCTTTTCGATCTTGCTGCTTTCAGAATTCTGTCTCTGTCTGTGGGATTCGTCATTGTGACTAGAATGTGTCTTGGGATATTTTTTCTGGGGTCTCTTTTAGTTGGTACTCTTCGGGCATGCAGGATTTGATCGCATGTATTCTTTAGCTCTGGTAGTTTCTCTTTAATGATGTTCTTGACCGTTGATTCATCCTGGAGATTTTCTTCCTGGGTCTCTGGGACTCCAATGATTCTTAAGTTGTTTCTGTTGAGCTTATCATAGACTTCTATTTTCATCTGTTTCCATTCTTTGAGTAATTTTTCCATTGTTTGATCATTTGCTTTAAGGGTTTTTTCCAATTTTTCTGCTGTATGGAATTGTTATTCATCTCATCTTCCAGTGTACTAATTCTATCCTCAGCTGCTGTTAATCCATGGGAAAGCTCAACCATGTTTTTCTTCAATTCATCTACTGAGTTTTTCAGACCTGTTATTTGACATGAAATTTCAGTTTGGAGTTTTCTGATTTCTATCTTCATTCATTGCAGTACTATTTACCATAACAAGACTCTGGAAACTGCCAAGATACCCTTCAACAGATGAATAGCTAAAGAAATGCGGTACATATACACAATGGAATATTATGCAGCTATCAGGAGAGAGGAAGTCATGAAATTTTCCTATACTTGGATGTACATGGAATCTATTATGCTGAGTGAAATAAGTCAAAGAAAGAGAGAGAAAGATGCAGAATGGTCTCACTCATCTATGGGTTTTAAGAAAAATGAAAGACATTCTTGCAAAAATAATTTTCAGACACAAAAGAGTAAAGAGCTGGAAGTTACAGCTCACCTCAGGAAGCTCACCGCAAACAAGAATGAGTTTAGTTAGAGAAATAACTACGTCTTGAACTATCCTAATAATGAGAATGTACGAGGGAAATAGAAAGCCTGTCTAGAGTACAGGTGGGGGTTGGGTGGGGTGGAGGGAGATTTGGGACATTGGTGATAGGAATGTTGCACTGGTGATGGGTGGTGTTCTTTACATGACTGAAACCCAAACACAATCATGTATGTAATAAAGTTGGTTAAATAAAAAAAATAAATTAAAAAAAGAAATGATCCCTGAAAGTATAATTTTTACCCTATTTATTTTATAGCAGTTTTGGAATATAGAATAAATAAAATTAATATAAACTTAAAATATTCTGGTCATAGGTGGTTCTATAGAGCAAGTCAAGATCTGTACTTTCTAGATCTGGGGTTGTGCAAGACTTTTGATTCCATCAGAATTGGGAACAATGTTAAATTTGCTAAAAAATTATTAAAAACATGTTGCATATACCTAAAATTACCTAAAATTTATATATTACTGTAAACCAATTTTATCTCAATAAAACTAAAAGATAATTTAAAATCATGTGCTAAATAATAGAAACTTTTCAGTTCCTACTAAATACTTGGATAAAATTTCTTAGCATATATTTTAATCATAAGTCTATTTGATTCTACTATTTTGAGAAATAATTATTGGTGTGCATTATTATTTTTTTAAATTGATTGGTTGATTGATTTCTGAGACATACTACAGCGGCTCTCAGGGTTACTCTTGACTCTGTGCTCAGAAATTGCCCCTGGCATGCTGGGGAACCATAGGGGAAGCCAGGAATCGAACCATGTCCCTCCTGAGTTGGCCACATCCAAGGCAAAAGCCCTACTGCTGTGCTATCTCTCCAGCCCCTGGTGAGCATTATTAAACCTCACCATTGTAATAACTCATTATGCTTTATTAGTAATATAGCCTTTCTCAATGCTAAGGATGTAAATTTACATATTTCCTATGAAAATTAACTAAAAACATCAAGTAAAATCTATTAGTTTATAGTGAAATAAAAAATTATAGATCAATGCCACAAAATATCCCAGAAGTAAAAATTTTCCTATGCATAAAATGTTTATTAAAAAGAGCCAACTTTGTTATATGCTTGGTCAAAATATAACCTAGCTGGCAGGAAATGAACACTAGAGATATTGGAACACTGTATGACTGAAATTCAACTATCAATAATTTTTCAATTTTGTACCTCATGACTATTTGAATTAAAAATTAGAAAACAAGAGAAATTTAATTTACAATCTTCCTAGGGTAATATGTATATATATATACATATGTATGTGTATATATATACTCTCTATATATAAATAAATATATATAGCACCTAGTATGATCTGTTTGGAAACCACTGTAGACACTCAAACTTTGTAATATAGAGGATTTCTAGGCAACATACTAGCTTTTATGATCTAAAGGAATTTTGTTATCTCATTGTGCAGTTTACATTGATAAAATATTATTATATCATAAACAATGTGAGCATATATTATTATTTGAAAAGTAATAATTAAGGGGCCAGAGAGATAATACATTAGGTAGAGTGCTTGTCTTGCATTTGGCCAACCCTACTTGGATACTCAGCATCCTACCTATAAGGTCACCAAAGTCCTATGATGAATAATTTCTGAATGTAGAGTCTGCAGTAGCCTTTGAATAAAGCAAAGTGTGCCCTCTCCCACCCAAAATAGCAACAGGTCAATGTATATTCATGCCTACATATAATAAATCTCTCTATATAGTAAATCACTACATACTATAGCATATACAATTACTATGTATAGTAGTTTATGTACAACTATTATATATAACATATATAACTACTATGGAGTAGTTATAAATACTGTATTACTATAATATATTAACATATTATATATGCTAATATATAACTCCTATATTTTGCTTTTTTTTTTTTTTTTTTGGTTTTTGAGCCACACCCAGCATTGCTCAGGGGTTACTCCTGGCTGTCTTTTCAGAAATAGCTCCTGGCAGGCACAGGGGACCATATGGACACCGGGATTCGAACCAACCACCTTAGGTCCTGGATCAGCTGCTTGCAAGGCAAACGCCGCTGTGCTATCTCTCCGGGCCCCTTGCTTTTGTTTTTATAATTTTTGGGTCACATCCAGTGTGCTCAGGGGTTACTACTGGCTCTTCTCCCAGAAATCACTCCTGGCAGATTCAGGGGACCATGTGGGAAGCCGGGGATTGAACCCAGGCTAGTCCCAGGATGGCTGCATGTGAGGCAAATGCCCTAGAGCTGTGCTATCTCTCTGGCCCATATATATATATATATATGTGTGTGTGTGTGTGTGTGTGTTTGTGTATGTATATATATGTATATATATCATATATATATGATATATATGATATGTGTATCATATATATCCTATGTATGTTTTTATATAAATATATTTACATAGAGAATATTATATAATAGTACATACTTAAATTATATGTTTATATATGATAAAAATGAGTATTGGATATATATGCATTACATTAGTACTGTGACTTAAAAACTGTTAAGAATGGGGTTGGAGCAATAGCCTAATTGGTAGGACATTAGCCTTGCATGTGGCAACACAGGTTCATTCCCTGGCCTCCCAGATGGCCCCATAAGCTTGCCACAAGTGATTTCTGAGAACAGAGCCAGGAATAACCACTGAGCACTGCCAGGTGTGGCCCATTACCCCTCACCCAAATTTGTCAAAAACTTTTAAGTGTTTTCCATTATTATTGAGAATGTCAGGATGGAGTGATAGCACAGCAGTAGAGCATTTGCCTTGCATGTAGCCAACCTGGGATGTACCTGGGTTTGATCCCCAGTATTCTATATAGTCCCCGTGGCCTGCCAGCGGTGATTTTTGAGTGCAGAACCATTAGTAACCCCGGAGAGCCACCAGGTGTGGTTCAAAAACCAAAACCAAAACAAAACAAAAAAACAAAAAAAAAGTTACTGTAGAAATGAACAAAAACTAAACTAAATAGTCTATGATAGAAAAATGACGCATTATGAAAAAATTTAAGAGAAAAATATATATATAACAAATCTTCCATAGTAATAAGTAATGTGCTGTGCTGAGAATTAAAAGATGCCATGTAATGAGGAGGGTGCAGTCATGTCTTTGAATTATAAGTGTAGGCATCTGTGTAAAGTTGACATTCAAGTTGAAAAATTCATGACAACTACACCAGTATAAGAAGCATGATATTATTTTATGTCAATGTAAAACCAAACTCTAAACCTCAAAAATAGAAAATAATGGAATTATGAAGAGACATTGTGTGGAAAGCTTATGTAAATTCTATGTAAATTTTTGAGTAATTAGGTAATTTAGGTAATTGTGGAAGCAGTATGAACTAGGAAAAGATATAGCAACAGATATCTAGTCAAGTACATAATTTTAATAGATATTTCATTTCATTGGATACATATAGACATTGTATAATATTAAAATTATTTCTTTACATGGAAACCATTTTAAAGAATAGTATATCATATGAGAATAAAGGCAAATACAGAAACATGACCTTAATAAAGCATATATATCTTCAAACATATATTCTATATTTTCAACATATTTCAAATATAATAAAAGAGCATATGTATATATTATAAGTACACCATGAATATTTAAAAGATTAACATGACGGGCCTGGAGAAAGAGCACAGCGGTGTTTGCCTTGCAAGCAGCCTATCCAGGACCAAAGTTGGTTGGTTCGAATCCCGGTGTCCCATATGGTCCCCCGTGCCTGCCAGGAGCTATTTCTGAGCAGACAGCCAGGAGTAACCCCTGAGCAACGCCGGGTGTGGCCCAAAAACCAAAAAAAAAAAAAAAAAAAAGATTAACATGACATTAATATATGTATCTAAATTATATAAAACATGAACATAAAATAATTGTTAAAATAAAGAGGTTCCATGTACTTTTTCCAGATTTTCCCAATAGTTAAATAAATGTGTTAAATAATTAAAACATGCTAACTTTAAAGGAACATTATATGTGTTTACCTATTTTAATCACATATAATTTTTTTATTTTAATTTAATACAGGAAAATATATTCTTCACTCCAAAGAACTCTTTTTTGTTAGGTGACTCTATCTACCCTAGTGCCTTACTATAACTCTGTCTTCACAACTTTCACACTGTTATATTTTAATCATTGAACTCAATGAATTTAAATATTTTTCCTGCAGCCTTCTTTTGGGACCCATGAGGCTGCTTAGAATGAGTGTTTAGAGATTTTCTGTAATCTTTTATCCATTGATTTCTGGAAAGATTCCATTATGTTAGAAAATACCCTTTGGAATAATTTTAATGCTTTTCAATTTGCTGAAATATTTTGACTTAACATGGGGTGTCTCCCTAGACAAATAGTAATATATAGATAGGTATATTGGGAGGTGCTTGAAGAATATATATATGTAACTTTTGTATAATGTCAAACACTATCTCCAACAAACAAGAAAATAATTATATTTCATTGCCTCCAACTCCATAAAAATAGTCCCTTTTCTGTATAGAAAGTATTGGTTTAACCAACTTAAACTTCATAACCAAAACTCAATTAGTTTTACTTTTTAATCTGCCTTTCCCAATTTACTTATATCTATTTCTTTGGTTTTCCCATTCCTACTCATCTCTTCTCCCACGCATCTCTAAATTCTGTTTTACTTATAATTGCTATTCATCACCATTATACACATACAATTCTGAATTTCTCCTTCATTATTACATACTAAACTGGTAAAGCTGCTGTTGACAGAGTCACACTCTAGCAAGAATTCAATAGATGCAGTACATTTGCATACATTTCACATGAAAAAAAAATTTAACAACTTGAAACAAGACAGGTGAAGAAAGGATGAAAGAACAATTATCCCATTTGAAATGCTTTGTCTGTGTACATAGTGTTCATGCCATCACGCACAGCATGACTTCCCCGGCTGTGGATTTTTGACATCCTGTTGTTTGTAGTGCCACTTAATTACAGTGAATAATGAAGAGATTTTTAAAGCCACACTGTCACAGTTAATAGGGTGAATAATTAAAGTAATAATAGAGTTAGTTTCCTTTCTGCACAAACTGTTTGATCTTTTCACATTTTTATTTAGATTTTCCCACAAATCACTTCACTTCTTAGCAATTTCCGGCTATGTTGTTTCAGAAGTCTAGCATTACCCTTGTTTCAACACATTGAAAATTGTGTATCTCCTGTGTATAGATACTAGCAAGTTGTTTCATCTTAGCACCTCTGGTAACCCTCTCTGTTGTTCTTCAATTGGTCTCAGAATGGGGAAATTTTTTGGAACAATATTCTGATTACTATCAATAGGCAATTATGCATTTTTATATTTTGATTTTCAATGAAGTGATAGTGAAGTGATTTAGCCAGAAAACCAGGCAGTAAAAATATTACCTTTACAGTAATTTTATGTTTGTGTTGGGGGATACACCTAGTGATGCTCAGGGGTTACTCCTGGCTATGTGCTCAGAAATCGTTCCTGGCTTAGGGGACCATATGGGATGCCAGGGATTGAACCAGGTTCATCTTGGGTCAGCTTCCTGCAAGGCAAATGCCCTACTGCTGAGCCATCACTCTGGCCTTAACCTTCACAGTCATTTTTAAAAGGAGAACACAAAAGCAGAGAAAACAAAACGTACTTGGCTAACTGAGGTGGAAATGAGCAAATGTTGTTAAGATTAAGAAAACTTTAGTTGGGGCCAGCAAGGTGGCACTAGAGGTAAGGTGTCTGCCTTGCAAGCACTAGCCAAGGAAGGACCGTGGTTTGATCCCCGGGGGCGTCCCATATGGTTCCCCCAAGCCAGGGGCAATTTCTGAGCACTTAGCCAGGAGTAACCCCTGAGCATCAAATGGGTGTGGCCCGAAAAACCAAAAAAAAAAAAAAAAAAAGAGAAAACTTTAGTCAGGGTCAGAGTTTAGAAGGACACACAGTCAACAAGAGTTCATTCCCTTGAGCTTTACCAGGAATGATACCTGATTACAGAGCTAGGAAAAAACTGAGAATATTCAGGTCTAATCCAAAACCAAAATCTTTCCCCCCTCCAAAAAAGAAAACTTCAGCCATAGATAAAAGAAATAGAAGATAAGACAAATGTTAGTCTGATTAGGCATCTTTAGGTGAAAATATGCAATGTCTGAAAAAACAGTTGAGCAGTAATATAATGTAATGAAAGTAATTTTTAGAAGTTTAAATGATTAAAGATTAATTCTAGGTTTTATAAAGCTAGGTTAAGTATATGTAGTAGGTAATTTCAAACATTTCAATGGTAGAATAGTCCATAATTAACATGAAAACTTACTCTTTTTTGTTTGTTTTTTGTTTTTTGGGGGCCACACCCATTTGATACTCAGGGATTACTCCTGGCTAAGAGCTCAGAAATTGCCCCTGGCTTGGGGGGACCATATGGGATGCCAGGGGATCGAACCTCGGTCCTTCCTTGGCTAGCGCTTGCAAGGCAGACACCTTACCTCTAACGCCACCTCTCCAACCCGAAAACTTACTCTTTTGATTGTGGATCCAAGTGGTAAAAAAGTAGTTAAGATCCAGGGCAACAGATATGCCATGACATTAGCCCTAGTTTTCTCAGATTGTAAAACATGTCCATTCCATCTTCTCTATAAAGTGGCTGCTAGGAGTAAAATAAGATATTAACCCTTCATCCCATAAGTGAAAAAAATCAAGCAATTTATGTAAGAAACCCAAGCTTCTTGCTATGTGTGATAATGGAAATAACTGTCTTATAAGAAGGTGGTAACAATAGGATATTTATAAAATTTTGAAAATCTTTTAGAGTTGGCCATCTTTAATATTGAGTTTAATTAGTATCAAGCAATAATCATGATAATTTAAATTAGTGCTTACAACAGAGTGTTTTCTCTGTACATCTGAAAATTAATATTGGAGTTAAATAACCTATGTTGAGAAGGAATTCCTGAAATGAACAATATAATTGTTTTTTAATCTCACCTAAGAAGTCCTTAAGATATTAAAGTAGAAGGCTTTAATGATAGAAATGATAGCACGTTTTGCCTTGCAAGCTGCCAACCTGGGACGAATCTGGGTTTGATTCCCAGTATCCCATATGGTCCCCTGAGCCTGCCAGGAGCGATTTATGAGTGCAGAGCCATAAGTAATCCCTGAGCGCTGCTGGGTGTTGCCCAAAACAACAACAATAAGAAAATCAAAAAGAGATATTAAAGTAATTTTATGCAAATAATTATAAACAAATTTTTATTTTCTCCTCTTCTATCTCTGTGTTCAAGCTTTATTTTCTATATATTAAGCTGTGAGAATTAAGAGCTTAGTGAGTATAGCTTAAAAAGGCAATAAAGAACATCAGAGCTACTTCTAAATCATCATACACATTTACTAAATCCAAAACACTGTATGTTCAAAATTCCTGAATTGTGTTATAAGTGCATAATGCTTTATTTTTTAAAAATCAAGTATGGATAAAAGATTGATGTTCAATATATTTTCTCAATTTTGTATAAGTTTCTTAAATTAGTTCATCCATTTTCCTACAAAAAATGTGTTTCTACATTCTAATACCCTAGAATTTGAATAAGTCAATCTTTCTTAAAAAGAATAAAATGCTTTATAAAAGTATAAATTATGTCACATTTTCCCCATGTAATTTATTCTTAAAATTTTGTTGATTTTTGGGGGGCCACATCTGGAGACACTCAGGGGTAAGTTATGCCGGGGGATCGAACCGAGGTTCGTCCTGGGTCAGCCTTGTGCAAAGCAAAAGCCCTACAGCTGCGCTATTGCTCAAGCCCTGATTTCTTTAACATTTTTCTTTTTCTTTTTTTTTTTTTTTTTTTTTTTTTTTTTGGTTTTTGGGCCACACCCGGTGACGCTCAGGGGTCACTCCTGGCTATGCGCTCAGAAGTCGCTCCTGGCTTGGGGGACCATATAGGACGCCGGGGAATCAAACCGCGGTCCGTCCTAGGCTAGCGCAGGCAAGGCAGGCACCTTACCTCTAGCGCCACCGCCCGGCCCCTTTCATTTTTAACGTTTTTTTTTTCTTTAACATTTTTCAAAGTACTTCTTTTGTTCATATTTCCTAAAACCTTCCTAGAAATGCTCCCACATTTGTTTTTGTTTTATTTTGCTTTTTAGCTCCCACACTTTTAAGTATTCACTTTGCACACATCCTCAGAAACTTACTTAAATACCACTTTCTGGAAATATTTCAACTTTTCCATTACAGTATTTTGATACTATTCTTAGAACATTTTTTATGTTTGTTTTGCCATGTGAGTTATTGCTTATATACATTATTAAAACAAGTATCCAAATTCTTCCTGTTTTCTATTATGTAAATGACACTTGCACATATAAGGTTTTTAGCACATACTTTGAAATGAATGATTGGTTATAGGAGTGGGTTAAAATTACCTCTATTTAAGATATAAAGCCCCTGGGTCTCAGGAGCTTTATATCTTAAATATAGGCAATGTGATTTTTATATTGCTCTGGAATTGCCTTGTGATCCCAAAGCACCCAGGGAATGGATTTCAAAACAAAAATTCATTGCAGAAAAAATAATAACTAGGGTCCTTGGATGAGAGAGTAAGGTGAATTGAATTCTGCTTTTATGTCTACTAATAAATATATCACAAAATTATTTTACACTCTTGTCACATTTCCCTGTTTATTTCGAATCTCACAGTAAATTCTAATTTTGAACTTCCTATTCATTAGGTTTTTTTATTCATATGTCCATATATTCATTATTTTAAAGTATGCATTGCCTTGTCATCTTTCCTCGCTCCATATTTCAACCTTGCACAATTTTCTGAATAAATAAACAATACAACTGCCACTGATTTTCCTCTAGTGATGGCATTTAATTTATCACTCTAGACCCAAGCACCTCAATTCTGTTTGTCTTGTCATTTTATCACTGCCCCATTACTTTTAGCAATTTTGCATTTCAAACACCGTGGTGTACTTGTTATAACACCTATTAGGTTTTCTTCTATAGCTTTGAACTCACTCAGGATTCATAATGGATTATCTTATTATCACAAGCTCTTAGATCAACTGTACTAGCATTGTGATTCACATGAAATATATCCTTCAGAGTATAGAAAGGACCAAGATGACAGAAGTGAAGCATCAGTCTTTCACTTTAATTAGTTCCACCACAAGGTTTGGAATTTTTAACTTCCTAGTTTCAGCAACAATTATGCCAAAATCAAGTGGCTGGAGTGATGTTTTATTTGTGAACTAGGGCTTATTTAATAAAGCTATTTCATGCTGTTACCTAGCTCTACCTGCTGTGTGCTGCCTATTTATATAAAGACAATTTAAATATTCTGTTTATGTATTATTTAAAAAAATATTATCTCCAGTGGGATCTCGTCACTCCCTGAACAACTTCAACATTGGGACTTTTCATGTTATATTATAACACTAGCTAATTTTCTGTACTTTTCTAAGAAATGTAAAATTGAAAACCATAGAATATAGTATTGGATTTCCTTTTTTTGTTTGTTTGTTTGTTTGTTTGTTTGTTTTTGGGCCACACCCATTTGATGCTCAGGGGTTACTCCTGGCTAAGCGCTCAGAAATTGCCCCTGTCTTGGGGGGGGCGCATATGGGACATCGGGGGATCGAACCATGGTCCTTCCTTGGCTAGCGCTTGCAAGGCAGACACCTTACCTCTAGCGCCACCTCACTGGCCCCAAGGACTTCCTAATTCAATATGCCTTATCACGTATTTATACACAATTCATTTCAGTGTTATGCTGCTAAAAACAAGACTGATCTCAGGGGTCAAAAGATCCCTAAACTTGGTTTAATTGTTTGTTTAAAAATTTAGCTTTCTGTATGAACTTGAGTTTTACATGTGAAGTCAAAGGGACAGTAGAAAACGTAATTTAGCAGAGAATCTATGTATTGCTAGGTATGTTAGCTAAATCCTTACAAGCTCATTTGCAGTGTTAATAAGACCCATGCACTATATACCTTCATGTTCCTTTTTCAAAGAATGTTAGTAGAAGATGTGCCACTTAAGAAATTAAATCTTAGCAATTCAGTTATTTTGATATATATTTCCATTGTTCTGGTAAGAACGAAATTCATACATACTTAAATACTAATTGCAACTTTTGTTACTCAACTTTTGAATTAAATACTTGAATTTTTATTTAAATGTGATATTAAAACATAAAGATAATATAAAATTGTCAGTCATTTAAAACTTTTTTTTTTTTTTTTTTTGCTCTTTGGCCCACACCCTGTGACACTCAGGAGTTACTCCTGGCTATGCACTCAGAAATCACTCCTGGCGTGGGGGACCATATGAGATGCCAGGGATCGAACCAAGGTCAGTCCTGGATCCTTTGCTTATAAGGCAAATGCCCTACTGCTGTGTTATTGCTCTGGCCCCTAAAACTAATTTTCAAAAGAAGAGCCACACCAGTGATTCTTGGAGTTTCTCAATTTCTCCAAATTGCTTGTCCAGTGATGTGCAAGATTTAGTCTCAAAATTTGATGCTCATCCTACCAGTTCAGTGCTTGGTCCTACTGAGGCTTGGGTGTTATCATGGTTAAACCTGTATATTTTGGGGGGATCACACATTTTAGGGACCATATTTATGGCCTTTCATGACCCCCTAGGTTTTGTTAATTGGAATATTACATACAAATATGAAACATCCAATAGTAAAAAAAGAAAGCCTTTATATTTGATTTCTTTAATGAAACAGATTTCTTATTTTTTTTGATCAGGAAAAGAACATTATCCTTTTTAACTAGATAAGACCAATCAAATAAGCAGTAAAATTTTAATTCATCAAACTTTGATACTTAAACCTTATGCTTTCCAAAAACTAACTTGCTGCCCACAAAATCTTGGGAGATAAACAATGTATAACCTTGGATTGTTGGATAAAATGGTTTCATGTGCTTAAAGTTTGAGCTGTACCATATAGTTTATAATAATAATATAATTTATAGTAAAATAGTGTTTTTGTTCACTGGGGTTCTGGCCTAAACTTAATCAATCTGACCTCTAAGAGATGGCCAAGACCTGAGTTTAACTATATGTGGCTATGCCAGTGTCCTTCAATAAAAGCTCTAGATACTAAGGCTCAGTTGTGTGCATCTGACTGTCTTCAGTTAGCTTGTTTACCTTATATTATTATTATTGAGATAATTAAATAAATATGGTCAACTGAAAGCTGTATATAAAATACAAATTATTTGGATTGTATATAAAATCCAAATTATTTGGATTTTATTCTGTCAACCATTGATTTTAGTCTATGTATTTTTACTATAAACAACCACAAATGTGAGTATAATTGTCTTACTAATATTTAGAAATGTTTTAGATCACCCAAATGGTGGTCACCTAAATTTGTTCACCCTCACACATACCTCAGCATCAAATAAAAAGTGTTACACTATAAAACTATAATGGGAAAAACAATACCCAGGAGAAAGCCTTCAGAAACAAGACAAAGTCAACAAATTGAAAAAACACCTTTAGTTCAAGAAAAATAAAGATGTCAGACATTGTTACAAATGTTCTTAAGAAAGTCTCTTTCAGAGAGAGAAGACAATATGTGTCACAGAGACAGACTGGGAGGGGAGAACAAGAGAAAAATTTGGGATGTGGGTGGTGGGATATGAACACTAGTAAAGGTATAGGTGTTGGAATATTCTATGAAACTCAATTAGCAACAGATTTATAACGTTCTCATAGTGAAAAATGTATAAGGAGATTCTCTTAGGGTTAAGTGGTAATCTCAAGTGGTAGAGCACATTATTAATAGCTTGCTTTAAAATCATAGATTCTGGGTATGGTTTGGGTGGTTCTAAATACATTTGGACTTAAGTATCCAATTGAAACCACAGGCCTTTTAATGTCAGACTGATATCTAGTTGAGCACCACAGGGATTGATTCATATTTTTTAAAAAGTATTTAGGAAACAAGTTCTCTGATGGATGAAAACAACCAAAAAACATAAGTTTTTCAAGTGATCATTAAGTGAGCACAATTTATGAAGTCCTAAATTCCATCCAGGGTCTCAAACTCAACTTACTTGGGGGTCACAGGAGGCAAAGTCGGGGTGATCCTTGAGTGCAAAGTCAGTAGTAAGCCTTGAACATTGGGGTGTGTGACCCAAACAACTAAAACAAAACAACAAAAAAAGATTCCTCCTGGGCAGGGCCACAAAATGTACGGAGGGCCGCAAACGGCGCGCGGGCCTGGAGTTTGAGACCCCTGTTTGAGTGTCAGGATTGAGCCCCAGAGCATCATCAAGAAAAAACACAAAACAAAACAAAACAAAACAAAAACCAAAAACACACCAGAAGAGGTACTGCTTATATCTAAACTACATTAAAATATTTTTAGGGTTCTGGACAGATAATACAGTATTTCATGTGGTTGACTGGAGTTCAATTACCTGAGCACCATATGATCCCCTGAGTCATGCCAGGAGTCATGCCAGGTGTGGCTCAAAAGCAAAAACAAACAAAAAAACCCCAAGAAAAGTAATTTTAAATGGGAAGTGATCAATTATATTATAATGTAAGAATATGCTTAGACAAAACATGGTGCTGTTGAAATTACTACTAAGCAAGCTATTTGACTTAGAAAGAACGAGGTTATTGATATACACAGCAGTCTAGATAAAACTCTATGTATACCACAATTATCTATTACATAATTTTATTAACATTTAAGAAATCATAAAAATATAGAAATGGTGAATAAATTAAGTGGTTATATGACTAGGAAAGGCTGAAAATATAGAAAAACTAAATGTGATAATAAATTGCAGTATGAACTATGTTTTTGCTTTTGAGTTTGAGCCATATCTGAAGAATGGTCTGAGCTCACTCCTGGCTCTGTTTTCAAGGATCATTCTTAGCTATATACATAGTACAATATACTATGTAAGGTCATGAATCTGGGTCAGATGAAGGAATGTCTATTGCTTCCCCAGTATTTAAACTCTCTGAAGCTATCCTTTTGTTACTGTAAATAGCATGTCTAGATGTTTCATTGTACAATTAATTTTGCAAGATGACTTTTGGAAAAAAGATAAACTATATTATAGTATTTATTGGAACTGCAATTAAATATATAATTATTTTGTTATAAAATATTTAAAAATAAATTCAGTTATTTGAAAGAATAAGGCTTACAGATAAGAAAGAGAAGATGATTCTATTTTGTTATTTTGGATTTTTAATCACATTTAAAACCTAAATTTTTTTTGCTTGATTTTTACATATATAAATCAACACTGCTGTAATTCCTGAATTCAGAGCAAAGAATAAACCCTGAGCACTGTTGGGTATGGCCCAAAAACCAAACATTGCCTCCTTCAAAAAAAAAAAAGAAAGAAAAGAAAAAGAAAACAACTAATTTTGGAGATGAAAAAAACTCAAGTATAGGTCAATATATAAAATTCTCTTCTGACTATCACATTTTTGTATTCTTCAATCTAATCTTTATTCATATTCCAATGCACTATTTATTTTTCTCATACCAGATGATTATCAATAGTAATTTTTTCATGTAGTTACTATTACATCTTTGCACCTTTAAAGCAGCACTTTTCTGGAGTGTATATAAACAAGTCTCAAGTCAAATTAACCTAATTTCTCATTATTCTTTTTTGTGTATTTGACATTGGGTAACTTTCTTAATGCTTCCTTAGTTTCTGCATGCATGGATTTAATAGCTATGCATTGCAGTCATTTCTTAGAGAAGAGCAACCAATCAGTGAATGATTTCACATCAAGTATCAAATTATGAATTTATTCATGTAGTACCTTCAAGAACAGAAGACAAATTTAATGTTTGCATTTCTGGTGTTGTGGAGTGATCCTTTGTATGTGTGATTAGTGAGAGAGTGAGTTTGCTTTTAACTTGCTTATTTTTTATGTTAGGAACTCACGCTTACAAGCTATAATACGCCTGATTAAGACTAGAAGTTTATGAAGTTTAATAATTTATGCTTGCTTGTCTCAAGATAATTGCTAACCATAATTGAAAAATGCCTAGTATTAGTAGTCCTTCTGTTAATATATTTTAAATTTTATTACTCTATTTGAATACAAAGTTGTTCATAATTCAGTTGTTTCTGTCATTCATTGTCAAACATCAACTTTACCACCAGTGAAACATTATCTCCACCTTCGTTAACAGGTTAAACTCATCACCAGTTTCTCCATTGGCAGGCAAGAAATAATTTGCTTTATATTGCTTGTTACAACTACATAGTAATGAAGTTATCTTAAAAAGTTCACTAGAGAGGCTTTGGGGAAAAAAAATTCACTAAAAGAAACTTTGTGTAAATTGATATATCTCAGAATGAAGTACTTCAGTCATTGTCTGAAGATTTAATAGCCTATTTGTAGATAGTTGAATGCTTTTTGTTATTGGTTTTGTTTGTTGAGTTTAGGTGGCTTCTATGCTACTTTAACCCCTAACATGGTGCTTTTCTACTGGGGTGTCAGTATTAAATATTTGAAGGTAGTGATAAATGACTTTGACAGTATTGAGGAAAATTCCTTCAATTCCATTCTTATCGAGTGTTTTTTTTATCATAAATGGTGTTGGTTATTGTTAAATGCTTTGTCAGCATATATTGATATGATCATATATATGATTTATGTTTTTTCATTTATTGATATGGTGTATTATATTGACTGACTTGCATATGTTAAATTATTCTTAGATCCCTGGAATGAATCTGACTTTGGTGACGATGTATAAGCTTCTTTATGATTTGTTCAATTCTAAAAGAAAATTTTTGAAAATTGTTATATCTCAGAATAGGATATTAAATGATTGTCTGAAAGTTTAATAGGCTATTTTTTGAAGATTTTTTGCATTCAAGTTTATCAAGGAAATGGGCTTATAATTCTCATTTTCTGTGGTATCTTTATCTGATTGTTTGGGGGGGCACTCCCATTTGATGCTTGGGGGTCACTCCTGGCTATGTGCTCAGAAATCGCTCCTGGCTTTGGGGGACCATATGGAACTCCAGGGAA
Source organism: Suncus etruscus (assembly GCF_024139225.1). Classification (NCBI taxonomy): domain Eukaryota; kingdom Metazoa; phylum Chordata; class Mammalia; order Eulipotyphla; family Soricidae; genus Suncus; species Suncus etruscus. Next base: position 78,631,061 of record NC_064859.1, read on the forward strand.
TCAAATCACGGTCCATCCTAGGCTAGCCCGGGCAAGGCGCCATCACTCCAGCCCCTGTCTGATTTTTTTTAACGATGGTAATATTAGCTTCATAGGAAATATTTGGGAGAGTTTGTGTTTCTTTAATTTCCTAAAAGAGGTTGAAAAGGAGTGGCAGTAGACTGTCTTTAAAGGTTTGAAAAAATTGCTATTGAATCCATCTGGACCTGGGCTCTTGTTTTGGGGAAGCTTTTTTGATTACCCTTTGCATTTCTTCAATAGTGTTTTGTTTGTTAAGGTATTTCAGATCATCTTGGTTTAACCTTAGAAGTTTGTAGAAGTCCAAAAATTTATCTATTTCTTTCAAGTTTTTTTTTTATTTGTAGCAGAGAGATTTCCAAAATAATCTCTGATTACCCTTTGAATTTCTGTAGTGTTTATAGTGACCTCACCCTTTTCATTTCTGATTCTGCTTATTAGCTTTCTCTCATTCCCCTTTTTTTGTGAGTCTTGCTAATGGTTTATCAATCTTATAAGTTTTTTTAAAGAGCCAACTCTTGTTTTCATTGATCTTGATTTTTTGAGAGGGGGTGTCCAGTTTATTCATTTTTGCTCTGTTTTATTATTTTCTCTGTTTCTTACTTTCTATTCATTTTGTTCTTTTTCCAATTTAATTTAACAATTAAGTCGTGTCATTAAGTTTTTTGATATAGGCCTTTTCTTCCTTTCAATGAATGTTTGTATAGCTTTAAGTTTCCCTCTTAATATCAATTTTGCTATGTCCCAAAGATTCTGGTAATTTATATATTCAAGCAAATACTTTTGTTACAAACCTATTGCAAACATACTCAATGGTGAAAAATCAAAATCCTTGGGTGAGGAAAAAATCAAAAGCCTTTCCTGTAAGGTCTGGGACAAGAAAAGGTTGCCCCCTCTAACTACTACTATTCAAGTACTGAAGTACTTGCCATAGCAATTTGACAAGAAAAAGGCATGAAGAAAGGAAGAAGTGAAGCTCTCATTGTTTGCAGATGACATGATACTGTTTCTAGGAAATCCTAAAGACTCAACCAGAAAGTTTCTAGAAACAATAGACAGAGTAAGGTGGTAGGCTACAAAGTGGTAGGTAACACACAAAAACTATGACTTTAATACATGCAAATAATGAAAGAGAAGAAAAAAGATATTAAAAACACAATCCCATTCTTACTGTGCCTTAAGAAATCAAGTTCCTTGGAGTCAACTTTACAAAGATGTAAAATAGCTATATAAAGAAAAATCACAAAATGCTGCTTCAAGAAATAGATGACACAGGAAATGGTGACATATACCCAGCTCATGGATTGGGAAGAGTAAGATTATTAAAATGTCAGGTCCAGAGCAGTGGCACAAATGGTAGGATGTCTGCCTGCACATGCTAACCTAGGATGGACCGTGGTTCTATCCCTTGGCATCTTATATGTGCCCCAGGCCAGGAGCAATTTCTGAATGTATAGCTAGGAGTAACCTCTAAGTGTTACTGGGTGTGGCCCAAAAAACAAAAAAATGTCAATACTTAATAAAAGATTATACATATTTAATGCAATTTCATGACATTTTTAAAGAAGTGAATCAGATTTTCCTAAAATTTATATGGATAAATAAATGTCCACAAATAGCTAAAGCAATCCTTGGCAAAAAAGAAAAATGGATGGGCAAAATTACTTGCCCCAACTTCAAACTGTGCTATAAAGCAGTTATCATTAACACATAGATCAAGAGAATAGGCTTGAATGACTGGTGATGGACCTACAGGCATATGAACAACACTATGCACAAAGTCAATTCAAAAGGCATTATAGACCTTGATATCAGACCTAAAACAACAAGGTACATTGAGGAAAACATAGGCAAAACACTCCATGACATTGAAGCTATAGGCATATTCAGGGTGAAACACCACTGACCAAGCAAGTGGAAGCAGCAATAAACAAATGGGACTACATTAAACTCAACTTCTGCACTTGAAAGAAAATATTGACTAGAATACAAAGGCTACCTGCAGAATAAAAGAAACTTTTCACCCTATACCCAGGAAATAAGGGTTAATATATAAGATATATAAGCACTGATTGAATTTTAACAAGAAAAAATAAATTTAGCTGAAGCAAAAAATAGGGAGAAGAAATGAACAGTCGTTTCCTCAAAGAAGTAGTACAGGTGGCCAAAAGGCACATAAAAAATGTTCTTCATCACTATTCATTAAGAAGATGCAAATCAAAACAATGAGGTATCATCTCAAACCACATAAATTGACACATGTCATCACAAATTAAAAAGAATACCAGTGCTAGCATGGATGCAAGGGAAGAAGAGGGGACACTCATTCAATGCTGGTGAAGATGCAGACTGGCTCAGCCTTCTGAAAAACAATATGGATATTCTTCAAAAACCTAGAAATTGAGCTTCACAGCAATACCACTCCAAGAGACATACCCCAGGAGTACAGAAACACAATGCAAAAATTCCCTCTGCACTCCTATGTTCATCACAGCACTATTTACAACAGCCAATATGGAAACAACCTAGGTGCCTGACAACAGATGAACGGCTAAAGAAACTGTGGTAAAATTTACTACACAATGGAATATAATGGAACTATTAGGGGAAAGCTTAGTTTATAAATTTACTTATACATGGACATAGAGACTATTTTGATTATTTAAATGTGCCAGAGGGAAAGGCATAGACAGAATAATCACACTAATTTGTGGAATGCAAGGAAAACAAGAGATAATATAGTAATAATACCCAGACACAAAAGAAAGGAGGTGCAATCCAAGGAGAAAATTTGCCACGAAGAACAGTGAGTGTAGCTAGAGTAGAGAAGCACCTACTAGGACAATGATAGTTAGAATCAGTTGGTTTACGTAAGAATTCAGCACTGACAGTGAAGAAACTAACAGGCAAGGCAAGGAACTGCTCCAACAATAGTGCAAAAGACAAGCATCAGAAAAAGAAGAAAAAGATTAAGAGGAAAGCATATTGCCAGCCCTAACACAAGGCACATGTAGGGAATAGGAGGTGGGTAGGAATTTGTTACACAAAAGCTGCATTGGTGAAGGATAGTGTGTAACATTTTATGATCGAAACCCAACAATGAACAATTTGTAAACAAAGTGCTTAAATAAAGCTATTAAAAATAAAAATTTGAATGAATGCAGCCATGTACTCTAGAAATTCCAGAATCTGTGATTTTGGGCCAATAAACTGCATTGAGTTGGTAGAATATGTCTGCCAGGATTTCTAAAAGTATATACACAGAGTATATTGGAATTCTTTCAAAGGTGATTCTAACTATAAATATCAAAAAGGACAAAAATATTAGGCGTTTATTAATTCATTTTAGAGAGTTAGTTGAAGTTTATAAATTCTAGAAACGAAGAGAATTATATCATTGAGAGGAGCTTCTAAATTAATCTGCCAAATATATAATTAGTGATTCAAGAACTAGGTAAAGTAATGACCTAATAAAATAAAAACAATTATTTTATTAAGTCTGGATTTCAACTAGAACTGAAAAACAATGTCACAAAGCCTGTGATATTTTGCCATTTGGGAAAGCATCTTTGAAGATTTTTTCAAAAGGACATATTGATCCCAGGAAAAACTTGAAATTGTATAGACAATTATAATACTTGCCTTGAATCTGTGATGCTTGATACGGCCCAAATGTCATAAGACACGGCAAGACACACCAATTCCTTAAAATCTATGAGCTAGTGTAATTTTTAGAGTAAGTGCCTTTCATTTTGGCTCATGGAGTAGGTACATTATGATGACAGACCTCTTTTGTACCAAATACATCTGTGCTAAATCTTAGCTGTTACAGAGGTAGGTTCAATCGAGTACAAATGTCACTGTACATGAATAGGAATCAGAAAGGGGAAATTCATCACTATATAATAAAAAGAAGACCCTGTAGCTACTTCAATTATCTTTCAGATATTTTTAATTTTGACATGAGTTCATTTATAGAATTAATGCATTTTTTATAGCCATGGTGCCTGACAGAAACTCATTTTTCTAATGGCTAAAATATGTCCTAAAGCTGCTTCTTCCTCTCAGACCTCCTGTGTTAGGAAGGCAATCATCCCCCATTAACCCTGGATTTAATTTCTTCAGGCTTTCCTATGGACTTTGAGATAAAACACAAGCCTTCTAAAAACAACCAAGGCTTCTGTGGCTGGCTTCTTCTTTGTTATCCAGTTTTATTTCTTAATATGCTATATCTTAAAATACTGAATCCAGTAAATTAAAACATTTTAAATTTACTTCGAAGATTCTGAAAGTTCCTGCTTTGGTGCCTTCATTCCATTTCCATCGTCTAAACTAAATATTCTACTTTCCCAATCACATTTTTTCCATGGGCAAATCTATTCTTCTCTCAATCATTTTGGGTGGGGGTTGAATAATCTCTCCTGCTTGTGCTTAGAACTTACTGCTGAGCAAGTTCTTATTAGGGAGAACTCCTAGTGGTGCTTGACTATATAAGAGCTGGGGGTTGAACTTGGATAAGTTACTTACAAGGTAAGTTTCTGCTCACAAGATTGAATTCAATGTCTTTTACAGGACTTCACCTTAAAGCACTTAAAATGACTAATCAAGATCTTCTATAAATTTCCTCTTGTACTTAAATTCAATAAGGTAAAATTTTATTTAAATTTTCTCTTTAGGCTTATGGAGAAAGAAGGACATTCTCCCATGCCCTTTCTAAATAAATCTTTGAAACTCCTAGCTTGCTAAGTAAAGTATGTGCTCACTACTCACATTTAGAGAAATTGATTCAAATGAGTACTAAGAAATAATTAATCTTAATTAAATACCATATGGTGACCTCAGAGCTATGTTTCTCGAGACCAAGTCCAAAAATTAAAAAAAGATCTATGAACTGTTTAACATAAGGAATTATAGCTAGCGATATTTCTAGAAAGCAAATTGGTTAATTTATGTTATGTGGAAGAAATTTACATTCCAGACTTTCCGATTATCAATAACTGCAGAAGGTTTATCCTGAGTGTCCTATAAGAATCTTAATTTACTTTTCTGAATCTCATGTACCACTTGGTCTTATTTATTTATTTATTTATTTTTGGACAAGCTATTATATACTCTGCAATACTCTAGAGATGATTTCTTTTTAAACTCAGCGTCTTTAATTTCAAATACATAAATTGACTATAATTCAGAATGAAATGTGCCATTATAGTCTAGCAGCATTTATAAATGTTCATAGATGTTAAATTATAAGCTATTCAGACACTTAAAAGACTTCATGCATATGTACACTGGGCAGCACATAATGAGAAAATGTATCTTTACGTTTGAGTGCTCAATCTATTTTCATTCCCCAGACTACTTTAATTCTTCATTAAAATATGTTTCTAAATCTTTTCCTGAAGAATTTCTAATGGGACCAATCTGGGATGGCAGATAGAAGTATGGAAGTCCTTAGCTCTCTGAGATAAAATGTGCTAAAAATGCTGCAAGAATATCTTGCTATAATAATTTTGTCAAAATGTGCCTAGGATAAATATACTTTTCAGAACAGCAATTTCTAATTTACCAATATTTTGGCTTTAGGATTTCTCCAAATAACCTTAACTTTACTCCAAATTATTTTAGTTTTCTGAATAGACAAGCTCCTCTTAGGCTGATACACCTTTTATCTCCCTATATAAATTGCATAATGCATTGAATTGGAAAATAAATTTACCTAGAAAGTGCACATAGTAAATTCTTAATCAATTGTGCAATGTAATACCTCAGAAGAATGATTTGTTGATATTCTCTGTACTTTCTTTGAATAAACAATTCTAATACTCACATTCTTTCTGAAATATAAGCAATCAAAATACATTCAGTTGGTAGAATATGAAATAATGAATAATTCAACTATTTGTTCATATGTAAGAGAGTTAATGCACTATTCCCAAAGTCCAAAGGAGAAGAATATATATATATAATAAATGTGAGCATAATTGCTTGGATGGAATGAAGGAAAATGCTTCAGTTATAGACAGAAAGATTTTGCTTCCTTGGAGACCCTTAGAATTTTATTTAGAAAAGTTACTAGATGATTTTAGTCTAGATAGTAATGAATAGATATGTATTTGTAAAAATTTATTTCCATATTCATATTCATACCAACAAATAAAAATATCGAAAACAAATGTTTATTGGGACAGTGTTTCTTTCCCCATTAGATTTCTTATTGTTTCAATCACCTTAATCCATTTAGTTGTTTTTTTTTAATTTTCATTTATTCATTATTGTTTTATTTTTAGATCCATCTTGCAGCGCTCAAGGCTGTTTTTTATTTTTAATTTATCTTATATTGGTTTTCAAGTCTATAAATGTTCATGTGTTTTAAGACACAAAGTTAGCATACTATGGCCAGAGCCAAGCTATCAGTATCCTATTACCACTTCACACTGGACTCTTCTCTTATGTAACTTCAGTTCTTTTCTCAGTATCTCAGAGTTTGTTTTTTTAACACATCATCAAACACTTGCTTTGTTTCTTTATATAATACCTATAAAAATAAGGCTATATTTCTTCTTTTATCTGAATTTTTGTTTTTAAGAGTCACACACAGGTATTCCAGGGTTGCAGCATGCAAAGCAAGCACAGTGCCTATGTGACTTCTCTCACTTTTACTATTTAACCAGGCTATATAAATACCAATACATTATCATCTCTTAGAGCCAAGTAGTATTCTACAGAGTACCACTACAATTGATTCACTCATCTGATTTACTGTAAATAGTTGACAACAATGTCTTTTCTGAGGAAGTGCTTTCTTCAGCTGCTGGTTTTCCCATTTTTTGATGAAATTGCTTAACAAGTTCCTTATATATCTTAGACTTTATCAGATGTATAAAAGCATTTTCTCCTATATCTCCATTTTTTTTTAATTTATTTAATTAATGTTGGTAGCTTTGGGAAGGAGGATCATACTTCGAATGCTCAGGAGCTTCTCCCAAATTAGTGACATGTTTTGTTTATTTTTGTTTTGGATCCACATCTAGATATATGCAGGGCTTTTTCTTGGCTCTGTGCTAAGGGCTTACTCATGATCAGGCTCAAGAAACCATATGGGCACCATGAAATAAATCTGATTGACCAGGTTCAAGGCAAGTGGTCTGTAAGTAGTGACAGTTTTACTTCTTTTCTAATTTAGATACAACTATTCAAAAAGTAAATAGGATTGTGCATGCATATATACTGAATATAGGTTATAGTTAAGACAATAATGATGAATGGCATTTAGGAGACGCTATTCTAAAGTAACTTCTGAAGACTGTTTAAAAACTCATGAAACAGGGACACAAAATTTATGATTCATAGTTTTATATCCTCAGGAAACAAATGAATATATGATTTTATGTAATATAAGAAAACAAAAGGAGAGAGATTTTGTGCAAAAATGTTACTGAAAGGGCTGGAGTGATAGCAAAACAGTAGGATGTTTGCCTGGCCCACGGCCAACACAGGACAGACCTTGGTTAGATTCCTGGTATCCCATATGGTTCCCCAAACTTGCCAGGAGCGATTTCTGAGAGCAGAGTCGGGAGTAATCCCTGAGCATAGTTGGGTGTGACCCCCAAAAAACCCAAACTAACAAAAAAATGTTACTGAAATCATTATTATAAAAATAAAAGATATAGGGGTGGAGCTGTGTCTCGCCAGGGCTAGCCTAGGACGGACAGCGGTTGGATCCCCTGGCGTCCCATTGGGTTCCCCAAACCAGGAGCGATTTTTGAGTGCATAGCCAGCCAGAAGTAACCCCTGAGTGACACCAGTTGTGGGCCCCCACCACAAAAAGATATAGGTATTTGGGGGAATGTATATTTCTAGAACTCTTTTTATATTTTACATTCTCCACACTAGGATATTATTTTAATAATGTTAACAATAGCATTACAAGTTAGAAAAAGTATCTGTGAGATCTTAAAAAAGGATGGTTGGAATGTTAAATTCAAGCAGTGAAGAATTCTATGATATTATTTTGTTTGTTGCTACATTAGTTAATACAAGTCATTATACACTTGTTGAAAAACAAAAAATATACTTAACAAGAGTAAGTAAGTTAATTATTGCCCTTTGGGTAATGCTACTATGTAAATGGAGGTTTGTGGACCATAAAAATGGCACGATGGCGGGAGATGTTGATGGTAGAGGAGATAGTGTTTGCTTAGGAAAAGGTAATATAGGAAGTATTTTTTACTTTTCTTTTTTCTTTTTTTTAATATTTTTTCTTTATGTAAGCATCTTGATTACAAATATGATTGTGATTAGGTTTCAGTCATGTAAAGAACACCCCCTTCACCAGTGCAACATTCCCACCACCAATGTCCCAAAATTTTCTGTGATCCTAAACTGTCTAAAAACAAAATTGAGTAGAACTGCAACAACCAAATCAATAAGCAATAAGAAAATAATTAGCCAGTGTAAGCATCAGTACGGAATAAACAGTTGCTTTGCATGTGACTGATCTAACTACCTGATCACCGAACCACATTTGGTGCCTCAGACAAGTAGGAATAATTCCTGAATAGAGAGCTAGAAGCAAGGATTGGCCACCACTAGGTATGCTACCCAACAACAAAAATTCCAAACAAACCAAAGAAAATATCCAGCATCAAAGTCACATTTTTTATTTTTTCAGAAGAAGTGAAAACTGCAGAAAAACATTCACGTACCAAAATATGTAATTTGGTTGTCTGAATTAATGGTTCGACAACCTTGAGTTATCTAACTATTTACTTAAACCACAGAGAAATTGAGAACTATTTTCTGAGTCCAAAAGTGTACTTGCTTTAAAGTGAGTTGTGTGGATATAAATTTGTTGTTTTGAGTAATTTGTATAATCCACAAACCTGGCCTTGCCAGACAGCACCTGGAATCATAGTGTGCATTTCCTATTGGGAATTTCTTTTGTAAAACTGTGTAACATGTAATTTTTAGACCCTCCCCAAAGTTATGTCTTGAGTTTTCATAAGCTAATTATTTTTATTAAATATAATTTTTATTTTAATCATAGTGGCTTACATATCATTGACAATAATATTTTAGGTACATAGTAACATAAAATCAGGGGAATTCCCATCACCAAATTGTCCTCCCTCCACCTCCGTTCCTGTCCTTCTTCCCATATCCTTTTCCCTTACCCCTGGGGCTGTTAGAATAAGTGGTCCCCTCTGTGCCTAGCTTACTTCTTAGTGGTCTTACACCTATTTGGTTTTGGTACCTCCCTTATTCCTCCCACCCCCCAATTGGGAGACGGGACTAGATTGTTCAAGTTCTGCGTTTTTGTTTGAAGAAGAGAAAAGTAATAACCTAATGCTTTTTTAAAGGTCTGGATAGCATGGAGGCTAATCATTGTTTTTAACTATCTTCCTAAATTGTTTTTTCTAGCTCTGCTGATCAAGGAGATTTAAAAAAAAAACAAAAACAAAAAAAAAAACAGGCAGAATGTCCTTGCCGTTGTTCCTATTTTTTATCTTATTGAGAAAAGCACTTAACCAAATGTCACTAGCTGACTATAAAGAAAACAGAAGAGAAACTTTAGTAATCACACAAAGCAAAGAATGGTCTTCGCAGAAATGTTAATCAAAACACAAAGATATTAAAAGTAACAAGAAAGATATCGTCTACATGTGAACAAGTATTCTCCATAACACTTGCAACCTTTTCTCATCGGGAACCAGGTAGAACTGAAACAGTAAAATTTGTCTTTGAAATGCTGGGAATGCAATAGGGGAAGTAGTGTATGATATCCAAAATAATTTTTTTAAATATGCTCTTCGTTTAATGAAAAAGATACTGAGATATTACCCATTTTTAAATGCACTTATGGTATATTTTTATGTATAATTACTTTAACTGATGGAGTGAAGGAATGCAGTGAAAATCCTATGCCATATGAATGTATATATTAAAAGTAGTCACTAATAAAAGAAAGTTGGAACTGTACAGATTAATATATAATCAAGCATTATTTTAGGAGATAATTATGTATACTCTGAGAGCAGGGCCAAATATTTTTGTATTAGTCAATATGTCAACTTATAACTTCTGTTGTAAAGTTAGTGCTCAGTTATATTTGATACCGGAATAAAATGTCTTTTTCTTTCTTGGTAATTTGTCTCACCATAATATCTCTTGAATTCAACTAAAATAAGACAAAAACAGTTGAGAGGGAGCCTTTAAAAATGTCCCCTCTTTTAGGAACCTTTAAATTGCCTTAAGTGATATGAAATTTGTTACTTCATGTCAAATTTGGAAAACATTTTTGAGCACATTTCTTTATTATTTCCAGTTATAAGAAAGAAGAATCCAGGTCAAATCATTCATACTTATTTTATAAAGTAAGTAGAATTAAGCTTTGCTGAAAGAAGTAAAATACTCTGTTTGCTCATGGAGTTTTGGGGTCCAATCTCCATTTCCATTAGTTTTAGCAGAAGTAAGTAAAAACAAAGTCCACGGTGTTATAGTATAAGTTACAGCCAAATTATTAATGAAGCATCTCAAAAATACCAAAATCTGTTTTAGAGAGTTGGGTGAAATGTATGTATCTCCTATGTGAGCTTCAAGTGATATGTAGAAGCTGTTCTATTTAAGTTGCTTTTGGAAAAATTGACCAATTATTTTATGAGAAATAACTAATATTGAAATGAAAGAAAAATAGAATTGACATAGGACCACAAGTGCATCAAATATCCAATTGCCTGAGTTTTATTTTACAACACAAAGGCCATTAAAATAAACTTTTAAAAAATGAACCATTATTTTCGGTTTATTAAAATCATGATATGCCTCCTAAGACATTTGAAAACAAAAAAAAATATTTAGGAAGACATTTTCTATTTGAAAAAATCAATCTGGACTTCATCTAGAGAACAGATTGAAGGAAGCCAGATGGAAAGTTTATGGACCACGCTTTTAGAGATGTGACACTAATACAGAGTTGAAATAATGATCTCTTTTTGACATTTTATTATAAAAAAATGAAAGACTAATTTCTTTAACATTGTTAGATAGATAAAGAGGATTTGGATTGATGTTGATACTTTGCTAATTCTCAGGCAGCACTCAAGGTGTCCAGGGGCCTCACAGTTAATTCTCAGATACAGATACCAAGTCAAATTTTCAATGAGGGCCTGAGCATATGATGCTGCTTGTGTCTTGCAGTGCCCGACATACTTTGAGCCATCCTGAAATTTTTTACAGTCTTCAAGATTTCAGGTGGTAAAGCTCAGGGAGGCATGTGGTACCCAGGTGAGGTGCCTATTAGGCCTGTGCCCTAACTCTTGTATTGTGTTTTGGCCCTGCACGTGGAGCTTAAATAATTAGGTTTAATGTCTTATATGTTTACAGATCTTACCTCAAACTCCTCCAATGTAGGAACCCAGCCTCAAGACTCTCTACCATAAATATGCTCCTGTCCCTTTAAGGGTGAAGAGGTCAGTTATGAGATGCACCTTGTAACAGCCATTGGAGGTATTTGGGACTGGGGTATATAAAGTGGAAGCAGAACTGCCAGATTGCTGCTGTTGTTGCTTGCCAGATTAAACCTGCAGGACTACTCTGCTTGATTACCTGAGAAAATGTCTTACTGGCTTCCTGTTCTGCTGCTTTGCTGCTTCTGCTACTCTGCTACTGTGTGGTGGTGTTTGTTGTTTGTTTGTTTGTTTGTTTTACTTTTATTTATTTATTCTAAAATAATTTTTATTGTGACCAAAAGTGAATATCGAATCTTTCACAGCAATATTTGAAGTACATAGTGACAATTAATCAGGGCCATTCCCACCACCAGGGTTGTCCTCCTTCCACCTCTTTTCCAGCAGCATCCCATATCTCCCTTCTTTAGGAACCCCCACCAATCCCCCCAGTGCTAGTATAACTGTTTCCCTCTGTGTCTAGCTTGTTGTAGATGGGATATACATTCTGCTGTTGTTGACTTTGGGTTTGGTGTTTAGGTCTGATCATTTTTTATTTCCACTCAATGTTCATATGGCAGTTTGGTCCTGGTACCATTCATTTTTATTTTCCCCCTCAATTCATGAGGCAGAACAAGATGATTCAAATTTTGTGGTTCTGTTCTGAGAAGGCAAAAAACAAAAAATCAAACAAACAAAAAGAAAAACATAACATAAAAACAACAAACACAATTAAAATAAAAAGACAGTACTACTGTTTTTTATTCTCTGGCATTTTCTCTGGTTGACATCTTGCTCTTGCTCTAACCCCCCCCCTCTCACTCCCTCCTTCCCTCTCCCTCCCTCCCCCTCCCTCTCTCTTGATTTCCCTTTCCCTTAATTAAGCCTATGTCTATTCTCTCTCATTAGGGTTTTGATTGACCCTGACATTCTAATATATTGAAAAAAAATGGTAATCCTTCAATTATAAGGCAATTCTAATAGTCTGTAGATGATGAAATAACTCCCAAAGTAGATAAATATGTTACTGAAAAATAAAATTATAGGCCAATATTCCTGATGGCTATTAAGAACGATTCTCTGGGACCAGAGCGATGGCGTAGGGATAGGGCATTTGCCTTGCACGTGGCTGACCCAGGACGGACGGTGGTTCGATCTCCTGGAGTCCCATATGGTTCCCCAAGTTAGGAGCGATTTCTGAGAGTAGCCAGGAGTAATGTTTGAGCATCACTGGGTGTAGCCCCAAAATACTCCCTCCATAAAAAGAAATGAACAAAGGAAAAGGAAAAAAGATTCTCAACAAAATTTTAATACAATAAAATCAAAATAAGCCAAACAAAGCAAAATAAAATAAAAATTCATCCAAAAGATCATATAGCACAAACAAAACAGACTAATTCTAGAGTTGTTGGATAAAAAGTCTATGTGTAATATATGTGTATTAATTTATGTAATATTATATATAAATATTTGACATTGATTCATGATTTTTAAAAAGGAAGTAACCAACAGATTAGGGATATAAGGAGATGATTCAGTGTTTATAAAAAACAGTATAGAGTTTGCTTATATCCTAACAATAGAACTCCCATATGACTCAATGACTCCACTTGTTAGAATATACCATAATAATCTAGAAACACAAATCTGAATAGTACAGATACATACCTATGATAATTGCATTGCTGAGGAAAAAAAATCCCAGAATATGGATACATTCCTAAATTCCAGACATACATATGAATAAAAAGTTGTGGTGTAAGAGCCAACAACACTGTAAACATGAGACCCAAACTACAATAATAGAACTATAAAATGTGCCTGACAAAGAGGCACACAGGGAAGTGGGTGGAAACCTGGGGACTTTGTTGGTGGGAACTTAATATTTGAAGTGAGATTGGTGTTGAAACATTGTATTCCTGAAACTTTAGCCTACTTACAGTGGAATACTATGTACCCTTTAGAAAAAAAATAAATCCATACAGTTCACTGCAATTTGGATAGAACTGAGGGTATCATCTGAGTGAAATAAAATAGAAGGAGAAGAAAAAGCAGCAGATGTTCACACTAGTCTGTGGTATATAGAAAAATAAAAAATAATACTAATTGAGAATAAACCCTAAATACTGGAATAAAAATTTGTGAGAACCAGACTGACTGAGAGAATGGCCACATTCTCTTGAGATGACCACAAAGGTATGGATAGAAGGTCTTGGAAATTTTGTGGTAAGCTGAAGTGACTGTACCAAGATTAGATATGTCAACACTTGACCTAAATGATAATGAATTTAAATAAACTTGGGGAGCATTTGAGGTCACATTTGGATGGCTCCAGGTTATATTGCTAGTTCGTGCTTAGGTACATTATAAATACTCAAGAATACACTCCTGTAAATAGGTGATATTTCTCTTTAGTGCTCACCAGGTGTATAGGCATGCCATCTAAACAGACCATGGTAATACACCTGAATAGTAGCCCTTCTCTTCCAGTCCCAGAGAACTATGATCCCTGGGTTCCGAAGTCCCAACTCTCAACATTTTTATCTTTTTTCCTTTTTCTTTCTTTTCTTTCTTCTTTCATTTTCTTTTCTTTCTCTTTTCTTTCTCTTTCCTTTCCCTTCCTCCTTCCTCCCTTTCCTTTCCTACTTCCTTTCTTTCCTTTCCTCCTTCCTTCCTTTCCTTTTCTCCTTCCTTCCTCCCTTTCCTTTCCTCCTTCCTTTCCTTTCCTCCTTCCTTCCTTTCCTTCCCTCCCTCCTTCCTTCCCTTTTCATTTTTTTCCTTTCCTTTCTTCCTTCCTTTAGTCCTTTCCTTCCTTCCTTCCTTCCTTTACTTCCTTCCTTTCCTATTCTTTCCTTTTCTTCCTTTCCTTTACTTTTTTTCCTTTCCTTTCCTTTCCATTGCTTTCCTTCCTTTCCTCCTTCCTTCCTTTCATTTCCTTTCCTCCTTCCTTCCTTCCTTTCCTCTCCTCCTTCCTTCCTTTCCTCCCTCCTTCCTTCCTTTCTTTTTTCCCTTCATCCTTTTCCATTTTCTTTCCTCCCTCCTTCCATCCTTCCTCCCTTTCTGCCTCCCTTTCCTCCCTTCCTCTCCCTTTCCTCCCTTTCCTCCCTTCCTCTCCCTTTCCTCCCTTCCACTCCCTTTCCTCCCTTTCCTCCCTTCCTCTCCCTTTCATCCCTTCCACTCCCTTTCCTTCCTTTCATTCCTTCCTCTACCTTTCCTTCTTTTCTCTCCCTTTTCTCCCTTTCCTCCCTTCCTCTCCCTTTCCTCCCTTTCCTCCCTTCCTCTCCCTTTCCTCCCATCCTCTCCCTTTCCTCCCTTTCCTCCCTTCCTCTCCCTTTCCTCCCATCCTCTCCCTTTCCTCCCTTTCCTCCCTTCCTCTCCCTTTCTTCCTTCCTTTCCCTTCCTTACCCTCCTTCCACTCCCTTTCCTTCCTTCCTTCCTCTCCTTCCTCTCCTTTCCTCCCTTCCTCTCCCTTTCCTCCCTTTCCTTCCTTCCTCTCCCTTTTCTTTCTTCCTCTCACTTTTCTTCCTTTCCTTCCTTCCCTTCCTTTCCTTCCTTCCTCTACCTTTCCTACCTTTCCCTCCTTCCTCTCCCTTTTCTTCCATTCCCTCCTTCCTCTTCCTTTCCTTCCTTACCTCCTTCCTCTTCCTTTTTTTCCTTTCCCTCCTCCCTCTTCCTTTCCTTCCTTTCCCTCCTCCCTCTTCCTCCTCATTTCGTTCCCTTTTTCCTCTCCCTCCTTCTTCCTTTCCTCCTCCCTCTCCCTCCTCCTCCCTTTCCTCCTCCCTCTCCCTCCTCCTCTCTTTTCTCCTCCCTCTCCCTCCTCCTCTCTTTTCTCCTCCCTCTCCCTCCTCCATCCTTTCCTCCTCCTCATCCCTCCTCCATCCTTTCTTCCTCCCTCTCCCTCCTCCTCCCTCCTCCTCCCTCTCCCTCCTCCTCCCTTTTCTCCTCCCTCTTCCTCCTCCTCCCTTTTCTCCTCCCTCTCCCTCCTCCTTTTTCTTCTCCCTCTCCCTCCTCCTCCCTTTCTCCTCCCTCTCCCTCCTCCTCCTCCCTCTCCCTCCTCCTCCCTTTTCTCCTCCCTCTCCCTCCTCCCTCCCCTCCCCTTCCCTCCCCTCCTCTTCCCATCCTTCCCTTCCCCTTCTCTCCCCTCCCCTTTTCTCCCTCCCCTTTTCTCCCTCCCCTTCCCTTCCCTCCTTTCCCTCCCCTCCCTCCTCTTCCCTCCCTCCCCTCCCTCCCCTTTCCTCCCTTCCCTCCCTTCCTGCCCCTTCCTTTCCCTTCCTTCCTTTTCCTTCCTTTCTTCCTTCCTTTTCCTTCCGTCCTTTGTTCCTTTTCCTTCCTCCCTTCCTTCCCTCCCCCCTCCTTCTTTTCCCTCCCTTCTCTTTCTTCCCTTCCCTTCCTCCCTTCCCTCCCTTCTCTTCTTCCCTCCCTTCCCTCCTTCCCTTCCCTTCCTTTCCTCCTTTCTTTCCTCCCTCCTGTCCTTCCTTTCCTCCCTCCTGTCCTTCCTTTCCTTCCTTCCTTCCTTCCTTCCTTCCTTCCTTCCTTCCTTCCTTCCTTCCTTCCTTTTTCTTCCTTCCTTTTTTCTTTCTTTCTTTCTTTCTTTCTTTCTTTCTTTCTTTCTTTCTTTCTTTCTTTCTTTCTTTCTTTCTTTCTTTCTTTCTTTCTTTCTTTCTTTCTCTTCTTTCTTTCTTTTCTTTCTTTCTTTCCTTTCTTTCTTTCTTTCTTTCTTTCTTTTCTTTCTTTCCTTTCTTCTTCTTTCTTTCTTTCTTTCTTTCTTTCTTTCTTTCTTTCTTTCTTTCTTCTTTCTTTCTTTTCTTTCTTTTCTTTCTTTCTTTCTTTTCTTCTTTCTTTTTTCTTTCTTTCTTTCTTTTCTTTTTTTTTCTTTCTTTTCTTTCCTTTCTTTCTTTCTTTCTATCTTCTTTCTTTCTTCTTCTTTCTTTCCTTTCTTTCTTTCTTTCTCTTCTTTCTTTCTTTCTTTCTTTCTTTCTTTCTTTCTCTCTCTTTCTCTTCTTTCTCTCTCTTTCTTTCTTTCTTTCTTTCTTTCTTTCTTTCTTTCTTTCTTTCTTTCATTCTTCCTCCCTTCCTTCCTCCCTCCCCTCCCCTTCCTCCCTTCCTTCCATTCTTTCCTTTTTCTTTCTTTCTTTCTTTCTTTCTTTCTTTCTTTCTTTCTTTCTTTCTTTCTTTCTTTCTTTCTTTCTTCTCTTTCTTTCTCTTTCTTTCTTTCTTTCTTTCTTTCTTTCTTTCTTTCTTTCTTTCTTCTCTTTCTGTTCTTTCTCTTTCTTTCTTTCTTCTTTCTTCTTTCTTCTTCTTTCTTTCTTTCTTTCTTTCTTTCTTTCTTTCTTTCTTCTTCTTTTCTTTCTTTCTTTCTTTCTTTCTCTTTCTTCTTTCTCTTCTTTCTTTCTTCTTTCTCTTCTTTCTTCTTTCTCTTCTTCCTTCCTTCCTTCCTTCCTTCCTTCATTCCTTCCTTCCTTACTTCCTTCCTTCCTTCCTTCCATCCTTCCTTCCTTCCTTCCTTCCTTCCTTCCCTTCCCTTCCCTTCCCTTCCCTTCCATCCCCTTCTCTTCCCTTCCCTTCCCTCCCCTCCCCTCTCCTCCCCTCCCCCTCCCCTTCCCTCTCCTCTCTCCTCTCCACTCCCTCCCCTCCCTTCCCTCTCCCTTCCTTCCCTCCCTCCCCTCCCATTCCTCCACCTCCCTTCCTTTTCCCTCCGTCCCTTCCTCTCCGTTCCCTCCCTTCCCCTCCCTCTTTTTCCTCCCTCCTCCCTCACCTCCCTCTCCCTCACCTCCCTCCCCTCCCTCCCCTCACCGCCCTACCCTCTGTCTCCTCCTCCCTCCCTCCCTATCCCTCCCTCCATACCTCTCCCTCTCCCTCCCTCCCTTCTCTCCCCATTCTCTCATCCCCTCCCTTCTCCTCCCTCCCTTCCCCCTCTCTCCCTTCTCTCCCTCCTTTCCTTCCCTCCCTTCCTCTCTCCCTTCCCTCCCTCTCTTCCTCCCTCCCTCCCTTCTTCCCTCCCTCCCTTTCCTCCCTCTCTCCCTTCTTCCCTCCCTCCCTTCCTCCCTCTCTCCCTTCTTCCCTCCCTCCCTTCCTCCCTGCCTCCCTCCCTCCATGTCTCCCTCCCTCCCAGCCTCCCTCTCTCCTTCTCTGCCTGCCTCCCTCCCTCCCTTCTTTTTTTTGCCACACCACCCCACTGCACTCACATTTACTTCTGATTTTGCATTCATAGACCATAAGGGGTGCTGTGTATTGCACAGGGTTGGTCACTTGAAGAACCATATAGGGTGTTCAGTACTTATTCCTGATTCTGTGCTTGGGATTTAATGTTGCCAATGCTTACTAGATAGTAGATGTTGTAGAGCAAACCTTGATTCACCACATGTGAGGCAAGCACCCAACCCGATACACTATCTCTTGAGACCCTAGATTATCTTTACAATATAAAAGTTAAAGTGTCTGTAACATTGAATCTCTAGTATTAATATTTTGATCTATAAAACTATCCACTTAACATACACTTTATCTCTCCATTAAATTCATTTTGACTATTCATCATATGCTTTAAAGAAATGATGTAGATAGTATAGGAGTGAGCGGAGAGTTGGTGATGAGTTCTTGGTAAATAATAAAACCAATATGGTTCAAAGAAGTTATTCTATCATTAGCCTTAAGTAATAACTATCATAAAGGCTAGGCTCACTTTGTGAAAATAACTGCTAAGACTCTAACTATTGCAATCAAGCCCAGAAAAGGCTGTACGCTGTTCCCCAATACCTTTTCAGAGAGGAGTTGCACAGAAAGATTTATAAGAATAAAAAGGAGAAGGAAAACCACTAAATATTAAAAGATCTCTTTGACAACACCCTAGCAACAAATTCATATACACAAAAAGCCTAAAGAAATTTAGGAAAAATATATATAATGACAACTTTGCAAAGAAAAGTGATTCACTTATCTCTTTCTAGGGTTTCCTGCATCTCAGCTTAATGTGTTCAATTAATTTATTTTATCTAGGTTCAGCTTCATTGGGAGAAACACATATTTTCTCTCTTGAATGTTTTACATTCTCTCCTTCCTTTAGAAGAATATCAATATCTTTAAAAAAATAGCATTACTTTACTAACAATGGTTCCTAAAATAGTTTTCTATGAGTGAAATTGTTGGGCCTGTCAAGTACTTGGACAGAGGTTAAATCTGACTTTCTCTTTTCTCTAAAGAGTGATTCTTTTTTTGGTGTAGGGAGGTCACACCTGGCTGCACTCAGGGGTTACTCCTGGCTCTATGCTCAGAAATCGCTCCTGGCAGGCTTGGGGGACCTTATGGGATGCCGGGATTTGAACCACTGTCCTTCTGCATGCAAGGCAAAAGCCCCTACCTCCATGCTATCTCTGGCCCGCAAAAAGTGATTCTTGTTCCAGCTTGAACACACAGACCCCAGGTGACAGATTAATTCCCACATCATTGTAGATCAAGTGGGACTCAGAAACTATCTGACAGCTGAGGGGAGCTGTTGGGATAAAGCATCCACATTATGCAGGCTTTGGGGAAAGATTTTTTTAAGTCCTGACCCTTCCAGGCATGTTTCACTAAGAAAATAATATAGGTAGATAGGAGAAAGAGACACACACAAGACCCCACATCCTGCAAGTGCTTCTGGTAGTCCTCTCCCTAGGAACAAAGTTGGATTGAGAGGAAAGTGGAGACTCTCATTTTGAGATTAATACATCATCTTTGCACTTCACTTAAGTCACCTGCAACAGTAAAACATCATAAACTGGGCCTGGAGAGATAGCACAGCGGTGTTTGCCTTGCAAGCAGCCGATCCAGGACCAAAGGTGGTTGGTTCGAATCCCGGTGTCCCATATGGTCCCCCGTGCCTGCCAGGAGCTACTTCTGAGCAGACAGCCAGGAGTAGCCCCTGAGCACCACCGGGTGTGGCCCAAAAACCAAAAAAAAAAAAAAAAAAAAAAACCATCATAAACTATTCCACTCATAACTATTTTTTATCAAGAAATAGAACATAGAACAGCAATACAAAAACACTTCTGATCATCAAATAGTTGCTCTGGATTGTTTTTGTTTGTGCATTCAATGACCACCCCCCTTCTTTTTGCCAGTATTCCATATTCAATTTACCTGACACTTAGTTTAAGAAGTTATTCATTAGAGAGTTGATTTGAAATGATTTTACTAAAGAATATAAGACAAACCTAAATATTTTTTGTAGTTGTAACCTGATTTCCCCAAATGACTTATTTAGTACTGTTCCACAATCTTCACCTAACCCTTACATTGAACCTGTTGCAATGTGTTTCTAGAGATTGTCTTACTTAGCCTCGACAGATATGAACCGAATATGTTAGAGGTTTTTTATGTTTACTTGATCAGGAAAGATGATTTTCTGCTTCAAGTTACTTCATGTTCTTTCATCAGTTTTGTCATTTAACAATACAGTATTTTCAAGTTCAGTAAAGCATAGCAAATGCATTATATTGCAGTGGTGTCGCTTTCAGCAACTGTGCTATTTTTTCAAGATAAAATTTCATGTGTATTAGGATAATTTGAGAAGAGAGATGAGAATTCATTTAAAAGTAAAATTGATGCTATATTTTTTCTAGGATTAAAGGAAGATAAATTTTTCCAAATTTGCATAAAATAAAATTACCCTAAAGGAAAATTTTAGAACACTTAAAAGACCAAATTGAGGGGATAACTTCTCTTTAGGTAAAATTATGCTAAGCATTATTAGCAATAGGAAATTCTTAGGCAATTTTTTGTGATTAAATATGTAGGTTATATTGTAATGCAAATAGTCCCACACTATAAAAATAGATTGAATTTGTGACTAAACGAATTTACAAAGTTATTTTTTAACCCTAAATGCTTTTAACATATAATTTTGTCATTTTTAAAAACAATAAATACACAATTTCTTTCAGAAAAAAGGTAAAGAAAATTCCATCTCAATATACAGAATATTATTTCAATATTACATCAAACAAGACACTACCTAAAAGAAAATTAGAAATCTATGTTTTTTGTAGACATAAAATAAATACTTTATACACAATAACAAATCATTATATATTTACCATGAATATAATAAAGGATTATTATTTCTGCAGGACAATTACCAAATTCATCCCAATGTTTACATGGCTTCATTCAACATTAAAAAATAGATAGTCTAGCATACAAATAATTTTTATATAATAGTATTCACACACATACACAGATAAACCATAATATCCACTTATGCAAAAAGCTTCAGTAAGATAAAAATAGAAAACTGCATCATCAAACAGAGTATAGGAAACAGGTAGGGCAATTACTTTTATGCCACTGACCAAGGTTTGA
This sequence comes from Suncus etruscus, assembly GCF_024139225.1. Taxonomy (NCBI): domain Eukaryota; kingdom Metazoa; phylum Chordata; class Mammalia; order Eulipotyphla; family Soricidae; genus Suncus; species Suncus etruscus. The sequence goes on from NC_064859.1 coordinate 78,651,862, forward strand.
CCCCCAGGATTACATATGCTCATCCGATTTCAACAGGAGTAATCCCTGAGTGCAGAACCAATAATAAGCACTATGTCCCAACAACCCCAACAATAAACAAGATTTTATATATATATATATATATATATATATATATAATTATATAAAGAGAGATGTGATTTATCCCTTTTATTTTGAGTTTCTTCTGTTTGTCTGCTCTCTTACACTTTCTATATACAGTATTTTTACTTAGCTAAAAATAGGTAAGTAGTCTACGCTATTACTAATATTTGAAATATTAAAAAAATCTAAGCACAGACCATAAAGGTAATGCAAGTGGTAGAGAACATGCCTAGTAACTACAAGATCTTGCATTCTATTCCAAGTACTAACTTTGTCTCATGCACGACTAAGTCACTTCCATTTTTACCATAAGCTCTGCTATGAGTAGATCCCATCTTATATTTTTAAATATAAATTATGTTAGTTAAAGACCATTTTTACATGCATGCTTATAATACATTTGTTTCTGTCACTCCATATTGCAATACCAATCCCACCACCAATATAAAATTTTCTCCACCATTTTTACCAAATACCCACCCATTCCTAAGCCTTCCTTCTCCACAGTCACAAAAATAATGAAAAAATTATATTGTTTGTTTATATGTAAGTAGAAAGAATATTAATTTTTAAGTACAGCAAAATGAAAAATTTTGAAACTTATTGTATCTCACAATGTGGTCAAGTCATTGCAGAAGATTTCCTAAGCCATTTGTTGCTAGTTAATCTTTCTGCTATTTGTTTGTTTCTAAATATTAGGTGGCATTCATTCCATGTTGCCATCTAAATTGGTGTGTTCCTACTAAGATCCAGTATTGGAAAATTTCAAGCTCTTTAGCTAATATTGAAGCATCTGTTGGATATGTTTTTTGACTGTCAGGCTTTCTGAAAATATGAGTGGGTAGGGGGAGGGTGCCCATACCCATTTTGACAAAGTCCTGGTGATGTCAGACAAAATACAAGCATATCTGGAGTCTGGTCACTTAAGTGTCTCTATAGGGATCAGTGGTTAGGTGGTGAAGTGAAGATTGTGGGTGGTGGGTACAGCTGGTTTGACTTTGGTAGGGCAGATAATTGGTCTGCCTTTCCTCCCATTCTCATTGGCCAGGCCAGTGGACCCACAATTTTTTAAAGCTTGGTTTATATAAAAACTTTTCAGAACAAAGTAAATCTATGGAGTTGGCTAATGCAGACATGGCAATGATGGTTGTGGAAGGTGACATCGTTTTTAAGGGTTAAACTTCTAACAGAGAATAAAATGCTGATATCAATCTGGCATTCTGGTTGAGGGCAGAGGGAGTCTTTTCCAACCAGATATTACTTAAAGCTACAAATTTACAATGAGTATTAAATGAGCCATAAATAACTATAGTAACATAATAAATACTGTCATCAATGTTACACTATAATTATCAAACTTTCTTAGATAAAAAAACTTCACTATTACAACCAATAATGAAAGAGGATAATTATATAATACAACAGGGTTGATAACTATACAGGATTATCAGGGTTATACAGGATTGATATTTATGTCACTCAGAATTGTAAAATATAAAAATATAATATAAAATATAAAAATCATGTTGTACACTTAAATTTTACACTGTATATTTCAAGTGTACCTCAAAAATATTTAAACATAAAATATTAAAAAAATAAATGAAACACACATGTACTTTTACTCTGTGAAAAACATGATCAAGAGAATAAAACAGGTCACAGACTAATTGAAAGTATTTCCTTTTCCTTTTTTTGTCTTCTTTCTGAAGTAAAAAATAAAAACAACTTTTATCTTGAGATACTGTGGAAGGGGAGGGAAAGGATAAAAAAGCAATAGTAACACACTATTGAGAGAGCACAATTTTCTCCAAAGATGAATTATACAACCCAGCATGAAAATTGAAAAGTTCACATCTCAAGAGGAAATATTCAGGCAACATGTGCTGGGACCATGTACCAGGCAGCATATGTGCACAAAAAAGTACTTTCTAAATATATGTGCATGGTATTCCAACTATGAAAAAAATAAAGAAGGAGCTTTTAAATTTTAATTATTAAGATTTAAAACAGTCCTTTTAAAGTTGAGTCAAGAAACAAATAAGAATAAAATTGGAAATCGAGCATATAAAATTATGTCTTATAATGTAGTTTACTGTATAAAGTCAAATTACAAGTCAGATTTCTCACATCACACATATTAGAACTGGTCAAAATAAAAAAAATACACCACCAAATTCTGACAAGATGTGGATGGAGTGACAGGAATTCTCATTCATTGCTTTTGAGAATCAATGTAATGCAACCACTTCAGATAACAGCTTACAATTTATTACAATCCTAAAAATACTCATAATATATCTAGTAATTGTGGTTCTTACAATTTACCAGTTAATGGTATATAGTTATACATAAAAATATACACATATATTTCAAATAATTTTATGTATAGTACCTAAACCTTGGAGGCAACTGCCATTTCTTTTAGTAGTTGAATAGATGCATAAATTATATGATATAGTAATACCAAGATGTATTTATAACTAAATAGAAATAATAATAGAAATAGAAATAATTATCAAGCTATAAACCATGGAGAAATTAAGAATATGACCTAGTGTCATCTGTTTTTTTCCTTGAAATTTAGAACCACAGAATTTTCAGAAAGCACATTTGTTGTTTTCAAAGTAGAGGTCACATGGGACTGACAGTACAGTGAGAAGGGCATTTGCCTTGCACACTGCCAACACTTGTTTGATACCCAAATCCTTTTTAGGTCCCCAAAATAACCAGGACTATTTCCTAATTCAGAGCCAGGAATGAGTATTTCTGGGTGTGACTCCAAAACACACAACAAAAAAAAAACAGGGGTCACAGCCAGTGTGTGGGAGAAGCAGGGGAGGTTACTGGGGGAGGTTGGTGGTAAGATAACTCTTGGTGCTTAGTCCAGAGGGGTGGATCTGAGGGTTCAATGTTCAATTTCAGCAGCACAGTGTTCAGAAGTTAGAAGACTACGTAGTTATAAGTTAAGAAGCAATGCTCCTGGGTCACATGGAGCTAGAAATCAAACTGAGGACCTTCCACATACTAAGCACATAAACCTTTGAATCATACTGCAAACCTCTGATACCACAATGGGAAAGATAGAGACAGAAACTATATACTATTAAGAGGATAATTGAGAAACTGATGACAGATCAATGCTAGCAAAATGATAATGAATTCACTAAATCAATCATCGTGCAAAAAATACAAAGCCATTATGCAATTAAGAGTTACCAAAGACAGACCAACAACAAAAGTCCTATAACATCCTTTAGAATTTACACAAGGCTATTTGGGTAAGAATAACTTTTGAATATGTAAATATACATATATACAAACACATAAAGAACATAATATCTGTTCTAAGTACGACATGCAATTTTTCTCTTAATATAAAAGCTATGACTCTTAAACTTAAAGTAGAACAGTAAAAACCATAAAGCAAATTATTAAATATATATATGGCAATCACCTCTCTTATGGTTTAAAATAAAAAGACTCTTTTAGGAAAAAATAAGTCTCCAGAATGTCCATAGATTAATAAAGTCACTCTAGCATTGGGCTCATTTAATATTAAGGGTATAATATTTTAAATTTAGGTAACAGAATATTAATTACAACATTTGTGTATGCTAAACTCACTTTCCTTGGAAGAGAGGTATTACTGTATGAAAATGACATTATGGTATTGCATATAACTAAAATTTTCTTTCAGAAAGATATGAAAAAACATATAGTCTACTTATTTTCAGGTGCATTTGCTTGTATAATGTGTCATAACCTTAACAACTATTCTTGACAGAGTTCTTAAAGCTCTTAACATCTTTTTTATAGTTGAATAAACTGACATTTTGAGAAATTGATTTTCACTTTATAAGCATAAAGCTAGAAAATTGCACAAACAAAATTTGATTTTCAAACTTTTATACAAAAGTTCACATTCCTCCGTATTTTCAGCCTTTACTACACTTCTGGGACTTAAAATTACTCCACTATTAAAGAATATATAGACTTTTTTCCCTTGATACATTTGAAACTTTGGAACCTTAAAACTCTATACAGAAACCTTTCTATATCTATTTTGTAATGATTGGGGCAAAAAAGGTACCTCAAATAAAAATTATCATTAAAAACTGGTATGACATAAGATGACAATATCATAAACACAGTGAAAATGATTTGGATGAAAGAGAAGAGAGAGAAAGGAAATGAGTGAGGGGTTCTGCTTATTTCCAATAGTTAATAGTTAGAATAAAGTAATTCTTGCAATATCATAGAATTCTTAGAATCTGTGATGGCAGATCCTTAGTCACTGATTTGAAACAATGATGAATCAAATATGTAAAGTTAGGTAAATGAATGAATAAACTAGAAACACTGATATCAATCAATTATATCCAATTAGAAATTGAAAGAGTATGAATTGATCACCTGCCTTCATCTAATATTTTAATGTTCAGCTTTATTTTAACATGACCTTTTGGAATAGCTGCCTATGAGATACTAAATAAATGTTTTTATTTGAGTATTATTTTCTACTAAATACTGATTAACTCTAATTAATTAAAAGCAAATAAAGTGTTATTCTAAATTAAAAAAATTTTGAACAGAAAATAAAAATAACTTGTGTTGTATACATCAATAATAAAATCTCAATTGACTTTTCGTTTTATTCATGGGCAAAATAGTAGCAGGGAATGAAGTCATACTAGGCAGTCTGATTAAATATTTATATTCACCACTTATAGATCACACCAGTAGGCTTCCAGATCAGTAAATCTGGTCCAGTTCTTAATAGTATGTAGACAAGGCTTTGGAAAAACAGGAAATTATATAGTACTATCAGATAAATCCAATAAATTAAAGGTTAAAAAGAATTAGGGCAGTGAGTACACACAAATCCTTATCCAAGCCACTACTCTTGTTAAAATTCTTATATTCCTAACATCATTTAAAAGTATCTCCAGATTACAGAGATATTGTATAACACTTTGAGAGAATAGGATTTCTCATTTGTGTTTAGTTTGGTTTTGCTTGGAGGTTTCTAAAAGAAAGCACATTAGAAAATGAATATGAATGCTTTCAAGCATGATATTTTTCTACAGTTGTCTACAGCTTTTGTCATTGAGTACTCTGATTCCCAGTTTTCTTCATTAATTTATAAACTTTCCAACAGAAGAAGTTAAAAGACAAGCAAAAAAATTAAAATTCCATAATGCTGTCCTAAATTCTGTAACATGCTAACAGTGCTTTTCCGAAAAGGAAAGCAAACAGTATTATAAATTACTGGGCCTTAACTTATTTTTGACATGCATATTAGTAATTTTTCGGGTGGTTTTGGGTCACACCCAGCAGTGCTCAGGGTTTGTTTCTCCTGGGTCTATGCTCAGAAATTGTTCCTGGCAGGCAGGCTCGGGAGACCATATGGAGTGCTGGGATCCAAACTACCATCCATCTTCATACAAGGCAAATGCCCTACCTGCATGCTATCTCTCCAGCCCCACATATTAGTAATTTTTAACCCAAACTATACAAAGTAGTTTTCCCTAAATTATTACTGCTAAATATGCTTGGAGATTTATAGGTTTCATTATTTTAATACTATTTAATTAAGTCTTTAAAATGTCTATATTGTTTTATACTATAATTTTGAAATGTTAGTGGCAAGAAAATAATTAGCCTGTTGTAAAGTAAAAGTCACCTTAAATGTAACTTGGTATATTAGCCATTGTATATAAAAAGAATTCTAAAAATCTGCATTCTCTTAAATATGTTCTAAAAACATAATCAACATTTTATCTCCCAATTACATTATCATTATCGCATTAAGCCATCTCAACTCTTCATTTTGAAAATATTTTCTTTTAATTTATTTGATATTATTATCTTATTTTTGTTATAGGAACTCTTTAATTTGTTTGTTTTTGTTTTGGAGACACTCCTATTGAATTTTAGTGCTTACTCTAAGTCCTGTGTGTAGGATTCATTCCTGGTGGGACTCCTAGAACCATACAGAATACTGGGATTTAAATCATGTTAGTCACATGTAAGGCAAGCACCTTACACATTGTACTATCTCTCTAGCCCAACCTTTCTGTCTTTCCCTTTAACTCTTAACTGACTGTTGCTCACTCCAGTCCTTTTCTATTTTATGCATCAGCCTTGGCATTTGCTTTTATTTTCTTCTCTTTTCCATACTTTCCTTATGAACCACTAACACACTTAACATCCTTTTAGCAAGATTTTCTTATATCCTTGGTATCTCACATATACCAAACCTATTATATAATAAGTCTATAATGGTTTACTGGTTTTCTTTTGTCCTCAAGTATATTTCTCCTATCATGATGCTTTTATTAAATTTTTCACTCTGCCCCATCCTTATTTCTATTAATCTTTCTCTCCTTCAGTCTCACATTCTCTCCTGTTCTCTTCATCTTGGCACAAAAATATTTTATTTCACATTACCCTGAAACATTTCTGAAATTTAAATACATTTATTTTTATTTATTTTCTTTAAATTTTACTTTCTCAAGAATTTATTAGGGAAAAACTTACCCAGTGTAGTGATTTCATTTTTCTTTTAAATCAAAAGTCACTGTCTATGTCTCTTATGGGTTGATCTGTGTGCTTTTCCTCCCAAATAAACTAAAGTCCTATTTCTATATATAAAATATATATATTTTATATAATATATACAATCAATATAACTGAATTTTAAAATAGAGTAACTGTACATATAATTACTGAAACCATATAGGAAACAACCTAATATGACTTAAAACTTTGGCCTTTTAAGAAATATGGTCATTAGGAAACATACTATCTTTGTACAGAGTTGTACCTATGAGGTAAAGAGAATGTTTATTGCTGCCAGAGTCATTCAGAGATTTATGCTCAGATGTTTTTCCAAGGAATGAATTCCACAGACTCTTTGACTTCATAACTCAGGCCTTTGAAATGCTGCAGAATATATTTCTGTTATTAATGCACCCAATTCATGTTACTTTTCTAAATAAACATCGGAGATAGAATGTCATGGCTCAAGATTCATCATAATTTATTTTTGATTTTTCCTTTAAAATTTCATCTAGTTTTATTTCCATTTACTTCAGTTTTCATAACAGGAATTTTATTTTACTGCATTCCACACACTTCAGGACAGTTGTTTAAGCTGCCCAGGTTTATTGCAAAGTAATTGTGATAGAAGAGCTCACTATTAGACTCATAAGCTGTCATTTTATATTACCACTCTCCAGAAAGATTTGAAATTGTATATTATATCAGTTTGGATAAATGCCTCATCTGTTAATCGAATGTTTATGTCTTTTGCAATTAAATATCTACTCTTAAAACATTTATTAGATGTGTAAAGGAATTGTATCTGGTCACCCTACAATATAGCACTTAGCATAGTGCATAGGAAAGAAATCTTACACAAATGCTGAAAATAAATTGAGCCCTTAGAAAGTTTCATAAGATTCTGTATGTATATAAAGCAAATTATTTTTAAACAGCACAATGATCTTTTCTTCATGATGAGCTTATATTTGCAGCCAAAATATTTTCAAGTGATCCAATAGTTTGAGATCTTTGGCCAAACAATAATAAACACCTGAAACTAGAGTTAGTGGGCACATCTGTGTTCTCTGCCAGCCATAAATTGATTGACTTATACTGTGCCATTTGTTAATATATTAGAAATGTGGTTCTGATTTATTTATGCTGTACTTGCAAAATTATTACTTTAAAAATAAAATTATAGGGGCCGGGTAGGTGGCGCTGGAGTTAAGGTGTCTGCCTTGCAAGCGCTAACCAAGGAAGGACCGCGGTTCGATCCCCCGGCGTCCCATATGGTCCCCCCAAGCCAGGGGCGATTTCTGAGCACATAGCCAGGAGTAACCCCTGAGCGTCAAACGGGTGTGGCCCAAAAACCAAAAAAAAAAAAAAAAAATAAAAATAAAAATAAAATAAAATTATAACTGGAAAGAGTAGAGTGCATTGAGCACTTGCCTTGCACATAGCTGACCTGAGTTGATTTCCGGTATTCCTTAAGGACCCCAAGCCTGAATGCAGAACCAGTAAGTCTGGAGTACTTCAAAGCGTGTCTCCCAAACAAAAAAAATAAAACCAACCCTGAAAAGTTTACGTGAAATCCTTCATGTCCACATTATTGAATTATACTCGCTGTCACTTAGTGATGTTTGACCTCACATTAGACTTTAAAATTACCAAGCCATAGTGTTTATATGGCATTTAAAAGGAAGCAAAAATGATAAAATATGAATTTCCTTCCTTCCAGGATTACTGGAAAGATACATCAGTAATAAAAGACCATTGGGATTAGAGCTCAATAAAAGAGTACTTGCTTGAATGAGTGAGGTCCTGGGTTAAATTTCTAATTGCAAAGATAAACAAACAAACAAATAAAGGGTAGGTCTATTTCTAGTGTTAATTTTAGTGTGAATTGGATTGATTTAGTATAGAAATATCAGAAGTATAACAATTTAAAAAGTGACTATATAGGGGCTGGAGTGATAGCACAGTGTTAGGGCCTTTGCAGCCAACGATCTGGGATGGACCCAGGTTTGATTCCCGGCATCAGATGCGAGATGCCTTTTCTGAGCACAGAACCAGGAGTAACCTCTGAGTGCCATCGTGTGTGCCTCCCGCCACAAGTAACTAAATAATAGCCCATAATATTTTTAAAGGATTTTTCATTGAGGGAACATTGGTGTATAAGAGTAGGGGTAAAATTTAATACCCACCTGATTGATATAAAAGTGCTAACTTGTCACAATTATAATCTAATGGATTCTTTTAGCCCACTTTTCACTAATTTACTTCTTGTCAAATTTGTTGTGAGATGTTTTTATTGGACATAATCTCTTTCAGTTCTTTGTGTCCTTATATTCCACATGAGTTATATTATGTGCTATTTATCTTTCTCTTTCATATTGATTTCACCTAGCATAGTTGCTTTCAGTTCCTTCCATGTTGGAGCACAAGGTAAAATTTCACATTTTCTTAAAATTTTATTAAAAATAATTAGTTTTTAGGCACTAATATAGTCTGAGAGATAAATAGTTTAGCCTTAATTTCTACAAAAATTTCTCAGACTTGACTGTTAATTGCTGTCACTGATGAATTTCTCTTTATAATACTACCTCCTTATGGTTTCTTCTTCCACACTTTGGAAGTCCTGGTCTCAGACTTGCTGCATGGGTCCCTAGGACTCCAAGGCCTGCCTCTCCAATGTTCCCTCAATGAAAAATCTTTTTAAAATATTATGACTCATGTTTATCTCTTTGGATATTCTTTGTCTATAGTTGTTTTTCTGTTGACTTCTGAATACTTTTGATCACAGCTTCCTTTCCATATCGTAATATATTCCCATCTTTAGCTATTTCCATGATCTATTTGGCTAATCTAGTGATGGATATTTAAAATTACTTGCTCTGGGGCCAGAGTGGTGGCACAAAACACTAGCCTAGAAAGATTCTATCCCCTGGAGTCCCATATCGTACCTCAAGTCAGGAGAGATTTCTGAGTGCATAGCCAGGAGTAACCACTGAGCATCATCAGGTGTGGCCCAAAAAACAAACAAAAATTATAATAAAGTTACTTATTCTATTAGCTAGATTATCCAGCAATCTTCTGTTCCCATGCATCCATGTCCACTATAACAAGCTCAGAAAATTTAACTCCTTTTGAGATAAAAAACTTTTTTTCAGAGTTCATTAAAAAGTAATCTGAGGGACCAGAGTGATACTACAAATGGAAGGGCATTTGTTTTGTATGCAACCAACCCAGATTCAATACCTGAGCCTGCTAGGAGTGATTTCTGAGTTCAGAGCCAGGAGTAACCCCTGAGTGCTGTTGGATGCTGCCCCCCAACAAAATAAAACAAAAACAAAAACAAAAACAACCAGGTGCCCAATAACATATGAGTGGCTAAAGAAATTGTGATAAACTTACACAATAGAATATTATGTGGCCATTAGGGAAAATAAAGTCATGAAATTAGACTATATTTAGATGGACATGTAGCTTATGTTGAATGAAAGGAGTTAGAGGGAGAGGGATAATTATAGAATAATCTCAGTAATTGGTGGTATATAAAGTGGAATATAAAATAAAGACAATCTTGAAGCCAGAGTGGTAGCACAGTGGTAGGGCATATTTGCCTGACCCAGGACATATGAGGGTTCCATTCTCGAGCATCACATATGGTCCCCTGAGCCAGGAGCAATATTTGAGTGCAGAGTCAGGAGTAACCCCTGAGCACAGCAGTGGTGTGCTCCCCCCAAAAAAAAGACAATATTGGGATTAGATCCAGTGATAATAGAGATGAGGATTAGGAGGACCAGTCCATGGTACCATGGTAGGAATGGCACAAAGAGCAGAGAGAGCACTTAAAGTAGAGAAGAGTCTACTATAAAGGGTATAATCAGAACTAATCAGTCTGGACAAGAACTAGGTGCTGAAAAGGGATAAAATGATTATGTAAGGCATCCCTTCATTAACACTGGAGCACTGAAGTGCAAACCACAGTGTCAAAAAAGAAAAAGAGAGAGAGAATATAATAAAATAAAATGCCTGCCCCAGAACACAGAAGCAGGCAGGGGAGGGTGTCTGAGAGGAAAGAAGGCATCAGGGAGGATGAGAGGGAAAATGGGTTCATTGGTGGTGGGAAATGTGCATTGGTGAAGGTTGTTTGTAAATTGTATGACTGTAACTTGTGTATGAACAACTTTATCTGTGGGGGAAAAATGATATTTTGAACAAAACATAAGCATGGTGTTTAAATACTTTTTAGAAGAAAAGAAGAAAAAAAGAACAGCAGTAATCTGAGAAACATAGAATACTTTAACTCCAAACCTGATCTTTCTCAATAAGCTCTGAATTTCACCCAGGCCTATAATTAATTGCTCTACTCTACTACTTCTTCACTCTTAAGAAACAACAACAAAAATCAATAACATATTATCTAACCTTGAGTAGTACAAACCTGATGTGACTTTAGAAATAACTAATTTTAGGGGAGACTGACAGTTTTGTCAAGTGAAAGCAACCAAATATTTTAGAGAAGTAGATCACAGAGTGCTGAGTTTCAAAAAATTTTCTCACCCAGGTGAAGGTATGGGTGTTGGGCATTGTATGACTGAAACTCTATCATAAGAAACTTTCTGTGTACATCATGGTGATTCAACTAAAAATTAAATAAATAAATAAATAAATAAATAAAACAATAAAATATTGTAAGCATCAAATCAAATCACATATATAAAAATCTTTAGGTGTTTTTTGGAGGGTGGCATACAACCAGTGATGCTCAGGGATTACTTTACGTGCTCAGAAATCGCTCCTCACTTGGGGGACCATATGGGACACTGGGGGATCAAAATGCTGTCCATCCTAGGTTAGTACATGCAAGGCAAATGCCCTACTGCTTGCACCACTGCTTTGGCCCCAAATTTTTAGTTTTATCAGATTTGAGCAATAGTACATTGGAAAAGGAGCTTGGTTTTTATTAAGCTGACCTGTGTTTGATCCTCAGCAGCCCATATGGTCACTGGAGCTCACCAGAAATGATCCTTCAGCACAGAGACAGAAGTAAGCCCTGAACGTTTTCAGGTATGATTGAAAGAACAAAAAATATTCTTAATATCAGCCTTCCTCACAAGAACCAAATAATTGGTACATATGTCATTATTCTTTTAAAAATTATATCCCATAAGGGAAATATATATTCTCTGTTCAGACTATCATTTTTTTCTTAATGTCAGAAAATATGTTTTTATTTCATAAAAATGTGTCCAATAGTAAATTATATTTTAAAGTAGAATGACTAATTGATTTTAGTATTAGCTGGTTAATGTTCAGGGAACAGAGATTTCGAAGTCACTCACATGGTCTATGAGGTAAAGGACTGATGACTGTAGCAATAACTATGTTGCCATATATATAGTTGAGACAGTAACGTTTCCTTTAGAAATTATAATGATCTTTATATAAAGAAGCCTAGAACCTACATAGTGGGCTCTTGTAAAGAGCAGACATTATACTTTCTAATTTTCCTTTAAAATAAGATTGTATATTTTTTAGATTTTTAAATTTAAAAAAATTGGTGTAGATTTTTCTACTAATTTTTCTTTAGAAATGCAGCATCTTCGCTAATAAATATCTTTCTATAAATGTTTTGGTTCTTCATTAATTTTATTATGAAGTCTAGGGTTAAACAGAAAGTTACTACTTCAGGGAACATATTCTCTGAGGTGGAGAAAAAAGAAACAAACAAAAACTTTAGTTCTTTATTATGAAATGATGGCTCCTAAAACTGAGTTAATTTGCTTTTAATGTACTTCAATTTTCACTAGCCTTTAAGTTGGATTTATTAATTTGATTTCTACCATATATCATCATCATTATTATCTTCCTCTTTTTCTTCTTCCTTTTCTTTCTCCCTGGCCTCTTCTTTTTTTTTTCTTTATAAGTTAGAGCCCATTTATCAAGATTGTGCTATTGGCATTACATATTCTTAATATTTGAAGATAAATTTATTAGAAATAGTTCAGTGTCTCAGTATTCATAACTAATATCAATTGGAAGAGTTGATGGCTATCATATAAAGAATGTAAACCTAAGTTAAAAGATCCCTGCAGATGCAATTTATTCTTTCCATTTAAAGCAACTGGCTATGGCAAAAAGAATACAGCCCTGAGACAAAAGACTATGGATGGATGTTCATGTCTGTCTGACCTCCCAATCCCAGAAGTTAAATTATCCATGAAATAAGTTTAAAAAAAAGTCTACTTTGTCCTAAGGGAGTGCCTTTGTTAAACAACACAATGAATTTCACAGATTCTAAAATGCAATAAAAGTGAAAACCATTCAGTACACAGATATTTGTTGAATATCTTCAAGGGGGAAACCCTCAGGAAATATACAATTCAGATAAAATTTATATCTGTATATGGTATTTATGTTTATGTATGCTATCATTCAGCTTGTGGTCAAGTCTAGTGGGTAACAGTCTTTTAGAAAATGAAATATCCTGAAAATTTTTAGTCATCTGAAAATTTATATTCCACTATCATTGTTAATATATAAAAATTTAGGATTTTTATATATATTTTATTTAAACACCTTGATTACATACATGATTGTGTTTGGGTTTCAGTCATGTAAAGAACACCACCCATCACCAGTGCAAAATTCCCAGCACCAATGTCCCAAATCTCCCTTCTCCCCACCCAACCCTCGCCTGTACTCTAGACAGGCTTTCCATTTCCCTCACAAGTTCTCATTATTAGGACAGTTCAAAATGTAGTTATTTCTCTAGCTAAACTCATCCCTGTTTGTGGTGAGCTTCATGAGGAGTGCTGTAACTTCCAGCCCTTCTCTCTTTTGTGTCTGAAAACTATTATTGCAAGAATGACTTTCATTTTTCTTAAAACCCATAGATGAGTGAGACCATTCTGCGTTTTTGTCTCTCTCTCTTATTTCACTCAGCATAATAGATTCCATGTAATCCATGTATAGGAAAATTTCATGACTTCATCTCTTCTGACAGCTGCATAATATTCCATTGTGTATATGTACCACAGTTTCTTTAGCCATTAGTCTGTTGAAGGGCATCTTGGTTGTTTCCAGAGTCTTGCTATGGTAAATAGTGCTGCAATGAATATAGGTGTAAGGAAGGGGTTTTTGTATTGTATTTTTGTGTTCCTAGGGTATATTCCTAGGAGTGGTATAGCTGGATCATATGGGAGCTCAATTTCCAGTTTTTGGAGGAATCTCCATATCGCTTTCCATAAAGGTTGAACTAGACAGCATTCCCACCAGCAGTGGATAAGAGTTCCTTTCTCTCCACATCCCCGCCAACACTATTTGTTCTCATTCTTTCTGATGTGTGCCAATCTCTGTGATGTGAGGAAGTACCTGATAGTTGTTTTGATTTGCATCTCCCTGATGATTAGTGATGTGGAGCATTTTTTCATGTGTCTTTTGGCCATTTGTATTTCTTCTTTTTCTAAATGTCTGTTCATTTCTTCTCCCCATTTTTTGATGAGATTAGATGTTTATTTTTTCTTGTAAAGTTCTCTCAGTGCCTTGTATATTTTGAAGAATAGCCCCTTATCTGATGGGTATTGGGTAAATAGTTTCTCCCACTCAGTGGGTGGCTCTTGTATCCTGGGCTTGGAGAGTGCAGTTTCCTCCTTGAATATGCCTGTAGTCTCAATGTCCTGCTTTGCCTATGTGTTGTTCTATATATCTTATGGTTTTGGGTCTGATATTGAGGTCATTAAACCATTTGGATTTTACCTTCATACCTGATGTTAACTGGGGGCCTAAGTTCAATTTTTTTCAAGTGGCTAGCCAGTTGTGCCAACAGCACTTGTTGAAGAGGCTTTGTGTTTGCTGCATTTAGAATTTCTTGCTCCTTTATCAAAAATTAGGTGATTGTATGTATCGGGAACATTCTCTGAGTTTTCAAGTCTATTCCACTGATCTGAGGGCCTGTCTTTATTCCAATACCATGCTGTTTTGATAACTAGTGCTTTGTTGTACAGTTTAAAGTTGGGGAAAGTAATTCCTCCCATATTTTTTCCGAATGATTGTTTTAGCTATTCGAGGGTTTCAGTCATAACAAGAACACCCCCCTTCACCAATGTAACCTTCCCATCGCCAATGCTCCCATCTCTTCCCTCCACCCCCCCCCCCCGCCTGTATTTAAGACAGGTTTTCTGCCTCCCTCCCTCACTGATACTGTTATATGATAGTTCTCAGCATAGTTATTTCTCTAACTGTGCTCACCACTTCTGTGGTGAGCTTCATATCTTTAGCTGGTCCTTCCAGCCCTCAACTCTGGGAATCATTTCAATATCTTTAATTGTTTTTTAAAACCCATATATGAGCGAGACTATTTCGTGTCTCTCTCCCTCTGACTAATTTCACCCAGTATAATAGCAAATAGGATATTTTTAAGAATAGATATTGAAAACAACCAAGATGCCCTTCAACAGACGAATGGCTAAAGAAACTGTGGTGCATATACACAATGGAATATTATGCAGCTGTGAGGAGAGATGAAGTTATAAAATTTTCCTATACATGGATGTACATGGAATCTATCATGCTGAGTGAAATAAGTCAGAGGGAGAGAGAGAGATGCAGAGTAGTCTCACTCATCTATGGGTTTTAAGAAAAATAAAAGTCATTTTTGCAACAATCCTCAGAGACAATAATAGGAGGGCTGGAACTTCCAGCTCACTTCATGAAGCTCACCACAAAGAGTAGTGAGTGCAGTTATAGAAATAACTACACTGAGAACTACCATAACCATGTGAATGAATAAGGGAACTAGAAAGCCTCTTTGGAGTACAGGTGGGGGTGGGGTGGGATGGAGGGAGACTTGGGACATTGGTGGTGGGAATATTCCACTGGTGAAGGGGGGTGTTCTTTACATGACTGAAATCTAATCACAATCATATTTGTAATTAAAATGTTTAAATAAAAAATTAAAAAAAAGAATGGAGATTGGATACATTTCTAAGAACACTGATTATAAATGGCTTTCTTTAGAAATTAGATACATTTTCTAATATTTACCATTAAGGGTAATATTGGAGAGTCACAAGATTCTTAAATGTTATTTTACTAATTATGCATGTCACATGTATTTATGTTTTTATGGGTAAAATGTGAAAAATTTATGAACTAATATACTACCAAAGTGATAACCACCTTAAGTATCATACTTGTCTCTATTTTAACATCTTGCATGTTTTGGGGCCTGACAATATAATAAAGACTATGCCTACTTACCTCCTTGGTTATAAAGGTATGAAAAATAGAATTCTTATTGCTCTTCCTTCCTTCCCTCTATCCTTTATTCCTCCCCTCTATTCCTGTGCCCTCCCCACTTTTCCTAACAAAATTTTCTATGTTCAACCATTTTGTTTTTTTTTTCTTGTGTTAAGGCTTCATTGTCTGGAGCAGAAACTTAAGAGTAACAAAAATGAGGATGAGAATTATTAAATTAGAGGCCATGGATCGAGCACAGGAAATAAGATACAAGCTTTGTTTGGTGCTTACTCTGAGGTTTGTTCTCCAACAGGCATCACCTATGGTCCCACGGTATTCTAATGTGTGCATGTTCTTGTCCTCAGGCAGTCAATATGAAAGCAGGTAGAGTGTTCCTAAGTAGGAATCCTGGGAAACATGGAAAACTTCTCCTTTTATATTATCTTTATTAAGGTGATGGATGAGCACTCTGTGTTCTGCTTAGACATATAAAGTGGGAAAACAAAAGGAAAGGGGAAGATCAGAGTTTTAAAATATTATTTTATGAATATCCTGATATCATTCTCAGAAATTTTCCTTGTCATTATTCTTTCCAATTTCATACTACCTTTTACTTCTTTGTGGCTATCAGATAAGCATTGCCAAGAGTGTCTTTTGAGTATCACCAAGTGTGCCCTCCCTCACCCTACTCAGACTTCCCCCTTAAATATTTATTTTGTCACACTAAAGTTGAAACTGGCTGGAGAACTGAAGTAGAAATATTAACCTGTTGGAATCCTATGAACATATTCTAAAAATGTGCACAAAAGCACAATAAAGATTTGATAAATGGATAAGAAACAGTTTTTAGGACAATATGGATATATCTCCAGAGGTTATAACAAAATCTTTTGGTTTTCAACATTTTCTTGGTTTTAGCTCCAACTTGTTCAACTTAAAGAAAAATTCTGTACATGAAGCAGCATTGTAAGAATTGTTTGAAATCAATAACATCTATAGTGCTTGACATCAAAAACAATCATATGCACAGATGAAGCACTGTATATTAATATTCTACAGTGTTTAAATGAAGGCAAAACTTAGAAGAAGTTGTCACACATGCTTAAACCAATGAACTATAGAACATATTGAAATCTTCCAGGTTTCTTCCTCTGATATAAACAGAAGGGTGGCTTCCCCTGAGATTAAAGAGTTATGAGATAAGACTTTGGAGAAATACATTTGACTGAAAACATACATTTCTTCCAATCTGATCTCTTTTCTGTATATTTTTTTAAATTTCCAAATAAACCGTATTTATTATCTCATTAATTACTGATTACTTCTATTTGAATTGAAGACAAAGTCAGTGAATAATTTATTTTATAATGAACGTGCCCATCACTGGGTCATTTTTTCTCTTGTTGACACTAATTTTTTAGAATGCTACTTTATCAAATATACCCAATAGGAAATATTTTATGAACTAGTCAAGAATAAAAACATTTCTTGCAGGAATTCACCTGAGGTTATCTGTACTCTTGTCAAATTTTCTTGTAGACAAATTGATACTTAATATTTGAGTCAAATTTTATAGTCTAAAAATAATAAATGAGAGTGATCATTGGCTAAGCTCTGATTAAGGAACTACTTACAAATGCATATTTAGACAGCAAAACTTCTTTCATATAGTACTTTTAAGTATTACATATTATCCACTAAAATTTACAGAAAATATATATTTTAATCTATAGTCATGTGTGGCTAAATAATCAAAATGCTATTGTTACTATTCTAATTAAATTAGAGTACATTTTTTATTTATTGCTGTTCTTTTGAGGCTACATTTTAAGCTCACCAGCTAAGAGCCTAAGAATGGATCCAGTAGTAAATCCTGAGTACTGCTTGGTATGACAACAAAACAAAAAATTCAGGGTAGAGGGATTGGAGAGACAGTTTTGAAATGTGTCAAATCCCTCTAGTATATTATTGACTTCATGAGATTCCTGAAATAATATGGTCAATGAAACATTGCCACGAGTATTTTGGAGGTACCTGAGCACTGCTGAAGTGGCACTGGTAGTTATTGGTGATACAAATTGAAGCCCTAGCATTAAGCTGTCAATCAGCCTGGATGACAGAATAGTCAGAAATGTCTCCTGAGCATTGTATGGATGGCACCTCAAATAATTGGAGGTGCATTATTAGCATAGAACTCATGAATAAGGTGACAGTATCCTTCTAAAACTCTATTGGATATGTTCAGCCTGATCCTCACCACCAATAGGAATCCCACCTTTGTGATAACTGTCTAAGGATTTAAATTGGTCATTTCCTGTTTCCTCAATTTGTTTGTTTATAGATAACACATAGTTAGATCACATGGTAAAATCACTAGTATTTGTTTAATTATACTTGCTCCATGTTCTTGAATAATGTCATTGGAATTTTAGGGATTACAATGAATCTAGACTTTGGATGAGGTAGTCATTTATATGATATATCTAATGATAAAACCTTAAATCACAAAACTGAGATTCCCTTGCAGAAGGGGAAAGCAGCATAAAACAATGATGGAGCAACTTTGGTATTTTGGTCTTAGTGAGGTATAGTAATTCTGTACATCAAAACCATAAAAAGATAATATTATCACAACTATGTAACTTAAATTATAATCATAATAAATATATATATTTTAAAAAGAGACGGAGAATCAGGAGATGACAAGACCTGACAACTATTTTTACTCTCTAAATAAAAACAAGTACTTTGTTACCCAATACTGACATATTTTTTCAATAACAAGAAGATATTGTAGTAATAGTTTTCTTTTATAAACTAATTATTCCTGTGTTGTTTTAATATAAAACATAAAGTCTAAAGTCCTAATGTTGGGGTAAGGCCTTTCTTGGCAGAGCACCTTTACCCCTTCTGCTGATGGGTCTGGAGAAAGGTAGTAGCAGCGAAATAATTTTGTAGGCAGTCAGTTAAAGTTTTAGGAGTCAGCCAGCTTTATTTCAGGGCCCTAATCGCCACGTCCCAGTGCCTTATGGCCCGTTTTCAAGAGAGGGCTGGGGTGCCGAAGAGTGAGTGAGAGAGAGAGAGAGAGAGAGAGAGAGAGAGAGAGAGAGAGAGAGAGAGGAGAGAGAGAGAGAGGAGAGAGAGAGAGGAGAGAGAGAGAGGAGAGAGAGAGGAGAGAGAGAGAGGAGAGAGAGGAGTGAGAGAGAGAGAGAAGAGAGAGAGAGAAGAGAGAGAGAGAAGAGAGAGAGAAGAGAGAGAGAGAGGAGAGAGAGAGGAGAGAGAGAGAGAGAAGAGAGAGAGAGAGGAGAGAGAGAGTGTTTGTGTGTGTGTGTGTGTGTGTGTGTGTGTGTGTGTGTGTGTGTGTGTGTGTGTGTGTGACAGAGCACACTCCCTAAGCTCTAAACTGAGTTAAATCATAACAGACGTCCTTGCTAAGATTATGCTAGTTTTGTAGATATGACTTGTTTAATAGTCAATGCTGGCTGGCAGGGCTAGATCTATTTGACAAGGACTGTTTGAAAAAGCAAGGACTGCTCTGCTGCTGCCTGTTTGCTTTTCCATTTGCTTGGAATTGGTGCAGCAAACAGCCAGAATTTGCTTCCAGAATATGATTCTCAGAAAAAAGTAAATATGGCATCTCCCAACAAGTTTCTGAAAAGTCAACTATGATACCTGTCATTTATTGTGATGATTATAACCACTTATAGGCACTTGGTTTTTGTAAAAGTAGGATTTTAGTGTTGGACAGCCAAGAACATAGTCCAAACCTCATTTGCTAGAGCAGGGTTCAGCACTTCAGAAATTCAACTGAAGCTTGTTCTCCAGGCCCAATTTCCACATATTCTAGGCCATAACCTTGTTCTGCAGCTGTGGGAGTTTTCTTCCCTGATGAGAAACTCCATCTGTTCTGACTCCTCCCTTTGACCCAGTTCTCAGTCTGGGGGTTTACCCTTAATCAGTGGTAGTGCCTCTGGTAAGATTCTGGGACCAATAAACGATTTTGCTTTAAATTTTTCTATGTTCATGCGAGACACACACACACACACACACACACACACACACACATCACATCACATCACATCACATCACATCACATCACATCACATCACACAAAAAGCACAAACCACAGAGCTAGGGATGGAGGCTTTGTTCTTGTCTGCCCAAATTCCCCTGTGGAGCTGTGGGCTTCAGTCCTTAAAGCAAAAGCAGAGTTACAGACCACAGGACGCTGGGCACTTCACCCCAGCCCCTCAAAAAAGAGTCGAGATTTTTAAGAATGTGTTTTCAACAAGTGAGAATGCTGACAAATGAGAAATAGCAGCTATTTGACAATCTTGGCTCCACCCCTATAATTACCATTTATAAGGAAAGACTATTGGTTATATATTTTTAAGTTGGATAGGAAATGAATAATAAAATTATTTCAGATACAGGCCTCATTTTAACATAATTTGCCACATAGGTAGGACAAATTTCTATATATCACCCATCTAGAATTTTTATTCAAATTTCCTTTCAAAATAACTTTAGATGATA
The DNA here is from genome assembly GCF_024139225.1 of Suncus etruscus. Taxonomy (NCBI): domain Eukaryota; kingdom Metazoa; phylum Chordata; class Mammalia; order Eulipotyphla; family Soricidae; genus Suncus; species Suncus etruscus. Next base: position 78,672,295 of record NC_064859.1, read on the forward strand.
ATTTCATTCTAGAATATTTATATGTAAATACACTTCTTGTTTCTTTTTCAGTGACTACCCTTTGTCTTCTCAACCATTTATTTAAAATGTGTGTTAGGATCACCAGGAGATCTTGTTAAGTGCCCATAGTTGCTGGGACCTCCTCTTGATTTTCTGATTCAGTAGACCTGGGGTAGTTTCCATAATTTGCATTTCTATCTAGTTCCCTAGAGTTAATGATGCTTCTGCTCCTAGGAACATTTTTTTTAAATAAAGATTGACCTCATTAGGATTCAAATGTACTTTTGCTCACAAAGAAACTTCTGATTAGTATAACTCCTGTCCCTCCAAATCCTTTCTCCGTTGTTTTTTTCCACATTATCAGCTAAACTCATCAAATGATAAACATAGGATACAGGAAATGAAAGAAAGTATATAAAATAAGGAAGAAGTATTGGGACTTGCCACTAACCTGGGACTTAGCTACAAAGCATCTATGAATAGACAAGCACCTTTCTCAATATTTTTCTGACCATTTTATCTTGCCATTATCTTCAGTATTTTCCTCTGTTTCTATCTATATTTTGTTTCAGCCATCTCTTATTTTCTGTACCTTAGAGAAACAGTTACCTCTCCCATACTTGAAGGTTTAGCCACTGTAGAAAAATAGCCTAATTTTTCAACCTTTGGTATCTTTTCTTTTGCCTCTCAAGCCTTAGATGATCTAATCAGTATTAGTTGTATGGCATCCAGAAGCAGAGGGTGTGCAAGACTCAATACAGAGCAGTGTCAACCCGTATTGCCATATTCTTTCACCAGGATTTTATAGAGTTTTGTTTTATTCTTGTTCTTTGGAGTTATTAATCTGATTTTTTTTAGTAATGTCTCTGTCAGCTTGGTATCAAGATGATGTTATCTCATGGAAAGTTTTCTGGAGAACTCCTGATTCTTCCACTTTCTGAAAAACTTTGATGATGGATTTGGAAGAATTGGAATAACTGTCTTGTGAGTCTATTTGATCTGGAATTTTGTACTTGAGAGGTAAATGATTTCAACTTTTTCAATGGTAATTGACTACTCAGGTTTTTGTTACTTTAGGAGTACAGAAGTGCATCCATTTCTTCCTAATTTTTAAATTTGCTATATTAAACTGCTATATTAAAAATGAAACGAAATAAAAAGGTGCTTTAGTGATTGGAAAAATATTTGTTCATCACATCAAATAAAGCACTCTCAAAGGTGACAACTAAACAAACAGCACCAAAATAAAAATATGGGAAGAGGAGAGGAAACATTTCCTGAAATGCTCATAAAAGTTGCTCATCAGCTCACACCATAATAATCTCTAAGAAAAAATACTGGAAGCCTTTAAATGCTGGTGAAACTATTGTTATGGTCAATACATTGGAAAATTGTTTGGAAACCTCTCAAAATGTTAAAATTAAAACTTCATATGACTTAGCAAGTCTGTTCCTGTATCTCTAATCAATAGCACACACACAAGTAATCCAAAGAGATCTACACAGACACATGTTCATTGCAACACAATTCACAATAGCTCAGACCTAGAGACAACTTAAGTGCCCAATAACAGATGAATAGCTTAAGAAATTTATATATATATATATATATATATATATATATATAAATATAATATATAATATATATATACACACAGTGGAATACTATTCAGCTATGAGAAAACATAAAATTTTGCAGTTTGCTGCAAAATGGATGGAGTTAAAGAATGCCAGTGAGTGATTTGAGTGAGAAAATAAAAGGTAAATGCCAGATGACTATTGTACTCATATATGGACTACAAAGAAACAACAGAAAAGGATGGGGTATTAAATAATTCTCAATGCGAACAAACCCTGAGAGAAAATTAGTAGAATTGAGAAGAATGGGGAACTTGGGATTCAAGGAGACTAGAAGGGGAGCAAGAAGCAGGTGGAATAATAATAGAGGGAGCTGGAAACCCTGATGGATAAATTAGTATTAAGAGCTCTGCAACTAGAAAACAATGATTTCAACAGTACTGTAAGCCAGGACACTTCAATGAAAAAAACTAATACAAAGGAAAGCTAGAAATATTTGGAGATAAAATGTAATCTGAAAGGAAATCATAATTCCACAGTTCAGGAAGCACATTGGGTCCTTCCTATAGATAATTTACATTTAGAATAATACCCTAATAAAGCAAAGATTGAAAAGAGAATCAAAACTGAAAGTCCTTTTTAGTTTTGACCACTTCTAATGATGTCCCTCTGTCAAAAAAGTAAAACAGCTTTGCAGAAAAGGAAAAACAAATCTCATAATCAAATAATTGAAGCTACTCCATATTGGATTTTGAATTAAGCTACTCCATATTGAAAATTTGCTCTACCTTGTTTTGAGTAGGTACTTCCTTTTTTTTTTTTTTTTTTTGCTGTTTTCCTTTGTTTATTTTGGGTAGGTACTCATTCTTTTTCTTTATTTAATGTTTCCTCCACACATTATTATCTATACCTGAAGATCTGGACATTAAGTGGAGGTTGAGGTTGGTTTCTTTTTATAAAGAGCATGGCTATGCTTCAGCCTGAGAACACTAGAATTCTGGGATTAATGCCTTAGATACAGCTTTAAGGCAATAAATTTGTGTCCACAGCATGCATAAATCCATGCAGATTTTCTGATGTGTTATCTGCAATTAAAAATAAAAGATTAAAACCTGCAATTAAAGATTAATTTACAATTAAAACGGGCTATTTGAAAATCTGACCTCTAGGCACAGACCCCACTGGATATATTATCAACATTTGAAATTTGTTGGCAATCATTTCAACATAGAAGGAAGAAAACTCAGAAATTATTTAAATCACCCATGAGCCTATAGCCAGTTAGATTAAAACTGTTAAACCTATTAGATTAGAACTCAGAAATGTTCTGTTTTCTAATGTTAACTTCTGGAACACTCTTCTCCAGCTAATTATGATAGCAAGTAAAAATGATTATATAAGTCATTGACATGAAGAATATTGTGGGAGCCAGAGTGATAGCACAGTGGTAGGGCATTTGTCTTGCTTGCAGCCGACCTGGGACGAACCCAGGTTTGGTTCCTAACATCCCATATTGTCCCCAAGCCTGCCAGAGATGATTTCTGAGTGCAAAGCCAAGAGTAACCACTGAGCACAGCCATGTGTGGCATAAAACACACATTATTAAATATCTATTTTGAGGAAATTTATCCAAGAACAAGGGTTATTTAATACTAGTCACCTACTGGTAGGCCTTTTTGAATTTTATATACCAGTAATTGCTTTACTATTAGTCTTTTTTTCACTAATAGAATATAAACAAAATAATTTGATATCTGAAAACTGGACTTTAAATTTGGTTATTTTCTTCACTAACTTATAGGGTCATTATAACTTAGATTTTAGATTCTTGCCTCTTTCTTATCTGAGTGATCTTGACCAGTTTATTTCAATGACATGTACCTTAGTCACTTCATTTAAAGACTGGTCAAAAAATGTTACGTGTTTTTTATGTAACATTTTCCATTTCTCATTTATGTAATGTTTCTCATTACCTGTTCAAGTGACATTTATGTAATATTTGTTTACGTAGCATATCTCATTAGATGTTCTAAAATTGAGAATGCAAATAGAAATTTTTTATAGTCTATACTTCATATGTCAAAATTTTACCTATAAAGTTAAATTTCACAGTAACACATCCTTTAATTTACCATATGCTATTTTTCACATTCTTTGAGTGCATTTTAGAGGGAATAATGTTAATATAATAATAATGTAATGATGATAAAAAATTGACAGCTTCTTTGAAAGAGAAGTTCTTTTTGCTTTGTTTTATTTTGTTTTTGTTTGGTTTGGTTTGAAAGAAAGCTATAATACTTACATTTAGGGAGACCTGTGAGATAGCAGCAGATATGGGGCTAAACTTGCACACATATGACCCTAGTTTGGTCCCTTGCATCCCATTGGATCCCCTGAACTCCACCAGTAGTGATTTCTGAGCACAGAGTCAGAAGTAACCTTTGAGCATGCCATGTTGAGTGTGGACCCACAAGAAAAATAAAACAAAAAAGACAATTTAGGGTTTTTTTTGCTTTTCCAGTGTGCTCGGGGATTACTCATGATTTTGTGCATAGGGATATTCTAATTAAGGGGCCCATATTCAATGCAAGGATGAATCTGGGTCAGCTGCATGGAAGACAAGCTCCTTACTTCTATACTTTCTCTCCAGATTAAATTTAGCCTTAAATTAATTATTTCCACCAAAATATTTTATTTATTGTATTCCACCTAGTTCTTTGATAATGCACCTGTTCTTTGATAACACATTCTGCTTTATCAAATATTTGAATTCATGAATTAGTAAAACTTGATAATGCTTCCCAATGGGTTTTGATTTGACCTGACTTTTTAAAAACTCTAGTGATTGTGCTGTATAATATTGGTTAACATTATTTCTCCTGGGTTGCAATTAACTTAATCTGAAGCATACTTGAGCTTTTAGTAAGCTTTTGATCTGAAAGTACTATATTGTTCCGATTGTCTACTGATCTGACAACTATCTGACAGCATTTATAATGGAGGTCATTCTATTATTTTTTTGCTGTATCATGAGTCTTAATAAAGTGGTTCAAAGTGGATGATAATTATTTTTGTACCTGAGAAGTTTACCTTCATCAGGACAGAGTGATATTTGGAGAAATGTAATTTTAGAGACATAAACATATTTTTGGAACAACTTCTTTTGAAATAGTATTTTGGCATTCTTGCTCTTTCCCTTTAATTAGAAAATCTTTTCAATAGAAAAATTAATACTAAATTATGGACTACTTTTGACTTGCAATAGTGAGGTGAGAGCTATCTATGTTATCAGTAATTATTTCTTGGCTTCATATGATATATCTAATGTTACAAACTTAGGGCAGGCTTTATAACCTCAGCATTATTAGAATATTGAGCAAATTAATTTTTGTATTTATGACAAACTGCCAGTTAGGTAGCTAAATATTTATCATTATCCATGACTTCTATTCACAAGATTCTAGTTTCACCTCAGCCTTTGGTTGTGGTGGTAAAATAAAGTCAGTGAACATTGCCACATGCCATGAAGAATGAGAATATTTGTTTTGAATGAAGAATTCTTCATGGGGTTATAATATGCAAGTGTTAATCAAATAATTTTCTCCTTAAATAGCTACATCCATTTTTCTAGAAATATACTTAACTAGAAAAATTACATCCCTAATTTGCCTAGTACAGATGCTCATGAAAAATAGTAATAAATAATATTATACTTAATGAACTATCTGCCATGTAAATATACAATTCAGGAAAAAAATAAGAACACAATTTCAAAACAAATAATAAAGTAATTTATAGTTTAAACAGTTACTACATGATATTTAATGCACATGACTACCTATAGATTACCAAATTTAGTTGTAAGATTTATGAAGATTTTCTCCATCTATATAAAAATAAAGGCATAACTTTGTAATTAATGTATCCACAAAAGCCTAATAAATTTTAATCCAGGTTTGTCTTATTTCTAATATAAAAATCATAAAATAAAGATGTGTAAGATCCATAGGCAAAATTACAGATAGTTCAGATCAATGATCTGTTTTGTTTTGTTCTGTGTTTTACACTGAAAGAAATGAACATTCTGCATTTTAAGAGCCTGATAATGTTTCCTCCTAGAACATAAAGTGCTTTGCTGACCTATAAGAACACTGCTCCCTCTTAAGGCATTACTCTGACTAGGTGAGTGATGGAATGAAACCCAAATATCTGCTGCTGTTTAAGGTTCATGCATGATGCATGTTTACAGCTTCATACATGTACTTGGAGAATGAAGAGAACAAGCTATTGACTTGGAGAATGGATTTTTTTCCTAAACTGTCACAAGAGGCCCAGCTAAGTGTGTGTATGAGCAAGCTAATATATAAATTTTAATAAGGGTATAATAGATTTCAGACATAAGAATCTAGACATTTTTCTTAACAAATTATCAATTTATTACTGATTTGTTTTAATAAAACCTATATTAGGAACTATAGGTTTTAACATATACTTATCTAGTTCAATATTCTATTACAGAGAAGATGTAGATGACATGAGGAGAAAATATCATGCCAAAAGTGAATTCAAGTGTTTGTAAGATAATGCCAAAATCAATATAAAAAGAATTTTCATGATATTTATATATTTCTAGAAATAAAAGTTAAGTGTATAAGTCTAAAGTTTCATTGCTTCATGCTGATGATTCTGGGATAAGAGCTATCTTTTAGAGGAAGCCTAGAAAATTGATAATACAGACGGCTTCTTGGAAGAGGTGGCATTTAGTGCAAGGATTTAAATGTGGGCCAGGAGAGAGTATAGCAAGACAGGCACAGCTTTCCATGGTTTCATATTCTGACCTGGGTTCTGTCCCTGATATTCAAACAAGCTCTAGAGCCCTGGAAGGAATAAATCCTGAGCACAGATCTAGAGCTAGTTTCAATCACTCCTAGGAATTGCTCCCCACTTCACGTGAATAATAAATAATTTAAATTTAAATAGTTAACTGAAAATACTGCATAGATGGTAGCTTTTTCAAGCAGCACAAACATGTGAAATTGAACTCAGAGTGCACCTAGTTCAGTATTTAGACAACTATAATGTGGGTGCTTATATACAGGCTGATATTTGAAGGTTTGGTTTTTGCTTAGGGACTGGAATATAAACCACTACTAGACATACTTGGCCAATTGAGACAGGCAGCATAATCCTAGAGCCCAGGGATGAGTAATTTCTCATCACCCTAGTGATGCTGTTGAAGCTTCAATTATTTTTAAGCCTCTACAGTTTTTTTTACACATTTATTTCTATGTCCAATTTCTATTTGAAAATTCCGGTTCAAAGAAGTGACTTGCTCTATGTTTTGCATTAATGAAACTGGGAAATTGGTGGTGAGATTCCTGCACTGGTGAAGGGGGTGGTGTTCTTTACATGACTGTAATCATACAACTACAATTATATTTGTAATCATGGTGTTTAAATATAGATAATTAAATAAAAAATAACTAAAATTTATAGAGTCAAATATGATCCTTCAGTGGCTTTAATATGTCACACTAAGCAGAGTTGTCTCGTCCATACCCAACTCCTGTGATTATTTAACCCCATTAATTGACACGGTTCGTTCTGATGAATTCATTCTATTTTGTAGCAACTCCAAAACAAATATGCAATTCTTTTTAAAATAATTTTATTTGAATCAATCATGAGATGCACAGTTACAAAGTTATTTATGATTGAGTTTCAACCATACAATGTTCAACGCTTCTCCCTTCCGACAGTGTACATTTCCCGCCAAACATGCAATTCTTGAAATAAGGGACAACAGGTTTTAGAGTGCATATTGTGGATTTCTATCTGTAATATAATCAACTCTCCATATCAAGGATTCTATATTCATATTAAAAGTATTACTGATTAAAAATGCACACTACATAGTAAGCTTAGAATGATTGTTATCTATATACATTTTATATCTATTATTTTCTAAACATTCCAGCAAGAAACAAAGATTTTTATACCACTGATATTGTTTCAGGTATTATGATTTATCTAGAGAAAGGAGATATAGAAAAGTTATATGCAAATACTACGCCTTGTTATTTAATGAATCTGAACATTTCTGATTTAGATATCTTTTGGGAAGCTTGAAAAAATTCCACAGGTACTGAGAAATGATTGTATTAAAGGTACGTCTGAAATCAGTAAATGCTGGAGAAAATGCAGACAGTTATGGTGTATTTATGCTAATTCCTTCATATCTCTAGTCATTCAGAGTAATCAAAATTTTCATTTTACTTTAGTTCATTCATATTGTGAATTGTAAAAGAAAACTTATGTCAAAAAAAGATGCTAATAAAAATTTTCATGGCTGTTTTTCTGGTGTTCTGAACAGAATGTTATAAACTCGACCTAGTCACAACCCTTTTTCACTTGATACATTTTTACACACCAAGGGTACATAGACTTATAAAAACAGGTAAACAAAGCATTTGCTGATAGAAAAATGCAATTAAATTATTTAAAAACAATTGTCATACACTTAAACTTTTACCTTTAACAACAAATAATATATATTCCATATTTAGATGCATATACTTGTTTATGCTTATCTGATTAAATCTCTAAAAATTTAAAACTGAAATATATAGAGCATATTCAAGATTTTTAGAGTTCACTGATATTTTTATTTTATAATCCATTCTGAGAACTCTGATTTGCACAAATATGTAGAAAAAAATTGAAAATGTATGTTTGGGTCTATATCAGAAATTGGTAGAAACTTTATCCTAACACCAAGTCAAAATACATTTAAAGGATTTATTTATTTATTTATTTATTTATTTATTTATTTATTTATTTATTTATTTATTTATTTTGGTTTTTGGGTCACACCCGGCAATGGTCAGGGGTTACTCCTGGCTATCTGCTCAGGAATAGCTCCTGGCAGGCACGGGGGACCATATGGGATGCCAGGATTTGAACCAACCACCTTTGGTCCTGGGACAGATGCTTGCAAGGCAAACGCCACTGTGCTATCTTTCCGGCCCCTAAAGGATTTTTTTAAAACAAAATTCAAGTTTTAAAACTGTGTCATTTAGTAATGCAGAAAATTGCTTTTAAAAATTTAATTGCAAATGTGTTTGATTTCAATCAAATATAGTATATGAACCTAACTTGTTGTTGTTGTTGTTGTTGTTTTTCGGCCATACCCAGTGAGTCTCAGGGACTTCTCTTCTGGCTATGCACTCAGAAATTGTTCCTGGATTGGGGGACTGTATGGGTCACTGAGGGACTGAATTGCAGTCTGTCCTAGTTGAGTGAACGCAAGACATATATCTTACTGCTTGCGCCACCAATCCAGCCCCACCCAACCTAACTTAATTTTATAGAATCAATTATAAAGTTAAATATTTCTAAAAATATGTCTCCAGATGCTTCAAATGATCACTTATAACTTTTACAAACTAAAACTTTGGAGAAATTATTTTGTTTTTTTCTTTTATTTTAAATATATCTTTACTTAAACACCTTGATTACAAACATGATTATGGTTAAGTTTTAGTCATGTAAAGAACACCCCCCTTCACCAGTGCAACATTCCCATCACCAATGTCCCAAATCTCCCTCCTCTCCACCCCACCCCTATTATACTCTAGACAGGCTTTCTACTTCCCTCATTCATTCTCATTTTTAGGATAGTTCTTAATGTAGTTATTTTTCTAACAACACTCACCACTCTTTGTGGTGAGCTTCATGAAGTGAGCTGGAACTTCCAGCCCTCCTCTCTTTTGTCTCTAAAAATTATTGCAAGAATGTCTTTCATTTTTCTTAAAACCCAAATATGAGTGAGACAATTCTGTGTCTTTCTCCCTCTGACTTATTTCATGAAGCATAATAGATTCTATGTACATCCATGTATAGGATAATTTTATGACTTCATTTCTCATGACAGCTGTATAATATTCTATTGTGTATATGTACCACAGTTATTTTCAATTATAAAATAATCTAGAGCTATAACAGTTTCTAAAGAATAATTTTCTCGGCCAAAAAGATACCACAGTGGTAGGACATTTTACCTTGTATGCAGCTGATCTGGGAGGGACCCAGTTCAATTCCTGGCACCCATATGGTCCCCCAGACTGCCAGGGGTGATTTCTGAGTGCAGAGACAGGAGTAACACCTGAGCACCACTGGGTGTGGCCCAACAATCAATCAATTAGTTAATCAAACAATAAATAATGTTTTAAAAAGATAAAGAATAATTTTTAATCTATTTTTATAAACCAACTCTTTTAGTAAAACTTTTATTTTCATCCTTTAACATAGCATGGAGGTAAGGTGTTTGCCTTGCATGCAGAAGGATGGTGGTTCGAATCCAGGCATCCCATATGGTCCCCTGAGACTGCCAGGAGCGACTTCTGAGCATAGAGCCAGGAGTAATCCCTGAGCACTGCCAGGTATGACCCCCCAAAATATATTATACTTTATTTCCTTAAACAATATGCCTAAATTAATGACTTTTTAAAAATCTGGGACACTTGCTTTATAGGTGGCCAACTAGGTTCAATTTCTTCCACTACATATAATCTACTGAGCAGTGTCAAGAGTGTTTCCTGAACAGAGGTAGGAATAAGGCCTTGGAAAGCCAGGTTTGGCCCTATTTCCTGTTTGCCCTGCCGTTCCCCACACTAAAATATCTGACAAATATGAGAGATTTGAAACTAAGTCATTATAAAGGATGATAAATAAAGTTGGATTTCTACAGTCCAAAGCATAACGACTTCATCTTTCACTTCCAAAAATCCTTTTGTTTGTGGATGTTCTGGGCCACACCCAGTGCTACTCAGATTTTAATTATTTCTAGCTCTGAGCCTAGGAATTATTATTCCTGGTTATATCCAGGGGAGCATAGGGAATGCTGGGGATAGAACCCAAATCAGTGTGTGCAAGGCAAGCTCCAACCCTCACAAATCTTGCTAAACTTTACCTTTCTGAGTGCTTCTTTTTCTTTGCATATCCTTTACACATAAAGTAATAAACTTTATTTTGTTTTTTAGTTCTTGGTTAACAAATAGTGGTGCTCAGGACTTATCTTGACTCTGAGCTCAAGGATGATTGCTGGTAGATCTAACCTAGGTTGGACTTTTGTAAAGCAAGCTCCTGGCCAACTTTTATAATCTCCATATCTTTGCCAACACTCAAAAACAATGGTTCTTAAGGGCATGTCTCTTTTTTTTTTTTGCATCCCATACTCCTCACCCTCACCCCCCGGGCTGCTAGAATAAGTGGTCCCCTCTGTGTCTAGCTTACTACTTAGTGATCATATATCTGTTTGGTCCTGGTACCCTCCCTTCTTTCTCCCTCTATTTGAGAGGCAGAACTAGATAGTTCAAGTTATATGGTTTTATTTGAAGAAAAGAAAAGCAATAAAATGGGGTAAAAATCAAATAAGCCAAAAATGGGTAGAGTCCTTTTTTTCCTTCTTTATTTGAACATCTTGATTACATAAATGATTGTGATTAGGCTTCAGTCATGTAAAGAACACCCCCTTCACCAGTGCAACATTCCCACCACCAATGTCCCAAATCTCCCTCCATTCCACCCCACCCCCACCTGTCTCTTAATGAAGTTAACGGTTTTGATAATAACACAAGCTCTAAACTGGTGAATTTGGGGGCAACAATCATTTCCTAAAGGGTCATGAGTGGCAAAAGTGATGCATAATTGTTACAAATTATTTCTTGTTCTAGCACCTCTGTCCAGACTCTAATGTAATTTTTATGCTTCATTTGTGAAAAATTCATTATCAGTCCCACTTATGGGCCCTTTCAAAAAGTGACAAAGCCATAATCCCTTTTATACTGTGTTTTATTCAAAAATAAATCTTAGACAGGAGCAATAGTATAGAGGGTAGGGCATTTGCCTTGCACACAGCAGATCCAAGTTTGATCTCTGCCATCCTACGTGGTCTCCCCACATGTACCAGAAGTAACTTCTGAGTGCAGAGCCAGTAGTAACTCCCGATCACCACCATGTGTATCCCAGAGACCAAAACAAAACAAAATCTTAAGGTAACTCTGCCATCTTAGAAATTGCAGTTGTTTCATTTAAATGCAAACTTAATTAATAATTTAATTATATCAATAACAAGAATCAATCAATAATAAAATTAATTATTTACACTGTATTAACTATTAAGTGATCATATATAAATAAATGATTTTAAATAAATTAATAATAAAGTTGGGTTGCCATTAAATCTGATAGATGCAGCAACAGTCATTACTAACTTCAGATATTCTTTGGTTAAAAATAATAATAATTTAATAAAAGAATATTATGATTTTGGGGGTGGTCAGAATTTGCTTCTGGCTCTTTACATAAGGATTACTTATGATGGGGCCCAGAATTGAACTCATATAGAATGTGTACAAGTGACCTACTCATCACACTATGTTTCTGCACAGAAAATATGTGTGTGTGTGTGTGTGTGTGTATGTGTGTGTGTGTATGTGTGTGGCACTGGGTATCTATAGGTGATTATGTTCATATGTTACTCCAGGATTACTACTGGTGGTTTTCATGGGACAATATGGGATGATAGGAACCAAATCCAAGACCATTTTGTTCAAGGCAAACAAACACCTTTTTGATGACCCAAAGAATTTTGTGAATTTTATCACAGTGGTAGTTGTGGCATGTGGATTTAGCTATTGGGGCTTTTAGAAATATGGGTGTAATGAGATGGTGGGGGAGGTTTCCTGCTCGCAACTTGAGAAAACTCCAACATTTTATTTTGTATTCATTTGTATTGCAACTTATCTTTAGTTCTTGGTTAACAACTAGTGGTGCTCAGGACTTATCCTGACTCTGAGCTCAAGGATGATTGCTGGCAGATCTAACCTAGGTCGGACTTTTGTAAAGCAAGCTCCTGGCCAACTTTTATAATCTCCATATCTTTGCCAACAATCGAAAACAAAGGTTATTAATACTCATCTTACTTCTATGACACTATATTTCACTATTACTGTTGGGCTCCATCCCTAATTTAGTCCCAGGATTTAGGGACAGTTTGTTACAATGCTCCAGGACTAGGGAAAAGTCCTTGGAACTGCATTTCTCAATTGTGGCACATATAGATCTATTGTTTCCCAGATAACCAACAGGCTATGCTTCAGAATGATGTTAGCTGCCCTCTTGGTGCAGCTATTTCTTTTTTTTTTTTTTTTTTCATTTCTTATCTGCTCTTTTTTCCCCATAGCAGGCAGACAGCTGTGCCTTTGATAACTGCATTTATAATTAGCTTCCCTTTCACCTCATTGATTAACTTTCCTTTGATTAACCTCAACAGATCTAGCTACGTTGACCTGATCACATAGGCCTTGGCCAGTAGAATATAAAAGCCTGAAGCTACACAATTAAATTTCTAATGGCTATTAGTCAGTAGTTCAGGCTGTTTATCATCAGTCAGCAGCTTGTCTTACTCTTTTGGTTCTAACCAGTAAGTACTTGTATCATTGGGTAATAGTCTTCCATAAAACTAATCTAGCTCCTCTGTAGATCACTGAGTTCAATATGCAAAATCAATATGCAAAACGCAGGGCTCCAGATATTCCTGAAGTGATTGTTTATTGTTTAGTAATTTTAAAAGTGGTTTTGGGTTCCCACAGGGCATATGTTCAGATCTCACCCTGGTTTCTCACTGGTTTTGTACTTTGAAGCTTCCTGGTCTCATGTTGGTAATCTTTATTGTTACTAGTTGCTCTTTTCCCATTTTATTGATAACCTTAACATTGTGACCATGTGAATATGGATAATAACTCCTTATTTTAAGGCCATCTGCCAGTCATATGTGAGAGTGTCAAAGAGAGGATGCTGTTACTATAGACATAAGCAGAGGTCAAAGAAATTTTCCCCACCCCCACCTGTATTCGAGACAGGCTTTCTACATCTCTCATTCACTGACATCGTTATGATAGTTCTCAGTGTAGTTATTTCTCTAACTGCACTTACCACTCTCTGTGGTGAGCTTCATATCTTGAGCTGGTGCTTTTGGCCCTCATCTCTGGGAATTATTTCAATGTCTTTAATTTTTCTTAAAACCCATAAATAAGTGAGACTATTCTGTGTGTGTCTCTCTCTCCCTCTGACTTACTTCACTCAGCATAATAGATTCCATGTACATCCATGTATAGGAAAATTTCATGACTTCATCTCTCCTGACGGCTGCATAGTATTCCATTGTGTATATGTACCACAGTTTCTTTAGCCACTCATCTGTTGGAGGGCCTCTTGGTTGTTTCCAGAGTCTGGCTATTGTAAATAGTGCTGTGATGAATGTAGGTGTGAGGAAGGGATTTTTGTACTGTATTTTTGTGTTCCTGGGGCATAACACTAGGAGTGGTATAGCTGGATCATGTGGGAGCTCCATTTTCATTTTTTTGAGGAATCTCTGAAGAGATGGGGGCATTGGTGATGGGAAGGTTGCACAGTGAAGGGTTTTTTTCTTGAAACCCAACTACAATTATGTTTTAAACACTGTGTTCAAATAAATAATTTAAAAAAAGAAATGAGAAAAAAATTCCTAATCTGTGTGCTCATTTGAAGTGCTTGCTATGTCTATACCACAGTTTTTTCTATTATTTGACTAGTTATATCTTATGGAGACAAGGACTAAAGTGACTTATTAAATTACTCCTCTCATATCCTTCTTCTTCCACAATAGCATTATAACCAAAAACTTTTAAGACACTTCACTATAGAAGACATTCTATATGTTTCAAGAAATTCTCTACAATATAAGGTATTTATACATTAATCTTTATATACTTTTCCCCTTATATGAAATCATTCATAGTAATATTTACTCATTCTCATATTGTTAAACTATAATGTCTTCAAATTCATTGTTGGCCTGGTACAACTAAAGAAGAAATTTACATCAAATGTCTGGCAACCTACTCTAAAAAGTAAGATGCATTTTTATATATTTTTAAATCTCTCTCCAAAGCATGCTATGAGTACTGACTTACGATTAAAATTTTGTACAATCATTTACACTCTACCATTTAGGAGCTGAAAGACCTTATTCAAAATATTTTACCCCTAAGATCTCAGTTTTATCATCTGTAACATAAATGCAGAAATAAGACTTGGTATCTCAGATTTCAAAGAAATAACACATTTAAATGACTGGAATTATGGTTTATATTTAAAGATATGGGATTGCTTATAACTTTATTACTCATATATTTCCAAAAAAAACATTCTTCACCTCTGTTAGTTCCCTCATTCAGAAAAGGAGTGAATCACATTTACTTCACTATTGTGATGTGACTGAAGTGTGTGCTACCGACACAGGCCAGGTGTAGAATGAAATAATCAGGAATACACTTAAACTGTACTTGAGTCATATCATGCAAGAGTGTTTCTTGAAGCTGCCTAAAAGCACCATGATAACTCTGCAGGGAAACTATGTTTTTTTCCCCAAGTGTGCACTCAATAGGAAATGAGCCTTCTTCCCAGGGGAATAACTGTGCTGTCTTCAGAGTTATGGGCCTTCACTAAGAGTGTATACCCAAAGAGAGTAGATAGAGATATCAGAAGTTTAGGAAGGAGATACAAAAAACATTTTTTTTCTTAATTTTATTTATAGACTGAAGTCTGTTTGTACATCAGCCAATATACTCTAGAAATCATTTCTTGGAACTTGGTGCTTCAGCTGTTTAAAAGTTCAAAGAGCTCAGAAAAGTTTGCTAACTTCTCACAGAAATTAGGTTATAGTGACACTCCTCTTCAATGATTAAAGTTCAGATGGATGGATCCATATCCTTGAAAGGAATTTTTTTTTCATCTAAAGCTAGCTAAGCTACCCCACCCCCCATTTACAATTGGTAGAACATTCATAATCAATTAAATTTTCTAAAGCAAAAATTCTATAGGAAATGGAAGATTAGAATCCTAACTAAAATGTGATCAAGTTGAAAAGGACATCATGGTCATATCTCTGTTGATATCTGCAACATTGACCATACTCTATATGGTTTTGCTTTTATAATTAATATATTTAATTTGGTTTCATGTTCATTATTTGTGCTCTAAGAAATTACCTTTTGTATCTGGCTTCATTTACTTCTAAAAATATTATTTACAGTCTTAAAATATTTGTTTCTTTTGCTTCCAAAAGAAACATTTCTCTTGTCATGCAATCAATGATTAATTACAGTTCTTTCCTTTCTTACCAAAAAAAGTGATATTTTTGCTTTGCTTTACACTTGAAAAGAACTCAGTATTAAATTTTAAAATTTCCCTTCACATCAGTCTTATTTTCTCTAATTAAAACAAGATTAGCTGACATACAATCATTTGAAGAATATATAACTGCATTTGTGAAGAATATATAACTGCATTTGTGAACATATCTAATTATGAAGTCAACATGAAAAATTAAAAGGTTTTAAAATTTAACATTTAACATTTCTTTATACCACTGACTTCAAAATTTCATTAATGAATGGTTATTAAAACATTCCCTGTGAATTAGATTCTTTCTATCTCCTTTATTTTATCCTTTGGTTTTACCAACAGAGTTCCTAGAAACCACACAAACAATTAAAATAGAAATATCAAGAAACAAAATAGACACAATGAGAAAGCATTTTGTGTCATATGGCAATGAAACTTACTGAGCATGTTATTCTCATGTTGCAAATGAGACAACTGAGACCAAACATTTATGATAACCTAATTAACAAAGCAAGGAGACCCTTTTCTTAATACTTGCACTATATCTCTCATATTTTTATTATTGCCAATATAAAGAAAGTAAACAAGGAGATTTCATGAGTAAATTTTGAAAATAAAATTTAATATTAGAATAAAATTTGAAGGATTTAAATACAAAGGGTAGTAAAGAAACTTTAAATTTTAAAATATTAAATAAGAAACCAAGATGATTTCTGTTTGAAAGAATGAGAGGCATTCATAGTTCTGTACTGAAAAATACAAAAAGTACATCTATCTTTTTTATGGGGGGGATTTGGGCCACACCCGTTTGATGCACAGGGATTACTCTTGGCTAAGCGCTCAGAAATTGTCCCTGGCTTGGGGGGACCATATGGGACGCCGGGGGATCGAACCGCAGTCGCAGTCCTTCCTTGGCTAGTGCTTGCAAGGCAGACACCTTACCTCTAGTGCCACCTCACCGGCCCCACATCTATCTATCTATCTATCTATCTATCTATCTATCTATCTATCTATCTATCTATCTATCTATCTATCTATCTATCTATCTATCTGTGTGTGTGTGTGTGTGTGTGTGTTTCCCTGTACTGGTGAAATTGTTGGTGAGTCATTCTGGTTTGGAAAAAGTAGTTTAAGTTTTGAATACCATCAATAAAAACAAGGTAGTGTTGACAACTCAAGCCTGGCTCAGTGACGGAAATTGTGAATAAAGAGAAAAGAGAAGAAATTCAGTAGTTAAAAACTTGTAGCTACTCCCTGTAATATTGAAGCTCTGCTTATTGGGCAAAGATGCAGAGAGTGAACAATGCGTCACTTTAAAGTGCACGAGTTAAAAGAACATTTTGCCAGCTTAATTTTGAATCTCTCTCCTTCTCTTGCTCTATCTGTTTTTGGAAGGTCACACCTGTTGATGCTTAGAATTTATTCTTGATTCTGTGTTTAGGAATCCCTCCTGATCATGCTCAGGAATCATATGTGCATGACAAATCAAAGCAAATTGGTATTTATGCAAAGACATGCTCTTTCTCCCCTAAATTATCTCTTTGATCCTACAACCACTATATTTTAATCTCTTATTTTTATATGCTTAATGATTTGAGTAGCTTCTCTAAAAAAACCCTAGAATTTTATAAATTTGAATGATTCAATATTCTTCTATATAATTTTTTTCTTCAAAACAAGAAAGGATATTAAAACAAATGAGTACCAAAGTATCTTATACTTATCATCTCAGAAATATCACAACATGGGATAAACCGTTAGCTGATATGGATTTGGTACTTATCATAATGTGCTCATGTTTTGCATTAAATTGGTCTTGTCCAAATTACATTATATATTTCTTTACAAAGTTAATTTGCTTCTTTGTGTTGCTGCATACTAAATCCTGTGTTCCCACTCTAAAAATGTTCCTATGTTACCTCTGAGAAAATGTGAATGTGATATGCAGAAAGGAATTTTTTTCTTTTGTTTTTTTGGGTCAGACTCGTCAGTGTTCAGAAGTTACCCCTGGCTCTAAGCTCATAAATTACTCCAGACTTGAAGGATATATATGGGATGTCTGGATTCGAACCACCGTCCTCCTGCATGCAAGGCAAAATTATTACCTCCATGCTATCTCTCCGGTCCCAAAAGAAAGAAACTTTTAAGATGTAATTATTATTCAACTTCAAATAAACCAATCTGGATTATCAAGGCATATAAAATCTGGTCACATGAAGAATTAAATTTATTTAAGGCAGATGAGAGGAAGATTTCTCTGAAGAGAGAGACAGAAAAAATAGTATAGAAAGGAGCCCAGGGAGAGATTCCAAGTATTAGGAAGACTTCACATGCATTTGTTTTTAGAGATGCAGATGTCTGTTTAAAAAATATAGGTCAGGCCCTAAGAACAGAGATGCCTAAATTTTGCTTTTAAAATAATAAACATTATCTTTAATCTGAACATAAAGAAAATAGTTTGTCATGGAATTGAATGTTTTAAGATATGAAGTTGTATTTGATAGAAATATAAGAAAAATATACTTCACAATTACATGCGCTAATCTGGCTCATCTTAGAATTACCAATTAGAGATATATAAACTAAAAACAATATTTAACTTATTAAATTTATTCTCAAGAAATGAATAAATGAATCCCTCTTTCCCTCCTTTAGAAAATTTCTTCCTTCCTAACAGTAAGTGATCTTTGTAACAGTTTATCAAATATTCACAATAAATTTAAAAAAACACTTGGAAATATAGGAAAGCCCTATAATGAAGGGATTAGATATTAGGATCCCTGGACTTGATTACTGAGAAGGATAAAGTCATGGACTGAGGTAGGGAGATGCAAGAATCCTCTGTCCAGCACTGAACCCAATTTGGTTGAGTAAAACCAAAGCCAGAGCAGTTATCTGGTAAGGAAATTAACTTAACATGCTGTAGTCACTTTCTGAACCTCGATTTGAAAAGAATACACAATAAATTTACCATTCTGCATCCGATCAGAAACACAAATGCACCCACTCATTTCTTTTTCCTGACTTTGTTGTGGCCTATAGAGAACGTATTTAGTAATGAAGCATGGGATTAGATACAAACCTATTCAATGTAAACATATGAAGTACGTTTTGAGAGCCAAAGAGGGTGGTATCTTAAAAGAAAAACCCCAAATCTTTAGTAATGTCTTCTCTCCACAAGTCTATTTTCCTTTTTTTTTTTTTTTTAAATATGGAACGCTTCACGAATTTGTGTGTCATCCTTGCTCAGGGACCATGCTAATCTTCTCTGTATCTTTCCAATTTTAGTGTATGTGCTGCCAAAGCAAGCACCACAAGTCTGTTTTCACCGCCTTTATTTTCTTTGCTTTTTTTTTTTTTTAACTTCAAACCGAACCACCTAACTTGAACCATCATGATCTGCCTCACAGATTGAGGGAGAAATAATGGAGGGCACTAAGACACAACAGTTGTATGAACATTGAGTAGAAATAAAAAATGATAAGATTTAATCCCAACTCCAAAGACAACTACAACAGAATGGATACCCAATTAACAACATGCTAGACACTGAAGGGACCACTTATACTAGCAGCCTAGGGGTCAAAGGAAGGTGGATATGTGAGGCATGCTAGGAACAGGGTTGGAGGAAGTACAGCATTGGTAATGGGAATGCCCCTGATTCAATTGCACTATGTACCTAAAATATTACTGTGAAAGATTTGTAATTCACTTTGGTCAAAATAAAAACTATTAAAAAATTAAACACTGCCCATTTTATTTTAAAGAGCTCTCATTGAGAATGTCCTCCAGAGAGTAATATGGATGCTTCTTGTGCCTTGGGAGTGTGCACAAGTCTCAATATGCAGAAGCCCACCTTACTGCAGACGAGGTCATTATCGCTTGGTTTTGCCACTGTGGCTACTTCTTTTTCTCTGTTAAAAGGGCTTTTATGTTTAGGAGTGTAATGAAATATCTCAGATATAGATTGTTATTCCATCTTTTATGATCCGTATGAAAGACTGATCCAATAGTCTATTCCATCTCATGAAGTAATGATGAGTACAAAGATGAGCACTGAACCCAATTTGGTTGAGTGAAACTCAATCCCAGGATTTCTACTGAATTCACATTGGAAATGGGTGGGAGTGCCATAATGGAATTTCTGGGAGTTCTCATTCTAGAGATCCAGCAGAGAAAGAGACCAGCCCAAGTCAATCTACTATTGAACCCAACCTGTTCCTAGTTTCTAGAGTCTGAGCATTTGCTCACACACAGATTCTCTTCATACTATCTATCTATCTATCTATCTATCTATCTATCTATCTATCTATCTATCTATCTATCTATCTATCTATCTATCTATCTATCTATCTATCTCTGTCTGCCTGTCTATTGATCAATCTAATTACCTATCATCTATCTATCTATCTATCTATCTATCTATCTATCTATCTATCTATCATCTATTTACCCATACAATTATGTATATATAAGTCCATCAATATATACATGTATCCAAATATCTATGTAGATATTTAGATATTTATGAAGATGAATCTACATAGATATACATCCATATAGATATTTATCTATGTAGATAAATCTATTTATCTATCATCTATCCATTTATCTATGTTCATAACCTACCTAAGTATCTATTAACCTCTTTCTCTCTCATAGGTATAGTATGCTCTCATCTATGATTATTGTATAGTATCTCTTCATAGTAGAGTTGACTACCAATAGGTTTACCAAAACACTCTTATCTCTATCCTAAGGAATTTTTTTATTTTTTAAATTCATTTTATTTATTTATTTATTTTGTTTTTTTTGGCCATACGCAGTGACATTTAGAGATTACTCTTGGCTATGTGCTCAGACATTGCTACTGACTGGGGTATTATATGGGAAGCCAGGGGTTTGAACTGCAGTTTTTCTACCTAGGTCAGCAAGCATGCAAGGCCAATGCTCTACTGCTGTGCTACCACTCGCACCCCCAGATTTATTTTTAATATATTTATATGATTTGATTATAAAAATGATTATAGTTGGCTCAAGTCATATAAAAATGCCCTTTTTCACCAGTGCATCATTCCCATCACCAAATCCCCAAATCTCCCACTTTCCTCCCCTCGCCCACTCCGACTGTATTTGTAACAGGCTTACTACTTCCCTCATTCATTCACATTGTTATGTTAGTTTTCAGTGTAGTTATTTCTCTAACTGCACCCACCACTCTTTGTGGTGAGCTTCATATCATGAGCTAGACCTGCCAACCCTCTATTTATTGTCTCTGAGAATTATTGCAAAAATATTTTTTATTTTTCTTAAAACTCATAGATGAGTAATACTGTTCTGTGTCCTTCTGAAATATTTCACTCAGCATAATAGACTACATGTGCATCCATGTATAGGAAAATTTCATGACTTCATCTCTACTAACACTGCATAATATTCCATGTGTATATGTACCACAGGTTTTTTTAGCCATTCGTCTGTTGTAGGGCACCTTGGTTGTTTCCAAGTCTGCCTATGTAGATAGCCATGCAATGAATATTGGTGTGAGGGAAAGATTTTTGAATTGTATTTTTTTGTTCCTCGTGTATATCCCTAGGAGTGGTATAGCTGGATTATATGGGAAATCAATTTCAAGGTTTTTTAGGAATCTTCATATTGTTTTAATAAAGGCTGGACTAGGCAGCTTTCCCACCAGCAGTGAATGAGAGTTCCTTTCTCTCCACATCCACTCCAGCACCAATTATTCTTGTTCCAGGATACAAGAGCCACCTACTGAATGGGAGAAATTATTCACCCAATACCTATCAGATAAGAGGTTTATATCCAAAATATCCAAGGCACTGAAAGAAAAAAAAAAACTAATCCAATCAAAAAATGGGGAGAAGAAATGAGAACACACTTTGTCAAAGAAGAAATACAAATGACCAAAAGGCACATGAAAAAATGCTCACATCACTAATCATCAGGGAGATGCAAATCATAACAATAATGAGGTATCATCTCACACCACAGAGACTAGCCTATGGACTTAATTATGTTTTATTTTATTTATCTAATGAAGATCAGTCCTCTCTACCCATGCATGTCAAAGTATTACTAAAAACTCAATATTTTGGTTTGGATACCCTTAATTCTTTTTGCTTCAATTCTGTTTTGTAGGCTACTTCATTGGCTTTCATAAGATACTATTTAGACAAAGTTTAACAGATTACATTCAACAAAGAGATTTATTCACCAACCTCAAAGCTTATAGCCATAAGCTCTGACCTCAGCATCTCAAACCCAATTGAATACAAGCCATACAACACAATTCTCTAGGGAAAAATGTACCCCTACCTAGGGATATAAAAAAGAGAAGAACAGGGAATAACTATTCTAAAAAAAACTTCCTAAAAGCTCTTTGTACAAATTTTCTGAATGAAATATTTTTACTGGTCAAAAGAGACCATAAATATAAATCACTACTCCAAATAATTTTTACACCACAGAGAAAAATCTTTGCGCTAATCATTTGTTGCACTAGTATGTATATACTCCAAAGTATCCTGAGTATAAATATGATTTTCTTTACCCAAGTCCAAGTGAGAATTGTATTGTCCGAGAAATGCATCACATTGAAAGAAAGTAGAGTGTAGCCATTATTCGACTCAAATTCAGAATCATTTTCAAGTGGAGAAGCTACTTTATTACCCAACTAGTGTAAATATTGGGAGTATTATTGTAGGTACAGCACATAAAAATATGAAGTATAAAAGTATTACACCTTTTTTAAGATATTTTGAAGAAAATTTAATTTGAACTATTTCACAGCTATTTCAAAGACAATCTCTTTCTCATATAAAATCACTTCAGTTTCAAAATAAATAGTTGTCTAAAGAAAAAATAAATACAAGTCTAAAGTGTGGAAACATTTAGTACTTCATTGCCTTCATGAAGTCTATTATGAAATGAAAGTGTGTGGTATTTATTCTCTAGTTATAGATTAAAAGATTCACAGACTATTTAAACTCTGTGCACAACAGATGACTATGTAAGTTTCTTGCATCAGTCCCATATTACCTTAGAAGCTTAAAAATAATTGAGGGAGAAGTAAGTTGAGGGGGGATTCGGTCACACCCAGTGGTCCTCAGGAGTTACTTCAGGCTCTACACTCAGAAAAAACTCCTAGAAGGCCTAGGGGACCATATGGGATGCCGGGATTCCAACCACCATCTGTCCTGGATGGGCTGCATGCAAGGCAAATACCCTATCAGTGTGCTATATCACTGGCCCATATGGAGAAACATTTTTTATGGTGCATACTTTGTTCATTCAAGAGCTCTTGCTATATAGAAATTTCAAATATGTTTGGATTCAAACGAAACAGAGTATGTGGTTAGCAGATTCAGAAAATTTTCCAGTATTTTATTATAAATTGCATGAGATAGTTATTTCTGTTCCCGGACAGAAGACAAGATAGCAGAATCTTATAACATAGCTTTATTTAATTTAGGACGTTGACCTGTTAGAATAACAAATTCAATTGAAAAGAAATGTTAATGGCTTACTTTTTAAGACATGTTATCCCTTGAACATATCTTTCTTGCATGTCTCTGTCTTTTTGCATGCATGGTTGTCCTCCCTCCCTATTTTCATCCCTCTTTCCCTCCCTTCCTCACTCTCCTCCCTCTTTTTCCCCACTCTCTCCATTTCTTCCTTCCTTCCTCAATTGATTCCTGGGAGGGGAAAGTCATAGACAGAACTATGGAGAGGCAAGAATGGTTTGTTCAGGAAATGACATGCTTTCTCTCTTGGGACTCTCTCTCCTTCAAGCTAGGCATTGCCATTCCAAATTCTCATGCTGGGGACACCATTGTGCTGGAGAATATCTCTGGTGCTTATCCAGGCATGTGACACACAGGCAAGGGCTCAGGCCAGTGCTGACATCATTCCACTGGCATGGGGGTGGGTATAGCACTCGTGCAGGGTTCTGGATTTCTCACTGGCCAACGAGGTGGGAGACACTGAACTCCGCCCACTAGCTCACATATAAATTGTGTGTTTCTGTTATCTTGGTAATATCTTTGTGGTAACGCCATTGTGGAGAATCCTGGTGGGCACCCACTATCCACCGATCAGATGAGATGAACGCCCTAATCCTCTCCCAATTCCCTTCCCACGAAGAGCTACAGGAAGAGAGGCAGTGATTGAACCTGGCAAAAGCCAAAATAATAGTAAGACCTAAAACTCTGGGGCAGCATCTGGACAAGCCTAAGACTAGGCTCTTATTACCCGCCCCAGGTCAGTGTGTGTGGTCAGTGCCCCCAGATTGAGACCCTTGCGTCTTCTGACTGCTGTCTGTGTCATCCAGCAGTCCATCCACAATTGCCACATTTTGAGAAACTAGGCTATTGAGCCCCAAGGATCCCCCCTCTCCTGGACCTATACCCTTCTTTCATCTATGCATGATACAGCAGTTGACCACACACCCTTTTTTTTAGCTACCCTGCACCTAAAACATAGAACTCTTTGGACTCAGGCTGAAAAACCCTGGATACTTTTAAGAAATTCTTCTTCCTGAACTCAGAGAATGAAAAATCAGGAATTTCTCCTTAGAGACTAACTAGAACCTGTTTTTGGATCAATTTCCCATGTTCACAAGGTCCTAGAGTTTCCTCTTTTCTTTTTGTCATGCGTTACTCTGTCCAGTTGGGATGCTAAGGAACCAGGCGACCTTACATATTGTTTAGACCCATTTATGGACATCACTGTGACCATAGCATTACTACTTCACCTGACAGGGATTTTCTTTGGTCCTCACATCGAATTGTACTCAGAGATCTTACTAGGTGAGACTTTGGGAAACTAGGGTATGCACAGGATTTAAGGCAGGTTGTCGCAAACTTCTGAATACATGATCACTTTATCCACTGTATAAAAGTTTAGTTCCATTTATTCCTATCTATTTTATTCTTTAGGAATTATTGGGCAATTTCACTTGATTTCTTGCCCTCACATTCTCATTTGATGTCCAACAATTCATGAAGTTATTTTGCAACTACATACATCTTAGATATGCCTCAGACTTTGGAGTTATACAGAGCAAGTTAAATTACATACATCCCTTCCATTCCCCATACATGTTTGAGCATAATTTACTGATTAGTCATTTGAGGATTCTGTGCCCTTTAATATTAGTGTTTTTTTTCTAGGGACAAATAAAAAATAACTTTTTCAATAGGATGTTCAAAAAGGAGACCTGAAATATCATAGGGCTTTGCTTTTCTGCAGCTGAGGAAGTTTTGAGGCCTTTTCCATTGCTACCTTGAGTAAAGAATTTTGGGATGGGCTTTGGTAGTTTACTTTCCTCTCCATGTTCCATGAGGAGAGAGACAAAAGAAATAGCAAAGAGACCAAGTTGCATGGTAGAATGAGTCCACCAAGGAGGAATATATTGTGATGCTAACTGTCCCACCTGTGCCTTCCAGTGTGAATCAGAAGAAGCAATGGCAGATGTCAAGCAAAAGATAACTCCTACTCCAGCATGGTGTAACTAGGGGGGTACCACTGAAGGGATGGAAGTACATGGACCTAGGGGTCAGTGCCAGAGAGAGAACTAAGGCATTTCCTGGGACAATCAGGAAATAAAGTGGAGAGGCCAAGATATCTATGACATAAAGACCTGGACATAATGCTCAAGGATGAGATATCAGGGGAGATACTGGAAAAATATGGGGGAAGTATGGTATTAGGAATGAGCCAAATTGAACTTGGCCACACACAGTTCACATAGCAGCACTGAGACTCAGGAGCCTTAAATCAGAGTAGAGGTTCCACGGAGGTGGGAGGATGAAGCATAGAGCCAGAGTGGCTTTGGGACAGACCAAAGCCCCATCTTTAAAGTCTTGAGAGAAAGTTCACCAGGACTCACACAGGAAACTAGCTAGCTGAGTGTCCCATGTCTTGTCTGCCTTGAACTTGTGAGAGGCATTGCCGGCCCCAACTCAGGATCACGCTAACATTACTGCTTGTCCTCACTTCCCGATTGATGCCCACAGGTGAAAGAGCTCAACAAACAGGCTCTGGCTTGGCATCATCGGCAGTAGACCAGTCTCCAGAAACTGCTGCAGGGCCTGGGTGAGATTCAGGACTATCTGCCCAGCTATCCTAGTATCTGGGAAGAAGAGAAGCAGGTGCTACATCAGGGTCAGCTCTTAGAGGAGCTGTAGCTATAGCACATAAGAGACCAGGGAATCATCCAGCAGCTGCAAAAGGAGCTCAGAAAGACCCAAGTTGAGAGAGAGGCTGTGGGCTGTTGGGCATGAAGCCCTGCAGCTGGCTTCGTGCCTTGAGCCCACATGAATTGCTTCCCTCCCCTTCAGAATCTCCTTAAAACCATCCACTAGAGAAACCTGAAGCTCCAAGTCCAGCTGAATGAGAATAGTGAGTTCCAGATTCCTAGAAAGTGTTGGCCACACATTGGGAGGGAGGAGCTGAAGCTATGCAGGGACCCAACCTTCATTCTGCTCTGACTTCTTGGTTTTCTGACACCCTGGGGGCACCTCTACAGGAAATACAGTGGACAACAAAGGTGAAGAGATGGCCACTGTGGTGGATCAAACTGTCGAATATGAAAATTATATTACAGAGACCATTAGGCCGATGAAGAAAATGGGAAATGCCTCGAGCCTGCCAGGAGAGCTGGTTGGCACAGGGTACAAGTCAAGCTTGACATCCTCCTCTTGAGTTAACTGGGTCAAACGCTCTAATTTTTTCATTCCCCCCCTCATTTTCTCTCAATTGCTACTTACTTTTGCAAACATGGGGCCACATAAACCACCTTCTCCTCAAAATTTCAAGGAAACTCTTGGATGGCTGAAGGTATTATCCTTTCTAAGGACACTTCACAGGCAAATTTCTTCCTGCCTCTTTCTCATGACTCAAATCCCAGAATAAGGGGGAGATGGCACAGACCAATCTGCCCATTGAACAAGCAATAAACCAATCCATCCTGGCAAGATCCCTAGATAGCACAGAGACAAGGAAAGGCTTCACATGTCACGCTGAGCTCTTCGAGAACTTGCTCTCAACTCATCATTTTCCTCTCTCCATTTTGACTCAAACACTACTTCCTTTGAACACATGGGCCTACATTCAACACCTTCTCCTCTAAATCCCATGGACACTCTTTGACTGCTGGAAGGAATTATCCTTCCTGAATAGACTCCACAATCAAATTCCATCCTGCCTCTTTTTTCATATGCAATTCCCAGAATCTGTGATAATAGATATTCCAGAAGAGAATTCCGGAAGGAGTGTGGACAAGCTCTGAGGTTCTGAAAAATTTGCTCTCACAGCTCTGCAGGGAGCAAGAGGCTTCAGCCCAAGAGTCTGAAAACAAGTAAATTAGTCTGCCACATAAACAAAATGCAGGCCAGGTATGGAGGGTTTCCCCCCATTATCTTAATATTCATAAGTCCTATGTCAACAACAAACCAAATATCAACGATATGTAATGCCCACACTATCTTTTTTTTTGGTCTTGATCAGCAGTTGATCACACACCTCATTTTTTGCTACCCTGCACCTAAAACATAGATTGTAACAAGTTCTCACTCATTAATTGTTGAGCAAGAAGGGGAGACAGGAGAGAACTAAATTCTTTATAATATTTTCCCGATTCTTCCCAATTTGTAAATATATTGAAAGTTTACAAAATAAAGCTGATACTATTTCTAGCAGTATTTGAACTTACTACATGGTTTATCTCTAGAAATCCTATACTATTTCTATGTGGTGGAGACCAATGGGCCAAAAGAAAATGCAGTCAACCAATTTAGCCTGGCAAGTTACATCCTTGGCACAGAGGATAAGGCAGACTTGACATTACACTCTGAATTCCTAATTTGAAAGCTCTACCCCCACTCATTTTTTCTCAATTGCTACTTTCTCTTGCACACATGGGCCCACATACACCACTATCTCCTCAAAATCTCCTGTAAACCCTTGGTGGCTAGAAGGAATTACCCTTCCTAAAACACTCCATAAGAAAATTGCATCCTGCCTTTTCCCCCAGCTGGGAATGACTGCATCCCCAATATATCACAGAGATCACTCTGAGCCATCAAACATCAGAACAAGAAGTCAGCCTGGCAGGACCTATGGACAGCAAAGAGACCAATGTAATCCTAAAGTCCTACTCTTAGTTTCTTGACCAAACACACTAAACTCATCATTTTCCTCCCTCCATTTTGTCTCAAACACTACTTCCTTTGAACAAGGGGCCCACATTCACTACCTTCTCCTCGAAATCCCTTGGACACTCTTTGATGGATGGAAGGGATTACCCTTCCTGAGGAGACTCCACAATCAAATTACATCCTGACACTTTGCCCAGATACATTTCCCAGACTGTGATTATAGATATTCCGGCTGAATATCTATAATAATATTAGAGTGCACAAGCTCTGAAGTAATGAAAATTCTGTTCTCACAGCTCTGCAGGGAGCAAGAGCCTTCAGTCCAAGAGCCTGAAAACCAGAATATCCCCAAGGAAATTAGTCTAGTACACAAACAAAATGGGGGATGGGGGTCTTTCCCTACCCCTAGTATTTTGATCATAAGTCCCATGTAAACAACAAATATCATAAATATGTAATGCCACCCTAGCTTCTTTTTTTGCATGATACAGAAGTTGACCACACACCCCTTTTTTAGCTACCCTGCACCTAAAACATAGAATGTTGCAAGTTTTCGCTCAGATTTATTGCGGGACAAGAAGGGAGGCAGGAGGAAACTTAATGTTTTATAATATTTGCCTGATTACTCCCAGTTCATTTATGTGTTGAAATTTACCAAACTAAAGCTGTTATTTCTAGCAGCATTGAATTTACAAGAAGGTTTAGCTTTAGAAATCCCATACAATTTAGATGTGGCAGAGACAAGTGGGCCAAAGGAAAATGCAGCCAACCAATATAGCATGGCAGCTTACGTCCTTGGCACAAAGGACAAGGCAGACATAATATTACACTCTGAGTTCCTGAGTCGAAAGCTCTCTATTCTTGATTCCCTTCCCCTACCCAATTTTCTCTCAATCGCTACTTCCTCTTGAACACATGGGCTCACATACACTACCTTCTCCTCAAAATCTCCTGTAAACCTTTGGTGGCTAGAAGGGCTTACCCTTCCTAAGAACACTCCACAGGCAAATTCCATCCTTCCTTTTCCTCCAGATTAAAATTATTGCATCTCTGGATGTCACAGAGATACTCTGAGCCAAGAAACCACAGAACAAGAATTCAGCCTGGCAGGACCCATAAGGCTCAGAGGCCAAGGTAGGCTTGATGTCCTCTTCTGAGTTTCTTGATCAAACACTCTGAACACATCAATTTTCTCCCTCCAATTTGTCTCAAACACTACTTACTTCTATAACACATGAGCCCACATTCACCACCTTCTCCTCAAAATCCCATGGACACTTTGATGGCTGGAAGGGAATACCCTTTCTAAGGACACTCCACAAGTGAATTTAATCCTGACTCTTTCCCCAGATGCAGTTCCCAGACTCTGTGATTATAGATATTCTAAAAGAGGTCGAAGAAGTGTGCACAAGCTCTGAGGAACTGAAAAATTTTGTTCTCACAGCTCTGCAGGGAGCAAGAGACTTTATCCCATGTGTCTGAATATATGAATATCCCCAAAGAAATTTATCTGGTACACAAGCAAAACACATGCCAGGGATGGGGGTCTTATATTCTTCATTATTTTAATATTTGTAAATCCCTTATCAATAACCCTTGTATATAAGTTTATAAAGAAATTCACACTCCTTTATAGCTATTCTGCACTTAAGACCTAGATGGTTGCATGTTTGCTCTCATTCGCAAGAAACAAAAATCTGATAGTATCTGCAAACATCTCTCTGAGAAATGTCCTGAAAACTCACTATAAACACAAAATTGTTGTGTATATAGAACTGAGGAAGAATGGGTAGTGATTGATTAAAACTGGCTCGAGTGATCTTTTTAGGTGGACTAAAATATAATATCAAATTTTTTGATGTTCACATATTTTGTCAAGTTTCTAAAACTTGGTGAATCATATACTTTATATGGGTAATATTATATATAAATTATACATTAATGCAAGTGTTTGAAATACCAGTATGTATGGTGTGCACAGGATTTGAGGCACGTTCTTGCAACCTCCTGAACACACTATCATTCCACCCACTGTATATACGTTTAGTTCCATTTATTCCTTCCCCCTGCCCAGGACTCTTCCCCATGGGATTCAAAACTGAGGATCCTGGATTTAAGGCAGGACTGGGACCATGGAATAGTATGCACATACAGGGTCAAATACCCTTTTTGTTCACAGCCTTGTGCTTATTCCTATCTTTTTTATTCATTATTCATTAGGAATTTGGGCATTTTCACTTAATTTCTTCCTCTTACAGAAAAGACCAAGAAAACATACAACAGCTGGAAAAGGTGCTCAGGAAGACCCAAATGAAAGAGGCCTTGGGCTGTTGAGCAATTGGACAGGAAGGCCTGCTGGCTTTGTCCCTTGAGCCCTCATGAGCATATTCCCTCACTTTTAGGATCTCCTTAAAACCACCCAGAAGAGAAACCTGAAGCTCCAAGCCCAGCTGAATGAGAAGAATAATGCGTTCCAGATTCCCAGGGAGTGTTTGGCATACATCAAGAGGGATGAGCTGAATCTAAGGAGGGACCCGACCCTCATTTTGCTCTGACTTTTTGGTCTTCTGACACCTGGGGAAGCTCTACAGGAAATACAGTGGAAAAGGAGAGTGAGGAGATGGCCACTGTTGTGGATCAACTTGTCGAGTATGAAAAGTAAATTCTAGAGATCATTGGGTTGATTAATAAAAGAGCAAATCACTTGAGCCTGCAAGGGGAGTTGGATGTCACAGAGGACAAGGTAGACTTAACATTCTACTCTGCAATAATTGGGTCAAACGCTCTATCTTCTTCACTTCCCCCCTCCATGTTCCCTCGGTTGCTACTTTCTCTTGAAAACATGGAATAAGTTCAGGATCATCTACCCAGCTATGAAAGATGAGTGTAGAGAATAAGCAGCTGTAACAACAGGTGCTGCAGCAGAGCCAGCACTTAACTTAGCTTCAGCTAGAAAAAATTAAGGACAAAGAAACTATTTAGCACCTGAAAAAGGAGTTCAGGAAAACCCAAGACAAAAAGAGACCCTGGGCTATTGTGCAGGAAGGCCTGCAGCTGGCTTTCTTTCTTGCGCACTCATAACCTTCTTCTTTTATGTGTAGGATCTCCTAGAAACCACATAGGAGATAAACATGAAGCTCCAAGCCCAGCTGAATGACAAGAATAGTGAGTTCCAGGTTCTCAGGGAGTATGAGCACACATTGGGAGGGAGGAGCTGATGTTTTCAGTTATCAGTTCTCGTACATGCCCTAATTCACTCCAGGTATTACCAGGAAATACCAGAATGGGTGCCCTATTCTGCTCTGGCTCCTTTTTCTTTAATGACATCCTGGGGTGCCTTTACAGAAAATACTGTGGAAAAGAGGGTGAGTAGATGGCCACTGTGGTGGAGGAACTTGCAGAATATAAAAAATAGAAGATGTGGCAGAGATCAATGTACCGATTTAAAAAATAAAAGGCAAATCCCTGGAGCCTGCCCGGGCTGCTGGATATCTCTGAAGCCAAGGTAGACTTGACATCCTACTCTGAGTTAACTTGGTCAAATGGGTTACCTGGGCCATATTCACCACTCAAATGGGTTAACTGGGCCATATTCACTACTCTGAGTTAACGGGGCCATATTCACCACCTTCTCTCCTCGATATCCCATGTATATTATTTTCATGGCTAGAAAGGATAACCATTCCCTCCCTTCTAGAACACTCCACAAGTACGTTCCACAAGCACATTCCATTCTGACTTTTTTCCAAAGATGGAAATGTTTGTATATGTGTATATGGCAGAGACAAGTGACTCAAGAAAACTCACAACAAGAAGTCAACATGGCAGTATCCATAGAAGGCACAGAGGCCACAGGAGTCTTTTCTTACTACTCTGAGTTTCTTAATCCAATGCTCTAAACACATCATTTTCCTCCATTTTTCTCAACCTCTACTTCAACACAGGGGCCTACATACACTACCTTCTCCCCATAATCCCATGTACACTCTTTGATGACTGGAAGGATTACCCTTCTTAGGGACACTCCACAAGCAAATATTATCCTGCCACTTTTCCCAGAAGGAAATACCATACTATGTGTATTTGGCAGAGAGAATGGGCCAAAAGAAAATTCAGGCAAAGAATAGAGCCTGCAGGAAACATCCTTGGCACAGAGGACTAGGCACACTTCAAAATACACTTAGAGTTCCGGGGTTAAAAGCTCTATATTGTTGATTTCCCCATCCATTTTCTCTCAATTGCTTTCTCTTGAACACATGGGCCTCCATACACAGCCTTCTCCTCAAAATCTCATATAAGCTATTGGTGGCTAGAAGGGATTACCCTTCTTAAGAATACTCCACAAAAAAATTAAAACTTGCCTTTTCCCATAGATGGAAATGATTGCATCTGTGAATGAGGAAGAGACTACTCTGACCCAAGTAATATCACAACAAGAGTTCAGCCTGGTAGGAAACATGGATGGCAAATAGGACAAAGTAGACTTGACATCCTCCTCTGCATTTCTTTATCAAACAATCTAAACTCAAAAATAACCACTCTAAGCTCATCCTTTTCCTCCCTCAATTTTTTTCTGAACCTCTAAATGCTCTTCAATACATGGACCCACATAAGAAACCTTTTCCTCAAAATTCTGTGAACTCTCTTTTAAGGCTGAAGGGATTACCCTTCCTAAGAACAATGCCCAAGAAAATTCCATCCTGCTACTTTTCTAGATGGAAAATATTACATCTATAGATGAGGCAGAGACCACCACAACAAGATGTCATGCTGGCAAGACCCAGGGATGGCACAGAGTCCAAGGTAGGCTTGATATCCTTTTCTGAGTTTCTTGATC
Source organism: Suncus etruscus (assembly GCF_024139225.1). NCBI lineage: Eukaryota > Metazoa > Chordata > Mammalia > Eulipotyphla > Soricidae > Suncus > Suncus etruscus. Next base: position 78,705,117 of record NC_064859.1, read on the forward strand.
AAACACTCTAAACCATTTTTCCCATCTTTATTTTTTTCAAGCTCTACTTCTTTTTCAGCACATAGTCCCACATAAACCACCTTCTCCTCGAAATCCTATGTACACTCTGTGATGGCTAGAAAGAATTATCCTTCCTAAGAAAACTCCACAAGCAAGTTCCATCCTGCCAATTTCCCCAGATGGAAATAACATAGTATGTAAATATGGCAGAGACCAATGGACCAAAAGAAAATTCAGTCAATCAATTTACCCTGGCAGGACATGTCCTTGCACAAAGGACAAGGCAGACTTGATAATACACTTTGAGTCCCTGGGTCAAAAGCTCTACATTCTTGATTCCACACCTCAATTTTTCCTCAAACACCACTTCCTCTTGAACAAATGGGCCCAAACATACCACCTTCTCATCAAAATATCATGAAAACACTTTACTAGAAGGGTTTACCCTTCCCTAGGAACATTTCACAAGCATATTCATCCAGTTTTTTTTTCCCAAAGATGGAAATAATTCTATTTGTGGATATGGCAAAGACAACAGTGACCCAAGAAAACTCACAAGAAGTCAGCCTGGAAGTACCCATAGAAGGCACAGAGGCCACAGAAGTCTTGACTTATTACTCTGACTTTCTTGATCAAACACTCTAAACTCATCATTTTCCTCCCTCCATTTTTTTCTCCTCCACTACTTCCTCTTTAACACATGAACCCATATAAACCACATTCTTCTAGAAATCTCATGTACAGTCTTTGAAGGCTGGAAGGGATACCCCTTCCTAAGGACACTGCACAAACAAATTTCATCCTGCAACTTTCCCGAGATTAAAATCCCATACTATGTGGATTTTGCACGAAAAAATGGGCCAAAAGAAAATGCAGTCAACCAATCATCCTGGCAAAATATGTCCTTGGCACAGGAAGACATGATATTAAATTCTGAGTTCCTGGGTTAAAAGTTCTTCAGTTTTGATTTAACCCTTCCATTTATTCTCATTAGCTCCTTCCTCTGAATACGTGGGCCCATATACACCACCTTCTCATAATCTCTTGTAAACACTTGGTGGCTAAAAGGGATTACCTTTCCTAAAGACAAGTCACAAGCAAATTCGACCCTGCAACTTTCCCAGGACGGAAATCCCATACTAAGTGGATTCGCAGAAAACAATGGTCCAAAAGAAAATGCAGTCAACCAATCACCAGTCGATCCTGGCAAGATAAATCCTTGGCTCAGAGGACAAAGCAGACTTGCCATTACACTCTGAGTTCCTGGGTAAAAACTTTTCAATCTTGATTTCCTCCATACATTATCTCTCAGATACTACTTCCTCTTGAATAAATGGGTCCACATACACCACCTTTTTCTCAAAATTTCATGTAAACTCTTTCTGGGTAGAAGGGTTTACTCTTCCTAAGAACACTCCTCAAGCAAATTCTATCCTGCCTTTTTTCCCAAAGATGGAAATAATTGTATTTTTGGATATGGCAGAGACATATTGACCCAAGAAATCACACAACAACGAGTAAGCCTGGCATGGCTCAGGAAGGAACAAAGGTAGGCTAGATGGACTCCTATGCGATTTTTTTTATCAAACACTCAAAACTTATCACTTTTCTTCCTCCACTTTTCCTTAACTCTAATTCCTCTTCACTCATGAGACCACCACCTACTCAAAACCCCCTGTACATTCTTAGATGGCTAGAAGGTATTATCCCTCTTAAGGACAGTCCACTAGCACATTCTTTTTGCAACTTTCCCAGGTAGAAATCCCTACCATTTCAGTGTGACAGAGACCAATGGGTCAAAAGAAAATTCAGCCAGCCAATCAAGTATTGCTTGATAGCTCCTTGGCACAGAGGACAAGGCAGACTTTACATTACACTCTGAGTTCTGGGTCAAACCTCTCCATTCCTGATCCTTCCCCCCCCCCCCATTTTCTTCGATTTTCTACTCTCTCTTGAACACATGGGCCCTCATACACCACCTTTTCCTCAAAATTTCATGTAAACAACTTGGTGATTAGAAGAGTTTACCCTTCCCAAGAACACTCCAAAATAATATCCATCCTCCCCTTTTCCCTAGATGCAAATCCCAATCTATTGCAATTGGGATTATTGTGGCTTAAACTAATGTGCTAATTGAAAACCAGTAAACCAGTCAAATACGGTAGGAATTCTTGATGGCACAGAGGCCAAAGTAGACTTGATATGCCACTCAGAGCTCAAAGTATTAGTAATGCTCCATAAACACTTGTTTTTTGACTTGAGTTTTCATCGAACGCTACTTCCTCTTCAACATATGGACCCATATTCACCACTTTTTCCTCAAAATCCCATGTACTCTTTTTGAATGCCACTCTACACTCTTGGGTAATAGGCTATAAACTCTTGATTTTCACTTGTAATTTATTTCTCAACTGCAACTTCCCCTTAAACACACGAATCCACATTCACTACCTTTCCTCAAAATAACATGTACACTATTCGAAGGCTGGAAGGAATTATTCTTCATAGGGACATTCCACAATATAACTCAATCCTGCCTCTTTTGCCAGATCAAAATCCCAAACTATGGGAATGTGACAGAAACCAATCTGCCAATTCAACAAGCAGTAATCCAATCAATCTGGCATGCCAAGGTAGATAGACATGGATCATGTGCTCCTGGTTAATATGCTCTAAACTCTTGATTTCCCTCCCTGCATTATTTCTCAATTGCTATTTCACCCAACACATGGGCCCACATTCACCATCTTCTCCACAAAATCCTATGTATACTATTTGATGCCTGGAAGGGATTACCTTTCCTGAGGGCACTCCACAAGCAAATTTCATCCTGCTTCTTTCCTCAGATGCAAATCCTAGACTATGGGGATGTGGCAGAGACCAATGTAAAATTGGAAAATGCAGCAAACCAAGAGAGTTTGCCAGAACACCTGGATGTCACAGAGGACAAGGTAGGCTTGAAATTCCACTCTGATTTCTTAGATCAAATGAAACAATCTACTTGTTTTCCCTACCTCTATTTTCTCTAAAAGTCCTACTTCCTCTTGAAAACATGGGCCCAAATTTACCACTTTATCCTTAAAATCCCATGTAAAATATTTGATGGCTGGAAGGGAGTACCCTTGCTAAGGTCACTTCACAAACAAATTCCATATTGCCTATGTCCTCTGATAAAAATACCTGACTATGTGTCTGTGTCTTTGAAAAATGTGACAGTAGAAAATGCAGCAAACCAGTTGTGCCTGTTGGACAGCTAAATGGCTCAGAGCCTACGGTAGGCTTTTTACACCACTCCGAGTGTTTGGGTCAAATGTTCTAATGTCATGATTTCCATCCTTCTATTTTCTGTCAAGCGCTAATTCTTTGTTTACACATAAGCCCACATACACCAACTTCTCCTTGACATCCCATCTACACTAATTGAAGGCTAGAAATGATTGATTGCCTTTCTTAAGGACAATCCACAAGCAAATTCATTTCTGTTTCAATGCCCAGATGGAAATCCCAGACTATGTGCATGTGGTAGATATCAATGTGCCAATGGAACAATCAGAAAACCAATTGTGCCTGCCAGGACACCTGGATGGCACAGAGGCCAAAGTATGATTAAAATTGCTCTCTGAGTTCCTGGGTCAAAAGCTCTAAATTCTTGATTTCTCTTTGTTCATTTTCTCTTAAATGCTATGCCCACTCGAACACATGGGCCAACATAATGCCACCTTCTCTTCAAAATCCCATGCACAATATTTGATAGCTGAAAGGGATTATCCTTCAAAAGGACACTCCATAAGCAAATTCCACCTTGCCTCTTTCAGTATATGGAAATCCCAGTCTATTTATATGTGGCAGAGATAAATATGCCAATGGTAAAAGCAAAAAAAAAAAAAAATGAGCCCATCCTGACCGGACAGTTGAATAGCCCAGAGGCAAATATAATCTTGACATTCCAATTATGTTTTTGGTCAAACATTCTAAACTATTGATTTCCCTCTCTCCATATTCTCACAACCACTATTTCCACTTGAATTATTGGCCCACATACACCAATTTACACTTGAAATCCCACATATACTATTTGATGACAGGAAGAGATTACAATTCCAAAGAACACTCCAGAAGCAAATTTAATCCTGTCTCTTTTCCAAGTGGAAATTTGAATCTATGTTGATATGGTAGACAAATTTGCTAATGGAAAATGCAGCAAACATACCTTCCAGAACAACCGGATGACATTGTGTTCAAGGCATTCTTTAGATGCTATTCAAAATTCCTGTGTCAAAAACTCTTATTACCCTGATTATCCTTCCTCCCCAGATGCAAATCCCAGAATATGAGGAAGTGTCAGAGATCTATATGCCAATTGCACAAGCAATAAACCAGCCAATACTAGTATTACCTATGGATAGAACAGAGGCCCAATAGGCTTCTTATGCTACTCTCAGTTCCTAGAAAATATTTTTTGATTTATTAATTTCCCTTCCTTCATTTTTCTCAACCACACCTTCTGCTTGAACATATGAGCCCACATTCACCACCTTTTCCTTGAAATCCTATGTACATTATTTGATGACTGGAAGAGATTACACTTCCTAAAGACACTCCACAAGCAAATTCCGTCATGCCTCTTTTCCCCAATGCAAAGCTCAAACCATGGGGATGTGTCAGAGACCAATGTACCAATAGAAAATGTAGCAAAACAATCCAGCCTGATAAGTATCTAACTGGTACAGAGATCAAGGTAGGCTTGACATGACACCCTGTGTTCCTGGATCAAATACTATAAAATTCTTGATTTCTTCCCTATATTTTCTCTCTACTCTACTTCCTCTTGAACATATGGCCCGGGATACATGACATTCTTTCAAAATTTCATTTTTAATATTTAATGGCTGAAATAATGTACCCTTCTTAAAGACACTCCACAAAGAAATTCTATCCTGCCTCTTTCTACAGGTGGAAATCCAGACTACTTGCATGTGGCATTCAGCAATGGGCCAACAGAAAAATCAGCAAACTAGTCATGCCTGCAAGAACAACTAAATGGCTTATATTTCATTTTGGCTTGATATGCCACTCTGAGTTCCTTGGACAAATGCTCTTATTCTATGATTTCCATCTTTTCATTTTCTGTCAAGCACTATTTCATCTTGGACACATAAGCCACCATACACCAATTTCTCCTCAAAATCCCATGTACACTAAATGATGGCTAGAAATGATTTCCTTTACTAAGGACACTTCACAAGCAGATTAATTTCTATTTCTATGACCAGATGGAAATCTCAGACTATGTGGATGTGGCAGATATCAATGTGCCAATGGAACAAGCAGCAAACCAATTGAGCCACCTGGGATACATGTAGGAAAAGAGGCCAAAGTAGGGTTAACATCCCTCTCTGAGTTCCTGAAACAAAAGCTCTAAACTCTTGATTTTACTCCATCCATTTTCTATGAAACACTACTTTCTCTTAAGTACATGGGTCCACATAAAACACCTTTTCTTCAAAATCCCATGTACATTATTTGATAGCTGAAAGGAATTACCCTTCCTAAGGTGACTCCACAAGCAAATTCCGTCCTCTCTTCCCCCATATATAAATCTCAACGAGGGGCCGGTGAGGTGGCACTAGAGGTAAGGTGTCTGCCTTGCAAGTGCTAGCCAAGGAAGGACCACGGTTCTATCCCCTAGCGTCCCATATGGTCCCCCCAAGCTAGGGGCAATTTCTGAGTGCTTATCCAGAAGTAACCCCTGAGCATCAAAAGGGTGTGGCCCGAAAATCACGCCCCCCCAAAAAAAGAAATCTCAACGATGTGTATGTGTCAGAGAAAAATGTGCCAATGAAAAAAGCATAGAACACATACATTCCCAAATGGATTAAAGACCTCGATATCAGCCCCAAAACCATAAGATATATAGAACAGCATATAGGCAAGACACTCCAGGACATTACAGGCATCTTCAAGGAGGAAACTGCACTCTCCAAGCAAGTGAAAGCAGAGATTAACAGGTGGGAATATATTAAGCTGAGAAGCTTCTGCACCTCAAAGGAAATAGTGCCCAGGATACAAGAGCCACCCACTGAGTGGGAGAAACTATTCACTCAATACCCATCAGATAAGGGGCTAATCTCCAAAATATACAAGGCACTGACAGAACTTTACAAGAAAAAAACATCTAATCCCATCAAAAACTGGGGAGAAGAAATGAACAGACACTTTGACAAAGAATAAATACAAATGGCCAAAAGACACATGAAAAAGTGCTCCACATCACTAATCATCAGGAAGATGCAAATCAAAACAATGATGAGATACCACCTCACACCACAGAAAATGGCACACATCACAAAGAATGAGAATAAACAGTGTTGGCGGGGATGTGGAGAGAAAGGAACTCTTATCCACTGCTGGTGGGAATGCCGTCTAGTTCAACCTTTATGGAAAGCGATATGGAGATTCCTCCAAAAACTGGAAATCAAGCTCCCATATGATCCAGCTATACCACTCCTAGGAATATAGCCTAGGAACGCAAAAATACAATACAAAAACCCCTTCCTTACACCTATATTCATTGCAGCACTATTTACCATAGCAAGACTCTGGAAACAACCAAGATGCCCTTCAACAGACGAATGGCTAAAGAAACTGTGGTAAATATACACAATGGAATATTATGCAGCTGTCAGGAGAGATGAAGTCATGAAATTTTCCTATACATGGATGTACACGGAATCTATTATGCTGAGTGAAATAAGTCAGAGAGAGTGAGAGGAAAACGCAGAATGGTCTCACTCATCTATGGGTTTTAAGAGAAATGAAAGACATTCTTGCAATAATAATTTTCAGACACAAAAGAGAAAAGAGCTGGAAGTTCCAGCTCACCACAGGAAGCTCACCACAAAGAGTGATGAGTTTAGTTAGAGAAATAACTATATTTTGAACTGTCCTAATAATGAGAATGTATGAGGGAAATGGAGAGCCTGTTTAGAGTACAGGTGGGGAGGAGGGACAGTTGGGACATTGGTGATGGGAATGTTGCACTGGTGATGGGTGGTGTTCTTTACATGACTGAAACCCAAACACAATCATGTATGTAATCAAGGTGTTTAAATAAAAAAAAAAGAACACATACATTTTACCTGGAGAGTTGGATGGCACATAGGCAAAGGTAGTCTTGACAAACTACTGTTTTGTTTTTTGGTCAAACACTTGTCTAAACTATTGATTTCTCTCCTTCCATATTTTCTCAACCACCTTAGTCTCTTGAACACACTGCCCCACATACACCACCTTTTACTTGAAATATCATGTGCACTATTTGATGGATGAAAGGTATTACCCTTCCTAAGGACTTTCCACAAATACCATCCTGTCTCTGTTCCAAGATGGAAATCCCAGACTAAGTGAATGTGGAAAAACATCAATGTGACAATAGATAAAGAAGCAAATCAACTCAGCCCCCAGAACAGCTTGTTGGCACAGACACTAAGGTAGGCTTAACCTACCAGTCTGAGTTCCTGTGTCAAAATCTCTCTAAACTCTTGATTTTCCTCCCTCTATTACTTCTCAACTGCTAATTCCCCTCGAAGACATGGGTCCTCATTCATCACCTTCTCATGAAATTCTATGTACACTCTTTGATGGCTGGAAGGAAATAACCTTTCTATGGATACTCCATAAGCAAATTCAATCCTGCCTCTCTCCCCAGATAAAAATCCCAGACTATGTGGATGTGACAGAGAGTATCTACCAATTGAACAAGCAGTAAAACAGTTGATCTTGGCAGGACAGATGGCACAGAGGACAAAGTAGGCTTGATATGCCACTCTGAGCTTCTGCAAAATACTCTCTAGACTATCGATTTACCTTTCTTCATTATTTTTCAACAGCTAATTCTTCTTGAACACATAGGTCCACTTTCACCACATTCTCCTCAAAATCCCATGTACACTAGTTGATGGCTGGAAGGGATTATTCTTCCTAAGGATACTCCACAAGCAATCCATCCTGCCTCTCTATCCGAATGCAAATTTCAGACAATGGGGATGTGTCAGAGACCAAAGTGCAAATAAAATAGCAGCAAACCAACTCAATCTTCCAAGACAGCTGGATGCCATAGAGGCCAAGGTAGGCTTCTTATGCCACTCTGAGCTCCTTTGAAAATAACTCTAAACTCTTGATTTTCCTCCCTCCATTTTCACTCTAATGCTACTTCCTCTTTAAGAGATAGGCCACATACTCCTCCTTCTCCTCAAAACCCCATGTACAATACATGATGACTGAAAAAGATTAGGATTCCTAAGGACACACCATAAGCAAATTCCATCCTGCCTATTCTCCATATGTAAATCCCAGGCTATGAGGATGTGGCAGAGACTAATGTGCCAATGAAAAAAGCAAAAAATATACCCATCCTGCCCAGACACATGGATGGCACAGAGACAAATGTAGTGTTGAAATGCCACTCTGTGTTTCTGGATCAAACACTATAAACTATTGATTTCTCTCTCTCCATTTTTTCTCAACTGCTATTTCCTCTTGAATAAATGGGCCCATTGGCACAGTAGGCTTGATATATCAGTCTATGTTCCTGGGTCAAACTTTTTAAAATCCTGATTATACTTTTCCATTTTCTCTTAAGCCCTACTTTTTCTTGAACACTTGTGTCCACATACAGCAACTTCTCAAAATTCCAGGTACACTATTTGATGCCTGGAAGGGATTAACCTTTGTTAGTACATTTCACAAGCAAATTCCATCCTTCTTTTCCATATAGAAATTCCAGATTATGTGGATGTGTCATAAATCAAAGTGCCGAGGGGAAAATGCAGCATACCAATCGAGCTTGCCGGGAGTGCTACCTAGATGACACAGAGATAAAGGTAGACTTAAGATGCCACTGTGCATTTCTGGATCAAATGCACTTGACTATACATTTGGTTTTCCCTCCCTCCTTTTTTACACAACTGCTACATCCTCTTGAACACATGGTCCCACATATACCAACTTTTCCATGAAATCCCATGTATTCTATTTGAACAATATTCCTGATGAACACAGATGCAAAGATCCTCATAAAATTCTAGCAAATAGGATTCAATTATTCATCAAGAAGGTCATACACTATGACCAAGTAGGTTTCATTCCAGGAATGCAAACATGGCTTAATATATGTAAATCAATCAACATAATACACCATATCAACAAAAAGAAAAAAACACCATATGATATCAATAGATTCAGAGAAAGCATTCTATAAGACCAACACTCATTCTTGATAAAAACTCTCATCAAGATGGGAATGGAAGGAACTTTTCTCAATATAGCCAAGGCCATCTACCACAAGCCAATGGCAAATACTATTCTCAGTGGATATAAACAAAAAGCCTTTCCTCTACCTCTAAAATCTGGTACAAGAAAAGGGTTCCCTCTCTCACCACTCCTATTAAACAAAGGGCTGGAAGTTCTTGCCATAGCTATTAGGCAAGAAAAAGATATCAAGGGCATCCAGATAGGAAAGGAAGGAATCAAGCTCTCACTGTTTGCAGATAACATGATACTATATCTAGAAAGCCCTAAAGACTCTAACATGTACCCTATTTGATGGATAGAAAAAGATTACCCTTCCTAAGGACATTCCATAAGCAAATGTGGCAGAGACCAGTGTGCCAATAGAAAATGTAGCAAACCAATCGAGGCTGCCAGCATAGCTGTATGTATGGCACAGAGGCCAATAAGGGCTTGATATGTGACTCTGAGTCCTGAGTCAACGCTCTAAACTCTTGATTGCTTTCCCTCATTATTCTTTCAAACACTATTTTCTCTTGAAAACTTGGGCCCACATACACCATCTTCTTTTGTTGTTGTTGTTGTTGTTTTTTTGGTTTTTAGGCCACACCCGGTGACATTCAGGGTTACTCCTGGCTATGTGCTCAGTAATCGCTCCTGGCTGGGGGGACCATATGGGATGCCGGGAGATTGAGCCTTGGTCTGTCCTAGGCTAGAGCATGCAAGGCAATAACTTACAGCTTGTGCCACCACTCAGGCTTCATACAGTACCTTCCAATCAAACTTTCATGTACACTATTTGATGACTGGAAGGGATTACCCTTACTAAGGACACTCCAAAAGCTTATTTCATACTACCTTGTTCCAAGATGTAAATCCCAGATTACGGGGCTGTGGCAAAGATCAATGAACTAAAGGAAATAAGCAAAACATAAACAAAAACCAATTTGTCAGGTCAACTGGAAGGCACAGAGTTCAATGTAGGCTTGATATTCCCCTTTAATTACTGGATTAAATGCTCTAACCTCTTGATTTCCCTCCCTCCATATTCTCCTTACTGATATTTCCTCCTGAACATATGGGCCCACATACACCACCTTTTCTTTGAAATCCCATGTCTACTATTTGATGTCTGGAAGGGACTAACCTTCCTGAGAATATTCCACAAGCAAATTCTATCCTGCCTCTTTTTCCAGATGGAAATACTGGACTATGTGAATGTGGCAGATACCAATGGAAAAAGAATCAAACCAATTGATCCTCCCAGGAGGGCTGGATTGCACAGAGGCTAAGGTAGGTTTGGCATGTTACTCTGTCTTCCATGGTCTAACATTCTAAACTCTTGATTTACCTCCTCCACTTTTATATACTACTACTTTCTCTTGCATACCTGTGCCCACACATATACCACCTTCTTTTCCAGATACCATGTACACTATTTTATACCTAATAGTGATTACCCTTCTTAAGGACACTCCACAAGCAAAGTCCATCTTATCTTGTTTCTTTCCCCAAATAGAAATCCCAAACTACTTGGATGTGGAAGAGACCAATATGATGATGGAAAATGCAGAAAACCAATTGAGCTCTCCAAGACAACCAAATGGTACAGAGGCCAAGATAATCTTGACATGCCACTCGGTGTTTCTGGGTCAATTGCTTTAAATTCTCAAATTTGCTCCCTCCATTTTCTCCCAACCCCAATTTCCTCTTGAAGTCTTGGGCCCACAAACACTACCTTCTCCTTGAAAACCCCTATATACCAATTGATGGCTGAAAGTGATTACCCTTCCTAAAGACAGTCCACAAACTATTTCCATCCTACCTCTTTCCCATATAGAATTTACAGACTATGTTGATTTGCTAGAGACGAATGTGCCAATGGAAAAAGCAGAAAGTCTGCCTGGACAGCTGGATGTCACAGAAGCCAAGATAGGTTCCTGGGTCAAATGCTCTAAACTCTTGATTTATCTCCCTCCATTTTATCTCAACCGATACATCATCTTGACCACATGGGTCCACATACACTACTTTCTCCTAGAAATCCAATATAATATATACTATTTGATGGCTAGAAGGCACACTCCACTAGTAAATTTCATCCTGCCTCATTCTGATAGAAATGCCAGACTATGTAATTTTAGACATTCTGGAAGAGTTTTAAAAACAGAGGACAAGTTTTGAGGAACTGAAAAACTCAGTCTTACAGTTCTGCATAGGTAATAGGCTTCAGTTCCGGAGACTAAAATCCACATTATCCTGATCAAAGTTTGGCTGGTACAAAAACAAAATGCAGGTAAGGGATTGTCTTCTTTCTCTCAGTATCTTAATTTTCATAGGTATCCTGGGAAAAAAAACAAACCACATATCATTGCTATGTAAAGCCAACCCTAGACTCTCTTCTGTCTTTCACCTACATCATTCCCATCCTCCACCCTGGACCCTCTTTTACTTTCTTGCCTCCCCTCTTCACAACCATTCTACTTCCTACCATCCAAATAGACACCCTATTTTCTGGAACCATCTTCATTCTTTTATATTTCCTCCTTTCTATCCTTTTAGAAGCCTGACTTTATCTAGAGTGTCTTGAACAGTGTTTGATCACATACCCACTTTTCAACTATCCTGCACTTAAAACATGGATAGTAGCAAGTTATTTTGGACTCAAATTTATTGCTGAGCAGAATTGGGGGGCAGGGAGAGACTTAATTCTGTTTAATATTTTCCTGACTCTTCCCAGTTCATTTATAAATTAAAATTAACCTACTTAAAGCTGATGTTATTTTAGCAACCTTTGAATCTTACAAGATGGTTTAGCTTATCAAATTCCATTGTTTTTATATTTTATGGTACTTAACTAGAGACAACTGATATTATATTTTGTTTACACATAGTTCAATATATTACTTTCAGTTTTCATGTACTTGGAATAACTAATGATAAAATATATCCACAAGTACAGACATTTAAAAAAAAACCCTCTGTGAAAATTAAACACACCAAAACCTGCTAACTAAACTAAACTAAAATAAATAATCTAGAATGTCAATAAGTGAAAATATAATTTGACATTTTAGAATTTTTAAAGATAGACTTGAGCTATGAAGATAACTCTAAATAAGATGAAATCCATATTTTTGGGATGGAATCCACTATGCTTTCTATAACATAGAAAGTAATGAATCTATTGCATTCAGTGGCCATCCAAGCACTCTCTTAAAGGCCCCAGAAATAGGATGCACTCCACAACTGGTATTTATAGTTCAGAATATTTTTCAAATGATGTCCACAGGGGGAGCACAGGGATTATGGCACTTATTTTTCATGTCTATAAATTCTTTTCAACCCTTCAAATCTCATTTTCCCCTGAGCACTACCAGGAGTATTTCCCAGTTATGATGTAAGGAGTAGTTCCCACCTCCCACTTATAGGGCCCAGTTAGAATACTATAGTTGAAAAGAGATTTTACCAAACAAGACAAATGAATTAAATGAATAATAAATGCTTAATACTCTATTCATCATTGGTGTACAAGAAATTGATCCATAATAAGATAAAAAGTGATACTCATTAAATTAGTTAAAAGAACACACTACACTATCACTCTGGCCTCACATATTTGTTTTCTATCACAATATTAATAAATGTTGTGTATCACACATACATTAGTAACAATATTCTTCTAGTGGCATATTTGACAAACAATTAAAGGCTGTTATGCTGTTTATAAATAGGTATAAAACTACAAGATATAAAAAACTCAATAGTGAATGAGTTCATATCTTTGGAACATAAAATTGAAGTTGTGCCAACTAGAATAAAAAAATTAGTTACCACCTGAACTATCTAACAGCGAATGTTTTCAACCTTTGTGAGCCAGTTTAGGATACAGAGATTCCCCAGGAGGCTCAGAAGAAATAATATCAGAGGGTAAAATGTTAGAAGCAGATGGGACAGCTTATATGTAGTTGTGCCAAATGCCCCAATCACTTGCCATGATAGCCATTTACTATAACCACTGTGCTATCTCCCAGCTCTGATTTCATCTGTTTTATTAGTTTATTTTGGGGCTACATTTGACTTTTGTTTTCTTTTTTTTTTGTTTTTTTTTTGGGGGGGGGGCCACACCCGGTGACGCTCAGGGGTTACTCCTGGCTATGCGCTCAGAAGTCACTCCTGGCTTGGGGGACCATATGGGACGCCGGGGGATCGAACTGCGGTCCGTCCTAGGCTAGTGCAGGCAAGGCAGGCACCTTACCTCTAGCGCCAACGCCCGGCCCCCATTTAACTTTTCTTAAGGCTTACTTCTGGCTCTGCTTAGGAATTACTTAGTGTTTGGAGGATCATATCTGGTGCCAGAAATTGAACCCAGTTCAGCCACATGACAAGGCAATTAACTTAATATGCTGTAGAAATGTTCTGAACCTTTTTGTTTCAAAATAAAACACAATTGGTTCACTATTCTGCATCCCATCAGGAACACAATTGCACCTACTCATTTCTTTTTACTGACTTCGTTGTGGCATACAGAGAATATATGTTGTCACCAAGCATGGGGATATATGCAAAACCATACACTTTAAACATAGAAAGTACAGCTTTAGAGCCAAAGAGAATTGTATCTAAAAATAAAACCCCCAAACTTCAGTAATGTTTTTTCCCATGAGACTGAACAGTTCATTTTTGAGAGCTCTTATTTCGCAAAAGGTTGAGAAGGTACTCAAAGAGTAGTAGGGATGCTTGTGTCTTGGGAGGATGTATAGGCCACAGTAGGCCCTGAGAAGTATGCAGAAACCCCCCTTACTTGCAGATGAGGTCATTATCGCTAGTCTTTGCTTCTGAGTTCATCCTCTCTTTCTCTGTTACCAGGACCTTTATTTTTAAAAGGAATTTCAGAATCTATCTCAGCTGTAGATCATCATTCATCCCCATATGACCCATATGAAAGGCTGATCCAATAGTATGTTCCAACTCAGATTGCAATGATGAGTATAAAGATGAGTACTGAACCCAATATGGTTTAGTGAAACTCAATCCCAGGATTTTTACTGAAATAATTGGAAACAGGATTCAGGATGCCATCTGGGAATTTCTAGGGTGATGTCATTCTAGAGAGCCTGACACAGAAAGAGGCCAACCCAACCCAACATATAATTGTTCATCAAACCTGGTCCCAATGGAATTCTTTCAGTTTCAAGAGTCCAAACATACACACTAGTTTTATTTCTATTTCTATTTTCATTTTCATATATTATCTATCTATCTATCTATCTATCTATCTATCTATCTATCTATCTATCTATCTATCTATCTATCTGTCATCTATATATCTTTCTATCTATATATCATCTATCAATCAATCTATCTATCATATATCTATCTACATACATACATACCACCATACCTACCTACCTATCTATCGATCTATCTCTTTCTCATAGGTATAGTAGGCTCTCACCTATAACTGTAGTAGGCTATCTCATCACGGTATACTATGCTAACAATAGGTTTGTGTTAAGTACAAATTCCCTTCTCCATTGAAGAAAATGCATATTAAACACGTAACAAAATTTATGACATTTCTAAATTTTGTCTTAGCTTTTGTTGTCACTCTTTTCATCATATCTAGGGAGAACCATTTCTCTGGCCAACATTTTTTGTTTGTTTGTTTGTTTTGGAAACTCACCCTATTGTGGTCAGGGTTCTGCACTCAGTTCACTCCTGGTGAGCTTAGGGGACTATATGGGATGCCAAGGATAAAACCTAGGTCAGACTCCTGGAAAAAAAAGAAAGGGTTCTACCCACTGTACTATCTCTCCAGTCCCTTAGCCATTTTTAAAAGAAATAAATTCTCACAATAAATTCGTTATGAGCTATACAGTTATAAAATTGTTCATGATTGAGTTTCTATCATGCAATGTAAAACACCCTTCACCAGTGCACAATTCCTGCCACCAGTGTCCCCAGTTACTCTCTCACTCTCCTTTGCCCTCCCCCTGGACTGCTTCTGTGGCAGGCCTTTTTCTTCCCTCATCTTCCCTTTCTCCCCCAACCCCTCTTTTTACTTTAAGACAGTTTGATTTTCTTGGTCAAAATGTTATGGTTTGAATATTTGTGGGTTGAATATTCTTTTTCTTTCTACTAATGAGGCTTATACAATAGAGCATGCTTTTCTAAAAAAAAAAAAAAGCATAAGGGTAGAGATAGTGCAATATCTTGTTTCTCCTCCAACCTTGCTCCAAAAAACTTCACAGTCCTTTAAAAATATTTAAAAATTTAAATGAACTGTAGGGAGTCAGGAGATGGTTCAGTAGCTAAAGGTGCCTGCCTTAAAGTCTGAAGCCCTGATTCAAAACCAAATACTGCCCACATTCACTTAGCATAGACTCTACAGATATGCTGACAGAAAACTGTAGCACTAAAATAGAGTATATGATTTTTGGAACACTACAATTCAGTGTGTCCAGGCAGTACAAATGAAGGCGAATCATCTGTGGCAAGCTGTGCACAAATATCACAACCAAAACAGTATGGCCCCAGTTCACAACTGCAGGCAAATATAAATACAACCAAAGTTGTGAAGCAAGTCCTCCTAACAGCAACAAAGGGAAGAAAATATATATTTAAATATTAAAATAAATATATGAGAAGAGCTTGTATAACACCCAATGATGCCGATGTTCAGAGTTACTCCTGGCTCTTCACTCAAAAATTACTCCAAGCAGTGCTCAGGAGAACATATGGAATGCTGGGAATCAAGCCCCTGTTGGCTTCAAGTAATGCAAAGACCCTACCCATTATAGTAACTATCACTCTGGGCTCTTAGAACAACCCAGGCAGACAATGTCCTTTTTGACTTTTCACACAGCAGTTCTCAAACTAACTGACTGACTAACTTCCTCCCTTCCTCCTTTCTTCCCACCTTCCCTCCTGACCTCCCTCCCTTTCTCCTTTCCTCCCTTTCATTCTTCCTCTCATCCTCCCTCTTCTTTTCCCCCTTCCTCCCTTCATCCCTCGTCCCTCCCTCCCTCCTTCCTTCTTTCTTTCTTTTTGGTTAATTTATATTTGATCTTTCTATATATTATAAATTAGACAAAATTCTTCTTAAGTTTTACTCCATCACTCCCCCTGTAAAACTAAGACTCTTTTTTTGACTGGAGATGGAAAAGATTATCTCTCTGGATCCATGTAGAAGCAGTTCCCTCTATGCTAAAACTTCTCATCAAAAACACTTGTTTTATGACAACGAAAGCCTATCAATTGAATTTCCCATTTCTTTGTATGTCTACATATACATGGGTATATATGTATAAATACATATAAAGAGTATAACTCTGAATATATACTCTTTAAAATAAAATATAATCGATAAATATGCATATATATGACATAACTGCATTAGTCTAATACTGTGTTCTTACATATAGTATTTGGATGAATATATTATATGATATAAACTGGAAATCTTTGTTACTCAGGTAGTGCAATTTCTCACTGTAATTTGATCAAGCTAATATTTGTAAGCCAAGAATGATAATAATCTTTCATTTCTTGTACTTTGGGGAATGATTGTTTCATACTGGCTGTGTTTCCTATACCTCTGTATTTTGACACTAACAAATTATTTTCTACATAATTAAAAAGTGAGTGTTCACTGAATTAACCATTTACTCTATTTATCTTTAAACTGTTCTCAAAATAAAGCTGAGGTTTTGGAAAGAGTGATAATAAATTCTGTCACTCTGTTTGGCATTAGATAATGAATTCCTGCTCAGTTTTGCTATAAATTCAAGGTGTTAAATGTTTTCCTTTACTTTTGTTTGCTGTTGTGTTAATATACATTGAAAGAAAATGTTAAGGCATTTGTTACTCCAAAATAAAGATACTAAGAGTATGTCTGGGGGTTGAAACTTAGCTAGATAACTCTTTGAAATAGATAACATATCTCAGTGAAGATATTATAGGAATTGAAATCTAAAAAAATAACTATTTTTTGGCTATGTGTTAAATGCTTAGATTATATAAAAAGAGACAGATTGTCGTGAATATACTTGGATCCATCATTGTGTGCTGTATTTTTATTATAAAGCTAAAGAAGAAAAATAACTAAAGCAGGAACATTCAAATACAAATAAATATAAGTACCACTAAGTCAATTTTAATAGTTATTCAATTTCTCCAAACTTGATAAACTCAATAAATCACTTAATAAAAAATCAAGATTGCTACCCTTCCTCCCAAATAGTCATGATTAGCTCCACAATAAACATATTTGTTTAATATATTATCTTTTCATCTTTTATTATTTCAAGTTTTTCATGGTAATATTTTGTACAAATTGGGAAGTTATTTTAAAATACCTGGAAGTTAGCAGGCATTTCATAAAACATGTGTAGTATGTACATATAAACCCAAATGTAGTTTAAATAATATTGTGGCTAAATTAATTAGTACCGTAAAACCACCAAATTCTACATGCTAGGAGTTAAGTTTAAAGATCACTAATTTCGGGGGCCGGGTAGGTGGCGCTGGAGGTAAGGTGTCTGCCTTGCAAGCGCTAGCCAAGGAAGGACCGCGGGTTCGATCCCCCGGCGTCCCATATGGTCCCCCCAAGCCAGGGGGGATTTCTGAGCACATAGCCAGGAGTAACCCCTGAGCGTCAAACGGGTGTGGCCCAAAAAAAAAACCAAAAAAAAAAAAAGCACTAATTTCAAGTATCTATTTTTTTATTGTTTAATTTAGGCACCAGAACTTATTATAGTGCTACTCCATAATGTTTCGGACATGGAGTATAACTAAATTACTCTCAGTACCAGAATGTCACTATTCTACCACCACCAGGTCTTTTTCTCTAGGTCTTTTACTCAACCTCCTTAGCAACTTTGTTTCTGTAGGCTGACTTTCAGTATCTATTATTTTTCACTATATCCAGTGGTGAAATAGGTCTGTGAAAATCTATTATTTTGCTTCTGCCTGCAACTTTAGCCTATTAGCAATTATTTTAGAAATCTTGATCTACGTATATTCATGCATACGAATACAAGGTCTTCTTAACGTAGATGTTGTAATAATTAAATAATGTCCATTTCTATCCCTTATAGCTTCATAAATACTTGAAGCCTCTGTTGTCTGATATAAGTGTAGCTGTGTTAGCCATTTTAAAGCAACTGTTTGCCTTTACGATTGTTTTTCAGCCTTTTACTTTGAACCTCTATCATGACTGTTTTAGAGTGTCTCTTATAAACATCAGAAGTTGGACTCTGTTTTCTGTTCCTTTAATCATTTTGTGTCATTTGATTGGTAAACTTAGATCACAGACATTAAGAATATTTTACTGAGGTGAAGAAGTCTATTGCTATCATTTTTTAGAGATAATGTCTGTGAAACTCACCTTGCCTTTTAATGGAGAATATTTAGTCTTCTTGCAAAGCTGATTTAATATTTGTAAACTTCTATTGCTGTTGCTTACACATGTCTTGTGTCCTTCCTTTAAATAAGAATGATAACCTAGATAGATAAATCTGGACTTTGGAGAGAGGGTACTATATTTGTCTTAGACCAGTAGGGCATACGACTATTTGTCCATTGTCTCAATTTAGGTTGCTGGTTGGTCACCTCACTGCTTATGGATCCAGCTACAGGCCCCATTGATATTGTCAGCCTGCATTTAAGTCTTTGGATCAGTCTCTTCCCCTGGTCTTGTCAGAGTGAGGATTTAAAAGGCTGTGATAAATTTGCAGGATATAGTTTTCACTGAAGGGCCAAGAATATTTATTGGTGAACTTTGCCTCTTGAGAAAGCAAGCAGCACCATTCAGATGTACTGTTCTTTGCAAGAAAACTCTTTAAAAAGTGTTGCTTTTAACTGTCTCTTATTTCCTCCTCCATTGCTCACAGAACCCTTTGACCATTTCCATTTTGTTGCAATTCCAAACTTATGTACCTTTATACTTCCTTAGCCTTCAATTAGTTTTTCCTTTGTTTTTTTTTTTTCAAGACCCATCTACCATACTCAATTTCACATGGCTTTGTGCTTAGGGATCCCTGCTGCTGTGATTTGTTGTAATGTATGTTCTACTGGAAATAGAGCCTTGTTTTGTTACTTTACATGTAAGGCAAGCATCTTACTCAGTGTAGGGTGAGAAATTATTTACTCTTTACTTACTCTTTAATTACTTATTTCAGTGGGATCAAGACTGTCTTCTTATCATTAAAATAAAATTAAATTAAATATAAAATAATATGTAAATATTATATATTTTAAGAATTTTATTTCCTCTTTGATATGAAGATATTTGGATATCATGAACTATCTTTCTATCTATAAAACATTAACAAAATGTGAAGAATAAATATAATACTGCAGACCAAATATATTTTCTGGCAACAGTCTATCCTCAAACTCAAAATTGAAATCTATGATTTTCTTTAATGACACGTTTAAGATAATTAAATATTAATTGTGACAAACTGCATACCTATTTTTAACTAAATTGTTAAACAGTATAATAAAGATGACATTTACTAGTACATCTATAATTAGAGTAAAATTCTAGTGTAATTACTGATTACAGAAAATAAAGTGTACCTAAGCAGTGCTTGGCATTAAAAATCTTTAATGAATTTAATTTATGCAACCATATTCAATATTTTATATAAATAGTTAAATCTTTGACCAATTGATTTCTCATTTTTGATTCAGTTTATCTAGACTAAATAATGCAGATAACATATATGCATTACTTAAAATATGGAAAGAATAGGTATGATTTTTTTAAATTTTCAACTAAATGTTTAGTTTATAATGCCTTTGTCTACTCAAAGCATTAACTATTTTAAGTATTTACTCACTTAAATACTCCATTGTTGACACCATTTTAATTTTAATATCTAGTATAAAATTAAATGTCTATCATAATTTCAGTTGGTAGATTTTAAAATATAGCTAATTATATCTTCATTATGAAGACTAAAAAATATTAAAAGGATATTATAGTAGTGCAGACATTTATGTGTTTGTCACTTTATCTCCTAATGGTAACATCTTTACATTGGGTTAAATTCTCAGTAGAATTTTTTTTAGAGATATACAGCTTATCTTTAAATACATAATAATCATTAAATTACATTATAATTTTTCTTTGTCATAACATATATGCTTGACTAATCAGAAAGTCATCTTTTTAATTTTTGGCAGTATAATATTCAAATACACATTTACAATGATTATTAAATTCATGCAATTACAGTAAGTTGTATAATTATTCTCTATTTTTAGACAGATAATTTTATTGGTATGTCTCCCTTCTATATTCACAGAAAATAAAGCCTATAATAAATTATCAAAAATATAGTAATAACCCACATTAACAAAAACCTATTTATTTATATTAGCTTTGTTTTTGTCTTTAAGTGTGTAGTTGTTTAAAATTGCCTATTTAGGGCCCGAAGAGATAGCACAGCGGCATTTGCCTTGCAAGCAGCCGATCCAGGACCAAAGGTGGTTGGTTCGAATACCGGTGTCCCATATGGTCCCCCGCGCCTGTCAGGAGCTATTTCTGAGCAGCCAGCCAGGAGTAACCCCTGAGCACCGCCGGGTGTGACCCAAAAAAAATTTGCCTATTTAATATTACTATTCATAATTTAATTCTTTTTTGTATATTTGAGGAAATAATCTACTTCAAAGTATAAAAAGATCATGCAGTGAACCTTCCCCTTGATTATGGCCATTCTGTAGCACTCTTTACCTAAACACAATCAGAAAGATCTATGGATCAGTCAAGGGCTAAAATGAGAAATGTAATTACTGAATTTTACTTAAAAATGTTTATAGTGTCAGATAGAAAATACAAGGCTAAGGTGCTAGCCCTGCATTGACCAGATTTGGCATTTTACATGGTTTCCCTGTTCAAAAGAGATCCCAAATCATAGAGCCAAGTATGGGTCTCAAAAACAAAAATGAAAAATGAATAGTCAGTAAGGAATTAATTATAAAATTTCTGCCAAAGCCTTATGCACAAAAGAGAATAAACAAAAAAATTTCAAAGCATATTAAAAGTTTATAAGACATATAGATTATTTGGTCAATTAAAAATAACTGACTTCACAGAGGAAAAGAGATAGATACAGAATAGTTTCACTCATCTATGGGTTTTAAGAAAAACAAAAGATATTATGGTACTAGAACCCAGAGACAACAGAGATGAGGGCTGGAAGAACTGGCTCTCGATGTGAAGCTCACCAAACAGAGTGGTGAGTTTAGTTAGAGAGATGAATACACTAACTATCACGACAATTTAATGAGTGAGAGAAGTAGAATGCCTGTTTCAAATACAGGCAGGGGATGGGGAAGAAGAGAGACGGGAGACATTGGTGGTGAAAAGGTTGCACTGGTGAAGGGAGATTTTCTTTTTATGACTGAAATCCAACTACAATCATGTATGAAATCATGGTGCTTAAGAAAAAAGAATTAGAAATATAAAAAAATTTAACAGACTTCAGAGGAAGACGGAGACACATACAGAATAGTCTCACTCTTCTATGTGTTATAAGAAAAATAAAAGACATTATTATAATAATGCCCAGAGATGGGGGCCGGATATGAAGCTCATGATATGACGCTTACCACGAAGAGTATTGAGTGCAGTTAGAGAAAGAACTACATTAATAACTAACATGACAATGTTAATGAGTGAGAGAAGTTGAATGCCTCTCTGGAATACAGGCAAGGGGTGAGGGAAGAGGGAGATTAGGGACATTGGTGGTGGAATGTTGTACTGGTGAAGGGAGGCGTTCTTTTTTACAATTACAATCATGTTTGTAATCAAGGTGTTTAAATAAATATTATTAAGAAAAGAAGTTATATAAATTAACTGAGTTATTATAATCAGTACATATTAAGTTATGTTGCCAACAAATGTAGAAAATTAAGAACTTCAAGAAAGTTTTATCAAAGTTAATTATATTTCAAGCTTATTGATAGTTTATTTTAAATAAATGATACAAATGCATTTTGAATTATTTGAAAATAAAAAGCAAGTTGATAACAAAGAGATATCTATAATTTTAAAAAGAAAACAGTAAACTGAATATTTTTAATCAAAATATAAAAATAAAATGTCAATGAAAAATTTTATGAACTGAATAATAAAAATTTGATACTACAATTAAGAAATATTTAGACCCTAAAAGAGAGAAACAGCCTAGAATAAGTACTCTGGTTATTTTTTGTGTATTTCTAAGTGTATGTAATTGTAACTTGGTTATTTTTCTTTTTTATAAACCTAATATCAAAGATACGCCTCAAACCCTCCCCATCCCCTCTCCCCTCCCCCTTTTCCCCCTCCCCCCTCCTCCCTTCCCCTCTCCTCCTCTCCCCCTCCCCCCTCCCCTCTCCTCCCCCTTTCCTCCCCCCTCCCCCTCTCTTCCCCTCTCCCTCCCTCCCCCTCTCTCTTCCTCCCTCCCCCTTCCCCTTCCCCCCTTCCCATTCCCCTTCTTTCCTTCCCCTCCCTTCTTTCCTTCCCCTCCCTTCCTTCCCCTTCCCTCCCCTTCCTTCCCCTTCCTTCCCCTTCCCTCTCCTTCCTTCTCCTTCTTTCCCCTTCCCTCCCCTTCCCTCTCTTCCCTCCCTTCCCTCCCCTTCCCTCCCTTCTCTCCCCTTCCTTTCTCCCTTCTCTCCCCTTCCTTTCTCCCTTCCTCCCTCCCTTCCTCCCTTCCTCCTTCCCTTCCTCCCTTCCTCCCTCCCTTCCTCCCCTTCACCCTCCCCTTCACCCTCCCCTTCACCCCTCCCCTTCACCCCTTCCCTTCACCCCTTTTCTTCCTTCCTTCCTTCCTTCCTTCCTTCCTTCCTTCCTTCCTTCCTTCCTTCCTTCCTTCCTTCCTTCCTTCCTTCCTTCCTTCCTTCCTTCCTTCCTTCCTTCCTTCCTCCCTCCCTCCCTCCCTGCCTCCCTTCCCCCCCTTTTTTCCTTTCTCTCTTCTTTTGTTCCTCGCTCCCTCCCCTCCCTCAATTCCCTCTCCCTCCCTCCCTCATTCCCTCTTCCCCTCCCTCCCACCCTCCCTCCGTGTCTCTCTCTCTCTCTCATTTCTTTTTTGCACCACACCTTGTGATGCTCAAGGGTTACTCCTGGCGATGTGCTCAGAAATCACTCCTGGCTCGGAGAACCATATGGGACACCTGGGATTGAAGCAAGGTCCATCCCGGATCAGCTGTGTGCAAGGCAAACACCCTACAGCTGTGCTATCCTTCCTGCCCCTGACGCACCATTTTTCAAAGTGAGTAGACCCACTTTTTGAGGAACATGTAATAATCAGGGGACATAATAGTCCGATGCAGGCCAGCTGAGTTGGGCAGCTTTGAGAGGGGCTTCAGGATTATCTGATAGGAGGACAGGAGCTAGGATTCGGCAAAGAGTGGGTACTCAGAGACCAGACACACTTAAGAGTTGTCGGAACTGAGCCCATTTATTATGAGTTCTGCTTCATATTTAAGCAAAATATTATCATTAGTAAGAAGTTGGGTAGATCAAGTGTGACACATTTTTTAGCTATAGGATTAAACATTATGTGCCAGTAGTCATTAGACAGCCACCTAAATATTGTATGTATTTTATAAATTCTTTGTCATCAGTTTCATTTACCATAAACAAATCAAAGAAATACTTACTCTTCCCTCTTGAATATGATTCTTGCTAGTCAACTATTAATCAAAAAATACAAGCTTATTTTTATTAAAGTTATATCAAGGAACTATTGTGAAAAGAGGGCATATGTAATTAAAAGACCAAACTAATAATTATTATTTATAATAAATAATATATAATAAATAATAATGAACTATTATTTACTTTCTAAAGCAATTAATTTCCTATTCCAGCTCCAGTCTCTCTCCTTCAAGTCATCTTACACAATCCATCGTTTTATTTTATGTTCTATGCACATCCTAGAAAATAAAACAATTTGTAGTTAAATATTCTGTCTATATGTGAACCAATAATTTAAGATCTTGAAATAATAAACTAGTGGATTATAAAAGAAATGAAAAAATATCACAGGTAACATTTCTTATGATTTAAAAACAAAACAAAATAAAATAAAAGACCAAACTATTTTCATAGACTGCACAATACTAAATAAAGAATATTATTATTGATTCTACCAGCTTGGGAAAAATTTTATTGTAGATTCTACCAGTTTGAGAAAACTATTATTGCATATATTCTTCCAGCAGCTTAAGGTAAGTAAGGTATGTTCCAGCAATTCTTGTTTTAATCCAAGGGGCAAAGGCACGTAATTTTTGTTGTGGTTTTTTTTTTTTTTTTAGTGTAGTCAGCATTGTTAGTTCTCATTATAGATTAATATTTAATAAGGTCATTGTTGCTATCCTGCCAAGTGCTAACCTAGGGCACAACTGGCCTTTTCTCAGCAATGCCTGCCAGGACCGTTCCTCCTTTTTCAGGGGATAGACTAGGCTGTATGTACTTCAGCAGTCCTGTGGTATTCGGCCATCTTGCGTATAGGCCATGGGCTACAGCAGTATTCTTCGGTACAATTCAAGGACACTTTCTGTTTAGGTCTTAGTCACTTGGTTCTGGCATATTCACTACTACTTCAGACTTGGATATGGCTTTTTTGTTTTGTTTTGCTTTTGAGTTATACCTGGCAGCACTTAGAGGTTACTCCTGGCTCCATGCTCAGAAATCACTCCTGGCAGGCACAGGGGACCATATTGGGATGCTGGGATTCGAACCATTGTCCTTCTGCATAAAAAGCAAACACCTTACCTCCATGATATCTCTCTGGCCCCTGGATATGGCTTTATTAGCATAATTTTGTTATATTTGGAAGTCTTCAATGATTAAAAAGTCTTCAACATTAATTTCAGTTTGAGCCTCCCCAATAATAAAAGATTACTAAATAATAAAATAGTTAAACATTTTATCTAAGAAAACAAAAAAAAAATACACCAAATCTATGAAGATTTAGTTCCTGAAGGACATGGGCAAGAAAAGGATAGTGATCTTTGAGACATGAGACATGCATAATTGAAATGAGTCAGAGACTAAAAATTAAAAAGAGGTAATTTGAATTCAATAATGTTTAATGCTGAGTGTTTTCTAAAATAAATATCAGATTTTGCAACATTATAAAAATAGGATTCTCTTATTAATGCTCAGAAAAATCAAAGTCAATTACTAAGAAATATGAGCCCAGTGTTTTAGTGGGAGTATATTTGGACCTGCTGTTCTCAGGCCTTACTTCCGGTTCTATGTTTAGAGATCACTCCTGATAGGGCATAGTGTTCAAATTCAGGTCAGCGACATGCAAGGCTCTCCCAGGACCCTCTCTACTATCTCTGTGCTGCAGCACATTAAATTCTGAGTGCTCAAAGCATTTTGTAACATCCTCTATGCAGCAAGTTATTAAAAGAAATATGGCATTTTGAATAGTATATCCTGTTTTCTGCTTTATTATTCTAATTCTGAAGTTTTACCTTTTAGGATAATTTTTCCCATATTCTGTTACTGCAAATAACTCCAATTCTGCAGATGTTACCATGTACTAAACTAGTCCTTTAAACTTAGCAATGTCAATCTTTTTTAGGGTGAAAGTGGGAGGGGCTGGGCCTTAATCAGTGACAATATACTCAGGGCTTATTACTGGATCTGCCCTCAGGGATCATTCCTGAAAGCCTCGTGGAAAATTTATGGGGTGCCTAGGACCAAACCAGGTTAGATATGTATACAGCACTTGACTATCCATTGTACGATTCATTAATCATTAATCGTAGATTATGTGAATTTGACTCATTCCAGAAAGTCATTATTTTTAATATTAGGAAAATCACTTTTCCTTGATCCCAAAATTATTATCAACAACATTAGATTTGGGAAAATAAGTACCAATATATCCATACAGGGAATATTTTCTTATTTCAAAGGGTTTAAAATTGCATTGCTATGATAATAATATTATTTGGAGTAAAATAGGATTAAAAATGTAAAGCTCATTAATAAAGTAGGTGACTTGCCTGTAGAAGCACTGGGTTTCTGACACGACATGGCCCCAAGTACCACCAAGAACTGGTAGATAATGTTGAATTAATTAAATTAATAAGAGTCCTGGAGGGGAGTGGATGATGGTGGATGGATGGAGTGGATGGTGAGGCCTTTTTCTGCCTGCCTGGCACCTGCAGATTCTTTGGCCTGGTGGGTCTGAGGGTTCAGGATAACGGTGAGGAATTGATCCACAAGTAGTCAGTAGAATTCAGGAGACATGAGATATGAAGCTTTATTATAAGGCCCTAGTCACCATGTGTGGCTTCTAAGCTAAGCAGCCTCTCTGCATCCAACCATCTCTCATCTCCCCATCCTGCTTTCTCTCCAGATACTTTTTGCTGAATCTCTTTATGAATCCCTTACTGAATCTCTCACTGAATCTTTCCTTGAATGTCTCCTCTGCCCCTGAGACAACCCCTTTGTTACCTTCCATAGACCCCTTTCAGATATGGGCTGGTCTGACCACGAGGTAAGATTAGCATTTAGTCTAGGGAGGGTTAACAGATAAGAATCCCACAACTATGGGCCCCACAACATATTTTTAAAAGCAATAACATACTTCTTTCTATATTTCTGTTCAATTTAATATCACCTGTTTATCAAATGTTATTTTTATAAAACTTATCCATTAATTTATATTAAACACTTCTATGAGAGACTTATTAGAAAAGCTTAATCACGGCATGAGCTATGTGTTAATATATTAAGATATATGTATATTTGACATCATGCTATGTGCCAGGAAGTGTTTAAAGAGATATTTAAAAAGTAAATATGCCATATGTATTTGTCAGGAAACAAACTGCAAGAAATCTAGATGGAAAAGATTTTAGATTAGAAGTTATTAACTATAGAAGGAAATGAATGAGCTATAGGCTCATAAATAAGGAACTATAAATACCATATAAGAATAAAGAGATATAGATGTTGGAGATAGAGTACAGTGTGCCTTGTACAAACTCAGACCAGGCTTAATTCCAAGCATCCTATATGGTCCCCAAGCATTGACAGCAGTAATTTCTGAGTACAGAGCCAGGAGGAAACCTTGAGCATTGTGTCCCTCTAAAAAAATAAACAAATGAAATACAACAACAAAAGGGCAGATACAAAGATAGCTAGTAAGAGATCTATAATAATAGTAGAGAGGTAATGGATAAATAGGTAATACGTCAGATGTGATATTTTCTAGCTTAGAATGCAAAGACTGTCCTAATGACTTCAACTTGATAATTAACAGTTTTATCTACAGCATCCTGAATGATGGATTTATTTCATATTTTTATTAATTGTATTTGATTTGCAGTACTTGTTCTAAAAAAAAAGGGGGCCACACATGATATGCAAATAGTTTACTACTAACTGTGCTATATTTTTAGCATGCATATTTTAAGAGTTCTAGATGTTGGGGCTGGAGAGATAGCATGGTGTAAAGAGTTTGCCTTGCATTCAGAAGGTTGATGGTTGGAATCCCGGCATCCCATATGGTCCCCTGAGCCTGCCAGGAGTGACTTCTGAGCATAGAACCAGGAGGAACCCCTGACTTAAAAAAAAAAAAAAAAAAAAAAAAGAGTTCTAGATGTTAAAGCAAAATGTGATTCTGCACCAACTTGATAAAAATGTGTGAATTAAAACTATGACTGATCGCTATGCCTTATCTTTGGGTAATAATAGTGTCTTTGTTCCAGGAAGAACACCTAAGCAGAAACATTTAATACCCACTATCATACTTAGATTTCATCTGTCATGGGGAAAGATAACAGGGATTTACTTCATGTCTAATAAAAAAAATCAAGTGCAATCAATATATTATCAAGTCTTTCTTTTCCTGTTTTATATTGGTGTTAGTTATTTCAGACAGTGCTAAATTAATCATTTATTCTTTAACTTGATATATCATCAACGTTACTGGCAACAGTCATAAATGTACTTGCTGTATAATTCTCAAACATAAATAGTGTACATGCCAAGCTAGTATGTTTCTACTAAGACAATCTGCAAAGAAAAAAACTAATTGAAAAGCCGCATAAATCACAACGAATCAACTGTTGATGGCATTAGAGAGCTGCCATAGAAATACAGAAGCCACAAGCAGAAGGGAAAGCTACAAAGAGGAACAGTGGAGAAGTTACCTAAAAAGTAAGAGTGAACACATACTCTGCTTAGCATGCCCAGGACTGGAAACTGCATCTCTGAGCTCTGTTCCAGCAGATAAATGGATGAGGATCAAGAAGCCAGAAGAGTAATTGTGATATTAGCGGACTGGAGGGAGGGATTAAACAAAGTTTTCTATCAAGATTGCTGTATTTAAACTCTGAAGCTTCAGAGTGGAAAGAAAAAAAATACAATCACAGAAGCTAGCATTACAGTTAATCTTGGAAGTCAGTAATTAGAAGGGAATTGGAATGGGTCTTGCATGCTTCTGGTAATAATTTCTTTATTGGTCTAGCTGACATTTTTTGTTGTTATTTTTGGGCCACACAGCAGTTACTTGGGGTTTATGCTCAGGAATCATTCCTAGAAGCTTGGAGGGACCGTGTAGGACACTGGCAATGGAACCCTGGTTGGCTGCCTTCAAGCCAAAACACTGTGCTTTTGCTCTAGCCCCTGGTATAGCTGACTTTTAAAAAGACATATTCCCTTTGTGAAAAGTTATCAAAATTTATGATGAATATTTTTGCAACTTACTGAAGTATGATTTATTGCACAGTCTATTCATATCATTCATAGATGCACATGTTGATGAAGGATGGTCCATGTATAAATGTACAGACCTGTGTATACATATTTATTCATATTTTAGATGTTTTATATATTCACATGCATACACACTACATATTTTTGCTCTGATTCATTCAGATAAAAATGTTCTTAACAGGCATTTGAGAATTGTATAGAATATCTAGGTCTTGTAAAGCCTAACAAGTAAGAATTTCCAACTTATAATTTAGATTTAGATGGATAGCCTAAGAAGTTAATAAAAGTCCCTTTTATCAACAGCTCAAGGCCACACACAAAACTCTCTAATATTTTATAAAGCAACATTTTAATAAAATGAATATAAATAAGAGGATTTTAATAAAATAAAGTGTACAACAAAAAGTCTTTCAACAGACAGTGCTGCTGCTTCTCTGGCATTTTTACCTGAAACATACGAAGCATAGACAGTGTCCAATGCTTTTATGAAGCATTTCATAAAATGAATGAAGTTTCATCAAATCTTAAGCTATATAGAATACTTTAAGAATGGTTTAAATACTATCTGTATTAATCTTAGTTATGCAGCAGATTTTAACCTTATCTTGTGACCTTGATATAATAAAATAACTATAAAGTTTATTAACTTTATTGTTTCATTTTATATATTCTTTATTTTCTTATGTATTATACCATTTTGAAAAAAAACCCCAATATTTTATACTACAAAAAATTTTGAGTAATCAATGTCAACAAGCTGAACAGGTTATTATCTGTTTTTTACAACTGCATTTTTTGCAAACATATTTAACAATGATTACGCCCCTACTATCTGCCAGGCCTTGTTTTCTAAACATCTGTGTAGAAATATTTTCAACATCTTTTATTTTAATGTATTTTAGCATAAAATAGGTAAATTGTAGCTCCAAATGCAATCTTCTGTAAATAAATGAATAAATCAAATAACAATAAAATATAAACATCCAAAATTTGTCAAAGAACTAAATGAACACATAGAAATTTTATGGATTCAATCTGCTACAGTCTACCCACGTTCTTTGTGCATGCTTTCTCTCAAATTTTAAAAAAAATGTTCGGTCTTTGATGACAACGAAGACTAAATATAAATGCAAGAAACTTATTTTTTTACTCAAAATATTGAAAAATTATTTATTATTATTGTTACTATTATTAGTTCGGGGGCTACACTTGGAGGTGCTCAGGTGTAACTTCTGGTACTGCACTCAGGAATAACTCTTGGCAGGCTCAGGGTATCAAATGGGATTCTAGGGAATCGAACCCAGGTGGGCCATGTTGAAGGCAAATGCCCTCCCTGCTGTGCTATTGCTTTAGCCCTACTTATGAGTTATTTTCATTCTCCAAGTCAATCTATTGTCAGAGTTCAAAGAAGAATATGTTTTAGTTATGTTTTTGCCATTTTGTTTTTGTTTGGGGCCACACTGGTGATACTCAGGGTTTACTCCTGGTTTTGAACTCAGGAATTACTCCTGTTAGTTTTTTTTTGGGGGGGGGTGGGGGACATATAGAATGCTGGGGTTAGAACCCTGGTTGGTTCCATGTAAAGCTAGTGTCCTAACCCCTGAACTATTTCACCAGTCCCAACAATTACATTTGCTTTTTGCCTAAAATCCACTTTTAGCTATAGATGTTATAATACTACTCACCCACAATGCTTTCTTACTTGAGAACAAAACAAATAGAAGAGATTATTTAGTGTGTTGTACATGAATAATGAAAACATAAAGCTACTGCAAAGTAAAATTAGAAAAGTAAAGTCAAACTGAAGAATTCATCATGGTGACAGGAGCCTAATTAATATACATATGTAAGTAAAACTTTTTATTTAAAATTTGTTTATGAAACATGTCATTTTGGTTGAAACTTCTTTGGTCACAGTAAATATTGTGAATTCCTGGAAGATAGGAGAGGTTGAAGTTGGTTTGAAAGGAATAATAGTGCAGTAGTCGTTGAGATTTGCAGACAGAAGAAATTATATCACCAGGATAAATTAAACTGACAAGACTTCAGAAATGTTTCTTCTGAAAATGAGCAAAATAATTACATTCCTTGACCTAAATTCACTGGTTTTGCCACTGAGCAACTAATCCCAGTGCTGTTCAATAAGATTCTGCACAAAGACTGATTGGCATGCATTCTGCTTAGAAATGCAACTGGGAATTCAAAAGATATAACTTACCTATATCAGTGTTTTACAAAATTATTAATTCATAGCACTTAAGTTGTTTCTATAGCTTGAGTGTTGTAAATAGTGTGACAATGAATATAGTGGTATAGTATTTTCATATTCTTCATATAGATATCTAGAAATAGAGTTGCGAGATTACAGATTAGTCATATATAAACTAAAATATATAAAAAATTTTCTTGATTACCATGAATTACAAGGTTGTTCATAATACAGTTGCTTTTTTCACAGTTACAAAGTGCTACTGATTGAGTTTCAGTCACATAGTGTACAACAACCTTCATCAGTGCATATTACCTGCCACCAAGGTCCCAGTCCCCCCACCCCCACCATCTCTCCCCTCTCTGGATCTATGGCAGACATTTGTCTTCTCTCTTTCTCTTTCTCTCTCTTTCCTTTTTCTCAGTTTTAGACACCATGATTTGCAATATTGTCATTTTAAGGGTATCATATATATCATTTTATCTCTTTGCAGCACCTGTTCTACTCCAGGGTGATCACTTTTAACTATAATTGTCATAGTGGTCTTTTCTCTGTCTTAACTGTACTTCCCGCTATTTGTGGCGAACTTCTTATTATGGACTGAACCTCTAGGCCCTTGTTTCTATTATATATCTTATTATGATGATTATTGTTATATTAATTTTAAGGAAACATCATGCTTTTCTCAAAGTGTTGACATGAATTTACATTGATATTAGTGTGTGAGTTCTTTATTTTCCCAATTATTACTTAGAACTTACTATTATTATTTTTATTACTTACTTAAAACTTGTTTCTTCTCATTTTTATTCTCTTATGTGTGACATAATATATTATAACATTATCTATCTTATAACATATCTGATTATAATACATATTTCTCTAATAATTAGTGGTGATGAACATTTTTATGTGCCAATTGGCTATTCTGTATTCTTTATAAAAGTATATAGCTCCTTTGCCCATTACTTCTGAGTAGTCTAATATCTTCTTATATTTTGACTACTAATATGTTGCATTAAGCCCTTAGGATGAAGCTGGATGGTGGATGGAGGCCTTTGTTCTTAGGCCCTGGCCACGTGGCTCCATTCCCCATTAACCGGAGGGTCTGGGTCCAGGAAAGCAACGGGTATAGCACTCACTCACAGGCAGGCTTCCAGAGAGATAACATCTTTATTGCTCTGGCCATCAGACGTGGCTGCTAACCATATACGCATTCAGCCCTGCATTCTTGCTTCTCCCTCAGCTTTAGCTCTCCATCCAGGTAAATGCCAATTCCTCTTCATCCTGACCAAAGACCAAAAGGCCAAAGACCTTAATCCTCTTTGGTCAAAGCCTTATCTAACCTTTCCAAGACTCCTCCCAGGAATGGGCTGGGTCTTGCAGGTAAAATCAAGTTACCTGGGAAGAATAGAGGAATGGGGCCACACTAATCCATTGTCAGATGTGTAGGTTGTGAATACTTTCTTTCAATCTATAGGTTACCGTTTCATTTTTTTATAGTTTCTTTTGCTATACAGGATGTATGTATAAATAATAGTAAATTATTCAGACTTAAAAATTAAATATTACCATTTTTGACAAGACTGAGGAATCTTAGATGTGGTATACTAAATCAAAAATATAGGGTCGTAAGTATAGCATAGCAGAAAAGACTAAGTTTCTCTTGCACTTGGCCAACCTAGTTTGATTCTTGGCATCCCATGTGGTCTTCTCAGAGCACACTAGTAATGATCCCTAGAAGTAGAGCAAGAAATAAGCCCCCAAAACCATTGAGTGTGGACCAAGAAAGAAAACAAAACTAAAAGGTAAAGACAAATATTGATTCTAACAACAGAACAGTTGCCATAAGAGATGGTTGTGGGATTATGAGATAGCTTGGATTCATAGATAATGATTGGTAAGAGTTTATTAAAACTTTAATGATGGGAATAACACAGTATCATACACTTGAAATATGGAACTGAACTGTTCTCCTATAACGTAAGCAGTCTTATAATTCAATATAACCTCAGTTTAAACAAATGCTTGCTTTTGGATAAGTGACATTGGTTTCATTTTCTCAGATTCTTTGGAAACAGAGACACTTTGACTTTAACTTAAAGTTGTAGACTTGCAAGGCAAGTGGGAAACATGCATTTTTGAGTTGGGAATTGATAGAGGAATATTTATAAAGGCTCCTGGGATTCCCTGCTGTCATCACAGTTTGAGGTTTGAAGAAATATTTGCTAACTATTATCAACTCTTTGCATGTGAACTGTTCCCAGCCCTCTGCCATGGCTGTTTCCTAACATAGCAATCTTAGATTACAAAGTTAAAAAGCAGATAAATTCACCAACAGGAATTAGAGCATGAAAGTATTGAATCAAGCTGCTAACATCAACCTCCAAACTGTCTCAAACCTATAGCAACTGACTAAACCTAGGGGTATGGAATCTATTATTGACCCATGAAACAGACTTCCCACTAAGAATGAGTAAGCAGACACTTTGTAGAAAAATAACTAAGCCTAAAAGGCATTTAACTTATCTCCTCCTAAAGCAGATGAAATGATAAAGCAGTGGTGTCCAGCTTAGTGCACTGAAGAAAGAAGACCTAAAATCATTTTGAACACAGGAAGGAAAATAGAAATTGAGGAGAAAATATATCTTGTTGATCACTATTCTTAAGAAACTTTAAAATTTAATCTTATAATTTGTTTTATGAATTTTGTAAATTTGAAATTACCATCTGCACTAATTTTATTTACAATAACTGAGGGGCCTCCTAGGGATATACCCTAGGAACACAAAAATACAATACAAAAATCCCTTCCTCACACCTAAATTCATTGCAGTGCTGTTTACAATAACCAGGCTCTGGAAACAACCTAGATGCCCCTCAGGAAATGAGGAGATGAATGGCTAAAGAAACTGTGGTACATATATACAATGGAATATTATGCAGCCTTCAGAAGAGATGAAGTCATGAAATTTTCCTATATATGGATGTACATGGAATCTATTATGCTGAGTGAAATAAGCCAGAGAGAGAGAGAGAGAAATAGATGCAGAATAGTCTCACTTATCTATGGGTTTTAAGAAAAATAAAAGATAGTTTTGCAATAATTCTCAGAGACAAAAGAGAGGAGGGATGGACAGTCCAGCTCACGACATGGAGCTCACCACAAAGAGTGATGAGTGCAGTTAGAGAAATAAATGCACTGAGAACTAACATAACAATGTGAATGAATGAGGGAAGTAGAAAGCCTGTCTAGAGCACAGGCCGGGGTGGTGTGGGGAGGAGGGACATTTGGGACATTGGTGATTGGAATGTTGCACTGGTGGAAGGGGAGTGTTCTTTACATGACTGAAAACCAACTACAATCATATTTGTAAGCAAGGTGTTTAAATAAAGATAAAAAATTAAAAACAATAATTGAGGGGTCACTGCAAACCAGGATTGTTTCTTGTGGTGCTCAGAGATGGAATCCAGGGTTTTTCCTATACAAGGCATGTAATTTATCAGTTGAACCACATCCTATAAAATCCACATTTTTTTAAGTAAGAAATACCAGATTCCAAAAATTGAAAGGAGCTTCTAATTCTTTTAAGTGGTGGTACTTGTATTTATTTAATATTATTGATGAAATATTGGTAAACATTGGTTTGGTTTTTGTCTTGATTCTAATCCAATATCGATAGAAAATAATAAATATGAGATATTTTCTCTTAGATAAATTAGATAATAATATGCTAAAGGGAAAATTACTGTAAAATTTGGTAAATACTAGGAATATGTTTACTATAAAGTATTTTTAGAGAGAAAATGACCTAAATTATTTGGTTTATTAGAATCCTATTCAGTGCCTTTTACAAATTATATCTAGTTTTGTAGTTTTTTTTTTTTTACAAATTATATCTATTTTACAAATAGTTTTGTAGTTTTTTTTTTACAAATTATATGTATTTTACAAATTACATCTAGTTTTGTAGTTTTACCTAATGAAATGTTTACTTTGAAGAAACTCAATTATTATAGTGAGGATTGGAAGAAAAATGTAATAAGTAAGCATTTGGGTGAAAAAATTTAAGAATAAAAATATTTAGAGCTGGTAATTACATTAATATAAATTGATTCTTATATATTTTACATAAAGATATATACTGGAGTGGAGCCAGAGCAGTAGTATACAGAGTAGGGCAAACCCAGCTTCAATCCCCGACATCCCATTTTATTTGCTTTATGATCAAGTTTAGACTCTGCAGGTTTTGAGCACAGAACCTCATACCTGCAAGAAAAGTGCTCTAAAGTTAAGCCACAGCCCTGAGACTTTCTACTTTCACAGTTTTAAGCAAAAATACAATAACATAAAATGATTCATATTTGTTCATTGAAATGTAAAATGTTATAAGATTTTCTTAATAGTTGCCCTGAATTTTGCCCATGTTGGAATGGCTGTAATTAGTAGCTAATGACCAGAGTGATGTCAAAAGTTACATATATCAGGCATCATACCCAGCATCTTCCACATGAAAAGCATGCACTTTTTTCCTTGAGCCACATTCAAAACCTCCTATTCTGACTTAATGTCTACTTCATTGCACAGTAGAAACCAAAATATTAAAGGCTGATATAGTTCATAAACTGAATTTTAATAGTTCTAGATTAATAATTACAAAAATTATTTATGTTACATTCATATCCATGATTAGATATGAATGTGAGAAGATACAAAGAAAACTATTAAAATTACATGAGTTTGCCAAGCATTTAGTTTTTTCTATAGAAAATATTTAAATTTAGTCTAATAAGGCTTTTTGATTACAAATTCAGTTCTGATATGCTTCATCTCTTTTTTATAATTAGTTTGCTCACTCAGTTATTTTTTATTTATCAGTTTACAGATCTAAGGATAATAAATTCAACATGCTAAGTTATTTTCTAGGACATATAATTAGAACACTATAAATAAAGGTTTCTTCTTTGTAAACCTAAAATTTGCCTATAAATTTAATTTTTAACAACCCAAACTTTACCACATGGCATATTTGTCATGTGCCACAAAATTAGTAAGAAATAGCACAACATAGTAAACATATTCCTAGTATTTACCAAATTTTACAGTAATTTTCCCTTTAGCATATTATTATCTAATTTATCTAAGAGAAAATACCTCATATTTATTATTTTCTATCGATATTGGATTAGAATCAAAACAAAAACCAAACCAATGTTTACCAATATTTCATCAATAAAATTAAATAAATACAAGTTTTTAAGTGGCTTGTTGTGGTTCTTTTAGTTGAGGTAACTAGTTGCTGAAAATTTCTTGCTGAAATGATGAAATGTTATTGTGTCTGGAATCACTTGGAAAGGTTGTCAGGAAAACACTTTCCAGCAATAACCACAATGTTATATCACCCAGCCAGTACCTTTCTTTTTTCTCTAAGAACTTTATTTTGTTCATTTTATTCATCACAATAAATGATATGCACGAGTAAATTGGTTAATAAAATGTGGAAGCAGTGATATTTTGGGACTTTTGAGTGTAGGTCAAAACAAGGACAGTTTTCAGTCTTCACAATTTACTTCATATTTCACAATCACTATGATCACTATGTGATTATTTGTGCTTAAAAATTGCTTTTGTGCCTGTTATACTTAATGATGAGATAGAAACATGAAGAGCCACCATCTGATTCTTATACCACAGAATAATAAGTAGGCCTGAATGAATACATGTAAGATTCTATTTCTCAAAAATTAATGTACAAGAGGTAAGTTCAGGTGCTTTAGTACTCAAATTAAGGAATACTCATAGTTTTATCATGTTATGATTTATTATTAAATATGAAATCACTAATATATTAAGATTTTTTTTTTATTTTTGGTCTACACCCGGTGATGCTCAGTGGTTACTCCTGGCTATGTATTCAGAAATCACTCCTGGTTTGGAAGACCAAATGGGACACTGGAGATCTGTCTTAGGTTAGCATGTGCAAGGAAAACGCTCTACCACTTGCACCACCACTCCCACCCCAATATTAAGATTTCTTCAATAGATTGCTACAGATACAAATATTAATTTATGTTTCTGACCTACTTTTCACTTATGTGATGAACATCTTCAGTAAGATACAGTATCATTTCAAACATAATAAAGTAATGAAAAATTTCCCTTAAGATCTAAGTTCTATTCTTTGTTTTTATTTTATTTTATTTCTTATTGTCCCTTATTTATTTTGGTTTTGGGGATACATCTGGCTGTATTCAGGGATTACTCCTGTCTCTGTGCTTAGATATTATTCATAAGAGTGCTCAGGGGATTATATGTGGTGCTTGAGAATGAATCAGTATCAGTCATGTGCAAGACAAATGTTTTCTGCTGAACCGTCTTTTGTCTCCTTTGCTTTAAACATTGGTTGACATTTTCACATTTCTTCTAGCCAAAGATCGAACACCAACTTGTATTCACCTGTTTATCTAATACATCCACTATATCAATGACCAAATGCAAAAAATTTGTTCTCCTAAAACATTATTTAAATAGGGGCCAGAGTGACCTCACAGCAGGTATGCGTTCTACCTTGCACATGGCCAACCCAGGTTTGACCCCCAGCATTCTATATGGTCCCCCAAGCCTTCCAGGATTAATTTCTGGGGACAGAGTGGGGTATAACTTGAGTGCCACTGGATAACAAAAATGTCATCTAAATAATTCAAATCTCCAATATTACCTTTCATAACCTATTAGAAGACCCATTCTTACCCTAAATTTGATTTTCAAATTGTCCTGATACCTGGCAGCTTTATTTCTCCCCTAATTTAAAATGTGTTAAGACTCCTCTAAATATCTCTGAAAGAATGAAAAAGTGTGCTGTCTATTTAATAGAATACAAATACCAAAAATTATAATAGATTAATAGTCCATCCATAACTGATTTTGGAATTTAAAATTAAAGAAGTCAGTCACAAAATGTACTGTTTTATTTTATTCATGAATTATTTTAGTTATACACAATTTTAGGAATGGAAATTAAGTATAAGGATGCTAATATTGATCAACTGAGGAAATCATAAAGTGCAGATATTTGCTTTCCTTATTGCAGTTTACTACAGATTATTTTTAAACAGATATTATACAATTTTCTAAAACATTTTAGGACTGCTTTCAGAATATGGTCCTTTATCTGCATTATTTGATCCTTTTTATGCATAAAAACTATTAATGGGGGGCTGGAGAGATAGCATGGAGGTAAGGCGTTTTTGCCTTGCATGCAGAAAGTCGGTGGTTCAAATCCCGGCATCCCATATGGTCCCCTGAGCCTGCCAGGAGCGATTTCTGAGCGTAGAGCCAGGAGTAACCCCTGAGCATTGCCGGGTGTGACCCCCAAAAATAAAAACAAAAACTATTAATGGATTATCAACTTATTTGTTGATAATGTTTAGGGGACAGAGCAATAGTATACTGGGTAGGATGCGATAGTTTGCCTTGTAGGTGGTTGATCCACACTTGATCTCCATCATCCCATATGGTTCCTAAATCTTGCCACGGATTTATCCCTAAACTCAGAAACCCAAATTTTGAGTATATAAAACATGAACTTCAGCTCTGTGAACCATCTCCTCAAATTTTATGCATGATCTTATATAAATGCTTGATGACATTATCTCCCTAGACAAGAGATTCACAGGAAAGATCTCACAGAAATTAATCTATTGATGCATTACTGACAATATTTTTTAATTTTATGAACTATGCACATAGACAGAGCCCCATAATATCTCAGATATTACAAAAGAACCAGAGTGGGCCCGAGTGATAGCATTTTGGATAGAGAGCTTGCCTTACATGCAGCTAACTTGAGGCTAACCTGGGTTTAATCCATGGCATCTCATGTATCAGGTTCCCCCAAGCCTGCCAGGAATGATTTCTGAATGCAGAGCCAGGAGTAACCACTGGGTACTGCTGGAAGTGGCCCTCCCAAAAAGAATCAGACAATCTCATACAAGACTAGGTGATTCCTAGAATCACCAAAAACAAAAGCATTAAAAACATATACACAACAATAATCAAGACAAAAGATATTAACTTATTCTATGTCAAAAAGAATATAGAAAATGTGGGGCCGGGTAGGTGGCGCTGGAGGTAAGGTGTCTGCCTTGCAAGCGCTAGCCAAGGAAGGACCGCGGTTCGATCCCCCGGCGTCCCATATGGTCCCCCCAAGCCAGGGGCGATTTCTGAGCACATAGCCAGGAGTAACCCCTGAGCGTCAAACGGGTGTGGCCCAAAAACCAAAAAAAAAAAAAAAAAAAAAAAAAAAAAAAAAAAAAAGAATATAGAAAATGTGGGGCTGGCGAGGTGGCGCTAGAGGTAAGGTGTCTGCCTTGCAAGTGCTAGCCAAGGAAGGACCGCGGTTCGATCCCCCAGCGTCCCATATGGTCCCCTCAAGCCAGGGGCTATTTCTGAGTGCTTAGCCAGGAGTAACCCCTGAGCATCAAACAGGTGTGGCCTGAAAAAAAACAATAACAAAAAAGAAAATTTACATAATATTTGCAATTCCCATGTGGTCCCCCTAGCCTGCTAGGAGCTATCTGAGCACAGAGCTAGGACTCAGGAGTAGCCCCTGAGCACCACCAGGTGTGACACAAAAACAAAAACAAACAAACAAAACAAAAAAAAACAATCAATGGCTATTCTCACATTAAAATGGAAACAAAAACCAAATTAGTTATAATTTTTATTTATTGAATCAGAATAGATATTATTAAAAGAAATTTTGAGACATGTGAGAGAACTGAAAGGAAGGGAAAAATACATGTTCAAGATAGAAGATGGGATTCCCCAGAGGAAAAAAATGTCAAGTAAAAGAAAATACATTTCTGAAAGTAAGCTACACATTCAAAACAGATCAGTTATATTTCTTCAAGAAAGATAAAAGTGTATTACCTTGAGACTGGGGCTATATAGCACAGGTTGTAGGATGTTTGCCTTATATGTAGTTGACTCAGGTTTGATCCCCAACATCCCATATGGTACCCAATCCAGTGAGGATTCATTTCTGAGCACAGAGCCAGGAGTAAACTTTGAGTGCTGCCAGGTGTAGGCCAAAATAAAAACAAATCTTTATGGACATATAGATATACATAGTGTTATATGTACACATATAGTATAAACTGAAATCATAAAATAATGGCAAACAAAGTATGTGTTTGATAGAGTAGTAGAAAAGATATAGGAATATTTTTTCTTATTGAAATAAATAAAAAGTATTTGTTGTTTGTTTGTGGCCACACCCAGAAGTGCTCAGGGCTTACTTTTGACTCCTGACCCCAAAAATCATTAGGTTTGGTCTCCAAACAAAAGCAAATAAACAAAAAAGACTATACAAAAGTAGAGAGAGAATAAAAAAGTTTATAGTTGAATTCACAAAATTTAGCATTTAGAAATGACAATAATAGCCAGAAGAAGATTATAATGGGTAGGTCTTCAAACTACGGACCGCAGGCCACATATTGTATTTATTCCCATTTTGTTTCTTCACTTCTAAATAAGATATATGCAGTGTGCATAGAAATTTGTTCATAATTTTTGTTTTTACTATAATCTGGCCCTCCAACAGTCTAAAGGACAGTGAACTGGCCCCCTGTTTAAAAAGTTTGAGGACCCTGCCGTTGACCTGTTATGATCCCCTGAACCACCTCCAATCTCCCAAGTACCAATGAGGAATGATTCCTGAGTACAGAGTCAGGAGTAAACCCTGAGTGCAGTGAAGTTTGACCCCAAAATCAAACAAATATAAAGGACAAGTATTAGTTGAAGGACAAGTATGCTATTTCCCAAGCAATACACTGCAAAAGAGCTAGAATAAGAATTAATGTAGAATGATTATTATAATTTACACACGAGGCAGAAATTTGTATGCATTCATTTTTATATATAGTCAAATTGAGGTCAAAATATCTTAAGAAATGTGGATTAAAACATATCAAAGAATTTTATTTTGATACAGAGAGTGGGCCCCTTATCTAGAATACTCATTCAAAGGAATCAGTTCGCTTCTTCTATAAGCGATGTTTTTCTTCAGAAGTAATGTTTTTCTTCTCTACCCTCTCTATTCTTCCTCTCTCTTTACATTCTCTCTCCTCTCTCTCCCTCCTTCACTCTCTCTTCCCTCCCCTCTCTCCCCTCTCCCTCCCCTCTCTCCCCTCTCTCTTCCCTGTCCCCTCTCTCCCCCACTCTCTCCCCTCTCTCCCCTCTCTCCCTTTTCTCCTTTCCCCTCTCCTCCCTTCTCTCTCCCCTTTCTCCTCCCCTCTCCTCCCCCTCTCTCCTCCCCTCTCTCTCCCCTCTCTCCTCCCCTCTCTTCTCCCCCCTCTCCTCCCCTCTCCTCCCCCTCTCTCCTCCCCCTCTGCCCTCTCTCCTCCCCCTCTCCCCTCCCTCTCTCTCCCCCTCTCTCCTCTCCCCTCCCTCTCTCCCCCCTCTCTCCTGTCCCCTCTCTCCTCCCCTCCCTTCCTCTCCCTCCCCTCCCTCCCCTCCCCCTCTCTCCCTCTCCCTCCCTCTACCTCCCCCTCTCCCTCCCTCTCCCTCCCCCTCTGTACCCCTCTCTGCCTCCCTCTTCCTCTCCCCCTCCCTCTCCCTCTCCCTCCCCCTCTGTACCCCTCTCTGCCTCCCTCTTCCTCTCCCCCTCCCTCTCCCTCTCATTCCCCCTCTCCCTCTCTCCCTCTCCTTCCCTCTCCCTCCCCTCTCTCCCCCTCTCTCCGTCCCCCTCCCTCCCCCTCCCCTCTCCCTCCCCCTCCCCTCTCCTTTCCCCCTCCCCCTCCCCCTCTCCCGCCCCTTCTCCCTCCCCATCTCCCTGTCCCTTTCCCTCCCTCCCTCCCTCCCTCTCTCCCTCTCTCTCTCTCTCTCTCTCTCTCTCTCTCTCTCTCTCTCTCTCTCTCTCTCTCTCTCTCAGTGATGGGATCATGGGTCACATCATCAGGGGTTTTTCCTTGACTCTGCACAGAAATGACTTCTGGTGCAGCCTGAAATGAGGGTTATATTTGGTTCTAGAGATTTGTACCAGAGTTAAGTGGAAAGCAAGACAAGATCTTAGCTCTTGTACTGTGTCTAGGACCAATTATAATAAACATTTAAGCCAGTATTTAAAATCTGAGGAGGAAAATGCAATCTTTTTTCATGACCTTCTATTTCCTTGCATGGCATTCTGCATTTTTTAAAATTTTTATTGACTGAGTGCTACAAAATATAGGGGTTCTGGTGAAAACTTTTTTCTGGTTATCATCTCTTCACAGGATTGCTTTCTAAATCTCAGGTAACTGCATATATTTAAAACTTTCTGTCACCATTTTTGAAATAACAGCTGGGCTATTATTCTGATGTACAATGTAGCACATATTAATCATTTTTTATAAAGCAGAAGCCACTGAAACTGGCATTCTACCTTATTACTTTATTCTTCCTATATTCTTAAAATGATAAAGAAGTGTTGGATGAAAAAAATGCAGTGTATTGTAAAAATGTTTTTATTGTCATGTTTCCAATTAAGGGGGAAATTTAGTTGAGTTATCATCAGAAGTGCAGGTTTACAACAGATGTGCCAATAGAAGAGTTTTTACATTCATTTATGTAACTGCCACTAGTTGTGTCAGAAACAATATATGAAAACGTTTCATTTATACAAGGACACTGGATGAAAATATTTCAAAAAATTGAAAACTCACTATATGAGGTTTAGAAACCTTAAAACTTCAAAACGTTGAACTTTGGTATATGGCTTTGAACTTTTTTGAAATTCGTTGAATTTTTTGAAATATTTCCAGGCACAAAGGAAAATATTAGCATGTTTTCTATCATTATAGAATATTTTAAAAATAATTTTACTTTAGGTGTTTAGAAAATTTTGTATAAAAGTTCTGAGATTTTTTAGGTCAAAGTAGTGGTTAAGAAAAATTTCTGAGTTAGCCAAAATGCAGAAATGTAGGCTTTACATTCAAAAACGCAAAAATAAAGAGCTCTATAAGAAGATCTTGTTTCCAAAGTAAAATTAAAAATATGTGATTTTGGTAACATCTAAAATAGATCTGTGCTGGAAGAATTTTGCATTGGCATGCAAAGATAAAGCAGAAGTTAGGTATATCATTAGTGATGAAGAGAATATTTTGTTAGTTATTTAGCACACAAAAAATTAATAGAAAATCAAAGAGCAAGAGATCGGTTTATCATTCACTTAACAAAGAAAATGAAGACTGGAGTGGTGGCGCAAGCAGTAGGATGTTTGCCTTATATGCTCTAGTCTAGGACAGACCATGGTTTGGTTCCCCAGCGTCCCATATGGTTCCCCAAGCCAGGAGCGATTTCTGACCTCATAACCAGGATAACCCCTGAGAGTTACTGGGTGTGGCCCCAAAACAAAACAATAAAAACAATTAAAAAAAACAATAAAGAAAGTGAAGCAAAAACTGAAGCATTAGGACTACTCATCTTTTGGGGTGAGTATTTAGGATAGTGAGCTGAAACTTAGAAAAGATTGTCTGGTCTTGGCACTTATGGAACCAAAGTCACAGATGCATAACACATTCAAAACAAAGCAATTGATTCATTTAACAGTATGAAATTTTCTCATTTAAGAATATCAAATTTAGGGGCCAGAGTGGTAACACAGTGGTAGGACATTTGCCTTACACACAGCTGACCCAGGATGGATGCTGGTTTGATCCCCAGTATCCCATATGGTCCCCTTAGCCAGGAGAGATTTCTGAGTGCAGAGCCAGGAGTAACCCCTTAGCGCCACCAGGTGTAGCCCAAAACACCAAAACAAAACAAAACTCAATACCAAATTTACTGTGCTACTAATAGCATATATATATATATATACACACACATATTGGTGTATATATATACCATATATATACAATTAGGATATATATTATATATTTCCCCAAGTGGGAATATTTATTTTCCACTTATTTCCATTCTTGTTAACATTGTAATTTTTAGTCTAAAGATTTTAAACTAAAAATTTTAGGTCTTCACATTTTTTTTTTCTTTGTCTATGGTCTGTGATGTGTTCTACTTCACAAATTGAGGGGAAAATAATGGAGGGTACTAAGACTAAACAATTGTATGAACATTCAGTAGAAATAAAAAAAATAATCAGACTTAAACACCAAATCCAAAGTGAAAGACAACAGAGTCAATATCCAATCTACAACATGCTAAACACAGAGGGGACCACTTATACTAGCAACCGGGGGTGGGTAGAGGAAGGGATATGGGATGCA
Organism: Suncus etruscus; assembly: GCF_024139225.1. Classification (NCBI taxonomy): domain Eukaryota; kingdom Metazoa; phylum Chordata; class Mammalia; order Eulipotyphla; family Soricidae; genus Suncus; species Suncus etruscus. The sequence continues at coordinate 78,749,621 of NC_064859.1, forward strand.
TGCTGGGAACAGGGGTAAGGGATGGGTGATGGGACTGCCCCTGATTTGTAATCCACTTTGGTCAAATTAAAAATTAAAAGAAAAAAATTTTCCAGATTTGTTGCAGAATATTTGAAGTATCTTTTGGATGAATCAGAGCTGTGGGCAATACCAGGATTCCTGGAGAGTGCCTCTGGTTTGAACCCCAAAGACCAAGAAATAACCTCAGCTTCATTTGAGCAATGGGAAGCTCTTTCTGTATGTTTTCTTTAAGGGATTTCAAGGGACCACTGAATAATTTTTTTTTTCCTCAAAGGGGGTGGTAGGCCAAGTAGTCCATGGAGCCTCTGGCTAGAGGTTAGGATGCAAATTTAACTTTCAAAATGGCACTAGTGAAGGGTATGTACTTTTTATAACTGAACCCCAACTACAAACATTTTTGTAATCATGGTGATTAAATAAAGATATTATTTAAATATAAAATAAAAAATAAAATTGTTCTATAATGTTTAAGTGACTTTTTAGCTTGAAATTTATATGTTTATATTAGAATAGCTTGGTAGTATTGTAGTGATTTGTAGGTTGTTAACTGTTTCATCTCTTAAAGTAATAAAATATAAAAGATCATAAGACATTGGGAGTAAAGACAAATTGCCTCACAATATAGTGTTCTCAACTGAAAAATATGCAAATAAGTCATTTTTTTCCTTTGTTTTCTTTTAGGGGGTGTTTGGGGAAGGGAACAATATCAGCAGTGCTTGGGGGATACTCCTGGATCTGTGTTCAGTGGTTGCTCCTGGTGGTGCTTGGGGGATTATGTCATGCTGAGAATTAGGCCCAGGCCTCCTCAGAGAAAGCATATGTTTAGCTATTTGAGCTATCTCTATAGTTCAAACTTTCTGATAACAATATGTTCTCAGTAAAAAAAAAAGATTTAATTTGTAGGAGTGTATTAGGAATGATTCAGGAGGGTCTTGTTCAAAATGTAGAACTTGTCTTTACAACGATTACAATTCTCTGCTTTCATTCATGTAGTGAATCAAAAGGGAAAAAGGATAGGGCTAGAATTGTATAGTTAATTTTAGAAATAGCCTGAACAGAAAAGTTCACAAAGGAAAAGCTAGAGATAAAGAAAACCAGGTTAAAATGGGGGTAGAATAATCATAATGTCTTAGTGAAAGCTTAAAGGAAATAATGCCCAGGTGATGCAACATTTCTGAACATGGCACAAGAAAGTATTTCAGGCATTTCAATAACATGAAATAGGATGGCAGAACTAATGATGATGATAGAGATGTGATGACTATAATGATAATGATCATATCAGAGCATGATTTTTGTTTTTTGTTTTTTTGTTTTTTGTTTTTGGCCACAAGCAGTGGTGCTTCAGGGGTTACTCCTGACTCTGTGCTCAAAACTCACTCCAGGAAGGCTCAGGGGACCATATGGGATGCCAGGGATTGACAGAAATGGGTCTGTCCTGGGTAGACTGCATGCAAGGCAAACACCCTACTGCTGTGCTATCACTCTGGCCCCTCGCATAGCATGTTTAAGTAACATATTTTTAATGTTTTTAACCAGCTCTAGAGTATAAAACTTTATAAACTTATTTTTATATGAATCCATTTTGTCATAGGAATGCTAAGAGAAAAATCATTAAAATAGAATTGTTGAATTTAGGACAAAAGGGAGTCAATATAAAAGCATTGTGAGTTACTGGTTCATGATAGAGAAAAGGTTTATACAGCAGAAGAGAAAACTGGCAATATGGTCGAAATTTCAGAAAAAAACTACAGTAGAGAGAACCCACTATGGCAATATAAAAATGATGGTTAGAAATGATCTAGTTAAGAACTGGGTGCTGAAAGGATGTAAAGTGATATGCATGATAGCCCTTCAGTAACAATATTACAAAGCATAGAAATTAAAAGGAAAAAATGGAAGAGAGAGACAGACAGAGACAGAGAAGAAAATGTTTTCCATACGAAGAGGCCCATGGCTTCCAGGACCTCATGCTACAAGACTTACAGGGGCCAATGGGGTTCATCTCTGCCTGCAGGGCCAAGAACCCACCCAGAGACTCCAACATGTAGCAAGTGCCAACCAGAGACAGAGAGAAGAGAGGAGAGAAATAGAAACCAAGTTTACTTTTTATTCCTCCTGGATTCTGAGGCCTGCCACTACTGCCCAGGGGTTTCCTTGAGAGAGCAGGAGAGATAGATGGAAATTCATCCGTCAGAGGTGGCTGGTGGAGGAGGCCCTGCTACAAGAAAAATAGAAAAGGGGATAGATACAAAGCAGGAAGCATCTTGCTAATGCTTTATCTCCTGCCCCCCAAGAGCTGGCAGACACTGCTCTGGTCACTATCCTGGGTCCCCTACAACAGTACAAGTTTTTCCTTTTATGTCCAAGGGTGTGTCCAGGAGGGTGTCCAGGTTCAACTGTCATTCAGTGGTGTTATCTAAGGGACATACATGTCCAGTCCAACTGCCAAACCTCAATATCCACAGAATCAGGCAAGGGGCAGGGTGGGAGGGGAAACTGGAGACACCAGTAGCAGACGATGTGCACTGGTGAAAGGATTGGTGTTGGAACAAGTGTAACTGAAACTCAGTCATGCACAATTTTATAACAGTAACAGAAGAAACTAAAAAACTCTATATAATCACAATTGAGAATGACATGAAATTAAAAATGATGGACCATAATATAAATAGATTGCAAATGTTATATGCAACCTAAGTTTCCTAAATGGTGCAAAATAATAGAAAGAAAAATTAAAATATAATTTTAACTATGTATATAGAATGCCATATTTTATAAGAAAACCTAAGGTATGCTATTTTATAAAATGATGTCTATGTATTTATTAATGAGGAGATTGGGGGGACACATCTGAGATGCTTTAGTAGTTACTCATGACTCTGTTCTGTAATCGCTACTGGCAGTGCTTGGGTTAGGTATCTTTAACTTTGTACTATATCTTTAATTTCTAAAATTAATTTTTAAATAAGATGATTTGGTCCCCCTATAAATATTTAGCAGATTTCTTCTTGTTATTATCATTAGAAACCTGATACAGAAATGACCACCATTTGAATGTTAGTACTTCTGATATTAGAGAGATAATAATGACATATAAATTATTTTGCACATAAATTTCATGACCTAAAAGCAGATTAGTATAGTATATAATACTTCCCATATGTATCACTGACATTATTCTTACTTATAATTTGTCAATTAAACCCATGACCTGTCCAGCCACAGTAAGTTCCTTGAGGTGACATTTTATCATGTATTTTGGAAACAACTGAATCTATTTGGCAAACCATATATTAAATCCTGATTACTACATATGAGGGTTGACTTATATTCTTAATTTAAAAAGATAATAATTAGGTATCCCATATGCGTGAGTATTAAAATGTCCTACTATTTTCACAATGTCAAGCACAAAGTTCTGTGTCCTTGTGAGAATTTTTTTCTTTTCTGTTATACTCATATCTGAAGTGATTCATGAAAAATATGCATTTCTTCATGTCAGGGCTATGTTCTTAACTTTCTCAGTCCTGAAAAATATTAGGAATTTAAAGGCAATTTTAAGCTTCCAAACAGTCACAAACTTATAAAACTTTCATTTATCTTTCCTTAGAATGATTTCTATTTTTGTTGTTCCTAATATATTGGATAGCTTTAAATGCTATCTCGTTGATGTAGATGTTTTATATTGGAGTCATATTTTGTTATGATCCACTGAAGAGTTTATTTTCTTTACTAAGAAAGTGGCTTGAATGGAGTCAAACTTCAAAATCCATTTCTTGAGGTGAAGCTCAACACTGATTATAGTATTTAGAATCTGTACCAAGCAGGTGATAGATAGCAAGAAATGTGAGCTGAATACAGAACAAACTGAAAATCTCCTTGTCTAGTCTCTTTACTTCCCTACAGAGTCTTAGAGTTTAAAACAAGAATTTAAATAAAACTTAAAGTTTAACAATACATTATTCATGTGTAAAATAATTGAGTAACTTTCTACTCTTACAAATATTTATTTCTTGTAGATTTTGTTCTCTCTATATTACCTCCAGAGGAAGGAATGCTTGGAATTGGATGCTTAATCATATTGGAAGAATACTTCACTGAAATTTAATTTTGGGACAGAAAGTATCTCTTGGACATCTCTGCTTAGATATTTTATCTCTCTCCTTCCTTCTATTTTATATTTCTCTGATAACCTGGTGATGTTCAGGTCATATGAGCTGCAATGAACTTTATATATAAGGGAAGAACTTTAATGCCTATACTATTTCTCTGTTTATTTTTAATTTGAAAAGAGAAATAATCTACATTATGTACAGCAAAAATAGTTAATATGTAATAATATTAACATGTTTCTCAATAAGATAAAGGAATATAAGATTGCTACTAAGGAACAAACATGGTCTCACTCATCTATGGGTTTTAAGAAAAATGAAAGCCATTCTTGCAATAATTTTCAGAGACAAAAGAGAAGAGGGCTGGAAGTTACAGCCCACTTCATGAAGCTCACCACAAAGAGTGACGAGTTTAGTTAGAGAAATAACTACATTGCGAACTATCCTAACAATGAAAATGTCTGAGGGAAATATAAAGCCTGTCTAGAGTACAGGTGGGGGCGAGGTTGGGAGGAGGGATATTTGGGACATTGGTGGTGGGAATTCTATACTGGTGATGGGAGAGTATCCTCTTATATGACTGAAACCCAACTACAATCATGTTTGTAACCAAGGTGTTTAAATAAAAAGTATTTAAAAAAAAGTAACAAGCATGGATTTACTTGTTGAAGAATAAAATTGTAAAACATTGAGCTCAAAAGGAAAAAGCTGACTTTACCAAATGTCACTAACTTTGTCCATAAGACAAAGCATATAATATTGTAAGAATAGGTTCAGATTGGGGAGTTAGAAGTTTGGTAGAGGGGTCGGAGTGATAGCATAGTGTTAGGGCATTTGCCTTGCATGCGACTGACCCAGGACAGACCTCAGTTCGATCCCCAGCATCCCACGTGGTCTCCCCAAGCCAGGGGCAATTTCTGAGTGCATAGCCAGGAGTAACCCCTGAGCATCAAATGGGTGTGGCCCCAAAACAAACAAACCAAAAAACAAAGTTTTGTAGTTTTTTCATAATTAACATAATTAATATTGAAATAAAATTATGGCCCAGTATTGTTGGAAACACAAAAATTAGTATTTTGAAACAAGTGCTTAGTGACAGAACACAGCAAACTGTGAATGTTTCCATTGCAGTGTTGATGGGTCTTTGGGGAATTATCTTTAATGAACAATCAAACCATTTGTCTGGACAACAGCCTTCTGGAAAAATAAAATTGATGAAGAGAGACTAATGAAGACAGAAATAGAGAATGAATATAGGCAATTAGGTATCATTTCAGTTGTTTTGGTTCCAGATGAATGTGACTGTTGATGGTTTGGTTCTCATCATGATGGCATGATTTATGGATATCTGCTCAAAAGTACCTGGAGTTGCTTTACCATCTGTAGAGGCACCCCATATGTGAAATGAAAGAGGCAAGTACTATGTCATAATCATAGTATTAAACATGATTTCAATTAGTTCTTATATTCAAGATGTCAATAAACCAGGTGTCCACCTGTCTAACTTCTCTCATGTCAAAAAGCATGTTGCTTTTTCAATAAGAATTCCTCTGAATATTTAGGTAATAACATTGTCATACAATTTAACTTTAATGCAGTCTTATGCCATATTTTATATTAATTAAAATGAAAATAAAAAGCATAACATTTAAAATCACGCTTGCTTATGTATAGCTCTGATTTTCTCTCTGAAACATGGCATCATAGTTCCTCTATTGGTACCATCACTCTCTTTGAAAGACTTCTTGTTTATTTTTTCAGTTGCTATATAAATTTATTGTTTTGAAGTAGTCACTTTTTAGATATGTAGGGTGATGAGGGACTATTTGCTCTGTGGTTGATTTTCAACATGAAAAAAATTCCTGTTCCTATCTCACTTCTATTGATCTCCTATATGTAGAGTAAAAAGAAGTTATAGTCATGTCTGTGTGCCAAAAGAGTTTACGATTAACATTTCTTCCTTTCCTTACCCAAATGTTCTCTATTGGATAATATTTTATCTGGTTACTCTGCTCTGATCACCATATTGACATTTGTAGGAAAACTGCTTTAATAAGAGGATCTTTATTTCATTCATCTCAGTGTGTCCCAGTTTCAGAGGTTCTCCAGAAGATGAGAAATATAATTTTGATAATAATATATAACTAAAAACTTCAATGTTCTAATAACAATTAACAAAAAAGCAACAAAAATGTCCTCTAATTCTTTTTCCCTAAATACTAATTAGTTTACATCTAATATTCTATTATAAACTAATATCATTAAATAAAAACTATTTGAATGTCATCCTACACACATATGTTTATAAAAATGTACATATGATTATATATGTATGTATATTAAATATTGTCTGTGACTAATTAAATAACTCAGATTCATTTCTCAATGGTCTCTAGACACTTAGAGGTCAAAAAGAATAAAAACACAATTTAAAGAAAGCCATAGAGCTATCTTAGCAGCTGGAAATATGTGAACAAGTGCAGTGACATTTAAAAATCCTTTGATTGCACGAAATTATTAGGTGACCTGGTTAGAGAAACTTTTAGGTTTTCTTTTCAGCAACTAGAAGCAAAACAGACATGTGGTTTATGTCATCCTCAGAAAAATATAAAGTAAAAAAATGTGGAACATAAACACATATACACACACTCATATTCTCTCACACACACACCTTTACATTCCTCAAAATGCAACAAGTGAATACAGAAGAGATATTCAATGAAAGGAAAATACTGCCTTATATCTCTTATCATTTCTTAAAAAGTGCAATAGCAGGGGCCAGAATAGTTATGCAAGCAGTAGGGCTTCTGCCTTGCATATGCTAACCTAGAATGTACTGAGATGTGATCCCCTGGTGTCCCATATGGTCCCCCAAGCCAGGAGCGATTTCTGAGTACAAAGCCAGCAGTAACCCTTAAGCATCACTGAGTGTTGCCCAAAATGCAAAAAAAAAAAAAAAAAAAAAAAGCAGTAGCAAATGATTTTGCATAAACATTACTATCAAATAACCCAATAAGGGTATTCAAATGACATTTTTCTAAATGTAAACACAATGAATAAAAATATAAGAGAACAATCTGAATTCAGAAAAATGTTCTAAAGAAGAATCCTGACAATTAAATAGAAATAAATTGAAGACAAAAATAATAGTAATTGTTATTCCTATAACCTAATTGTGCATTTAGGAAAAGTTTATATAATTTTATCTTTTCATGACAAGAAATAAGACTGTAGTTACTAAGTAAAAAAGTAACTTTGATTGTAAAGACAATAACAGTTGAATTTTTGCACCCAATAATACAGTGGGAAAAGCTATGGGAACCAATGCTTTGCTAACGTAATTTTGATTCTGGTTATTAATATCACACAAGGACAAAGTAGTATAAGGGAAACAGGTATAAACTGCTTTCTTCATGAAAAGAAACTTGGCCATACTACTACGAATGGGTGACACAATAGATATTAGCTCTTCCTGTTGGAAGACTATAGTGAAAAGACTACATATATAAAATTTATATTTTTGACTTCTCTGTAGTAGAAAAATTCCAAATCTTTAGCTAGAGGTCAGGCTATCTGAGAGAAGATGCAAAAGAGTAAACTGAGGGGCTCTTAATAAAAATGATCATAATGCCTATGCCCACCCAAGGGGCTGGAGCTCTGTTTATCGTTTCCTATTTGTCACTCTTCCCCAGAGGAAGACAAACCTTCAGAGATTATAGTTGAAATTTCCTAATTTCTCACATTCCCCTATGAGATTGTAAACCTGCTTAGGTTTCATTAGTATTGCTATGTTCTCTGCCTTCTTTTTGTGACTGATTATTGCTGGATAATAAATATCCTATGGAGAGGACAGTCAGAGGCTCTCTGTCCATGAGACTATTAGAAACACTGACCCTAGTGTGTCTCTCTGATTTGTTTTCTTAATCCTCTGCTTCAGACCTGTTCATCTGGTGCTAGACTCCAGCAGAAGACAAGTACTAAGTAGATCCAAAAGGCAATAGTTATACATCATTAAGTAGAAAATTAACTGGACAGACTTTGAATGTTTCCCATAAAAATCCCAGAGTGAAATAAGTCAGAGAGAGAGAGAAAAATGCAGAATGGTCTCACTCATCTATGGGTTTTAAGAAAAATGAAAGACATTCTTGCAATAATAATTTATAGACACAAAAGAGAAAAGAGCTGGGAGTTCCAGCTCACCTCAGGAAGCTCACCACAAAGAGTGATGAGTTTAGTTAGAGAAATAACTACATTTTGAACTGTCCTAATAATGAGAATGTATGAGGGAAATGGAAAGCCTGTCTAGAGTACAGGGGGGGGGGGGTCGGGTGGGAAGGAGGGAGATTTGGGACATTGGTGATGGGAATGTTGCACTGGTGATGGGTGGTGTTCTATACATGACTGAAATCCAAACACAATCATGTATGTAATCAAGGTGTTTAAATATATATATATATATATATATATATATATATATATATATATATATATATATATATAAGAAATCCTCTCTAAGAAAAAAAAATCCCAGAAGATAGTAGGTCAATGCAACAAAGTAGGGTAGGCATTGCCTTTACAGATATTCTATATGACTTAATGTCCAGCATCTACCACTAGCTAATTTATATGAGCCTTGACATATTATTCATTTTCTGTGCTACAATTCTCTCTTTTGAAACCACTCACAATGTTTTTAAGTGAATTAAATTGAGACCCTTTACAAACATACATGTTATAGACCAGGGGTCTCAAACTCGCGGCCCCCAGGCCGTTTGCGGCCCTCCATACAACATTTTGTGGCCGGCGGCCAGCCTTCAAATATAGCAGTATTCGCGATTATTTGCTTACAGAATAATCGCAATAAAAATCGCATTAGTAAGAAAAAAATCGCATTAAACATTCGCATACCCCGAGCAGTTCCGTTCAGGGTATGCAAATGTTTAATGCGATTTTTTTTTTTTGCGATTTTTTTCTTACTAATGCGATTTTTATTGCGAATATTCGGTAAGCAAAATCCCTTATGCGGCCCTGCCTCACCCCGACTTTGCCTCCTGCGGCCCCCAGGTAATTGAGTTTGAGACCCCTGTTATAGACTAATTCAAACTTTCCCTACTCTATGGCTTGAATTTATATTTAAATATGAAGAAAGTGAAGAAAAATATTCTCTTAAACATTTTTATTTTATTAAACAATGTTTACAAATATACTCATAGTTGAGTTTTAAACATAAAAGACTTCAGCAGCAAACCCATCACAAGTGTCAACTTCCCTTCACCAATGTTCTCAGTTTCCCTCCTTTGAACCCCATTGCCAGCCTATCATCTTGGCAAAAACCTTTGTAAGTTTTGTTGTTAAAGTTAAGACTTCCTAATGTCAGTGTTATTGACTCAAATACACTCTTAAACACTTATTTTCCTAACTACAAAATGATTTAGTGAATTTTGGTTATATTAATAAATCCTACTTAATTTTTAATAAATAGGCAAAATATTTCACTTGAATAATTTATTTTGATACAGTTAAATTCTAAGTGGTAACAATGATCTAAAAACAACCTATTTTTTTTTATAAAAGGCCAAAACTATTAAGATCAATTTTATTTTCATTCTTTGTCATAAAATTCTCCTCAAAGCTAGTTATGGTTAAATTAATTTTTTTGAATTTTAAAAGATGATCTAAACTCTAAGTTATAATCATTAACACAATAAGGACATATTAAAACATAAATATTTCTCCTGTTTTCCACTGACTAGAAAACTGATTGTCATTATTTTTAGTTCTTCCTAATATCTAATATTACCTCAGGGAATAACTAAGATTTAGGAGAGGCCTTGAATTTTGCAAATTAATAACATTTCTTTATTGTGTCAGTGTTGTTTATATATACACAAATAATAACACAGTCTTAAGTCAATAAATATGTGAGATTTTAAAGTCCACAGCTACTGTTTATATTAATCTTATTTATTTGGGGGCGGTTTGGGCCACACCTGGTGACGCTCAGAAGTCGCTCCTGGCTTGGGGGACCATATGGGACGCTGGGGGATCGAACCTCAGTCCGTCCTAGACTAGCGCTGGCAAGGCAGACACCTTACCTCTAGCACCACCACGCAGACCCCATATTAGTCTTATTAATGTAAAGTTTAGCATCCACACCTGACTAGATCAGAGGTCGGCAACCTTTATTTTCAACTGAGCCAAATGTCTCGAAAACCACGATTGAAGTTTATTTTGAGAGCCACACAGGGCGCGCACTGGGAGAGGCTAAAAGCAGAGTCCTGACTCTTGGAGCGGTCGCCCAGCACACAGACGAGCCAAGTTAAAAGTGTAAAGAGCCACATGTGGCTCGTGAGCCGCAGGTTGCCAACCACTGGACTAGATTCAAGCAGTCTCTGAGCCTGAACTCTTCTTTATTCTTTTAAGTGAGATAACATCCCTGGGTTCCCTATTTGGAATCAGAAGTGGATTCTCCACCCCATCCACCTACATTTATGGATCTTTCATGCCTGAACTCCTCCATATTAACAGGACAGTCTCCAGATCTTTTGAACTCAAATGTTTCACTGCTCATAGTTATACACTCTTGAATGGGTGGAAACAGGCATGGAAGGTAAAGGGCTACTCCCATTTAATCTCTAGGAGACTTCGGGGTTGAGCATAGAGGGAAGCTAAGTACAAAAGTTCACCCTCAGTACAGCATGAACGCAGCAAATTCAGTGTGTAAATTGTGTAGAAACCACCAATATCAATGAAAGAAAGTAATAACACACAGTGCCCAACCAGTACCAACCAGCTATGTAAATTTTCAGAGAATGACTTTAAAGACACATTAATGATGATCTTTTTGATGATTCAAAGAAACAGTAGCCTGCATGGCAGCAAAGTACAAGAAAATATGACAGTTTCAATGAAAAAACCATAATTTGAAATAGTAGATTAATTATCTGCAACTGAGGAACCCCAAAATGAGATGGAGGAAACGAAGAAAACAACGGAAGATGGAAAAAGTTGAAAATAAATGACTAGCACATGGGATCAATTCAAGAGTAGCAATATAAAAAATTCAAGAATAAAAATGTGAATTCTCTGAAGAATCAATACTTAGAGAAGTTATAGATAAGAATTTTCCAGAGTTGAGTAATGCAGGTACTCATATACAAAAAACTTGAAGAGTCCCAGAGAAAATAAACTCAGATCAAAGCCTCAAGATTCATTGTATTCAATGACAAAAGCCAAAGCCAAAGAGAATATTGAAAACAGTAAGATTCAAAAAAGAATTTACAAAGGAACTCCCCTAAGATTCACAATAGATATATCAAATAAAATATTTTGAACCAGAAGAACAGGAAGAAATATAGTTCAAGATTTAATGAAATAAACACATCACCCCAAATTTTCTGTACTTCTAGATTATAACTCAAGTTTGGTGGAACAATGCACAGTTTTACACACAGGTAACAGTTTAGAGAATTCATAACCTTGAAACCAGTATTGCAAGAAGTGCTAAAAGAGTTGTTTGTTTTTTTTTTAAAACAAGACAAACTTTACACCACTTGATACTAAGTATGATAAGCACTCATGACACTGATGTTTAATAGATTAAAACAATTCTCTTACTTTTAGCTTGCTAAGGAATTTTATACATTTTAGGTTACACATTATTTAAGAAATTTAGCACTATTTATTTATATGTGCATAGGTGTCACCACATTCACAACATGCTTTTACTAAAAGATCTCTCTCATACATAAGATAAAAATATTTTATTAAAAGCAAGATATCACATAGGTCAAGTATGTAATAGCAGTAATTAATAGATGTGATAGTAGTAGGGCACAGAATGTTAAGGAATCTAAGTTTATTAAGCTAGATCTGAAACTACCAAACCTCCTTTTATGGCGATTTAATAATTGTGTTTATTTTTAGTTTGATTATCAGGTTATCCGGATTTATTTTGTTTTTAAAGTTTTTAGGAATGATACTACAGCAAGTAGGCCATTTGCATTTTATACTGTTGACCACAACAAGGATACATGAGTACAGAGCCAGGAATAAATCATAAGCATGGCCAGATGTGGTCCAAGAACAAAAAGAACTTTCAAGTTTATTTGAATTTTACACAATGTGATATAAAGGGGAAGCCTCATGCCCCAATCCCTTGGGACTGGGGGAGTGCGGGCCTGGAAGCAAACACTGACATAGGACATAATCTTCACAGATTGCAGGGAATAAAACAGGTTCAGAAAAATTCCACCACAGGCCTTCCACTCACTAGCCAAAGATACCAGCAGCCAAATAGATCAGCTTTGGAAAAATGAAATTGAAAACAGTTTGTCTCTGTGACCTGAGTTCTTAATTGGGAAGAGAAAGACCACACCCTCAGGTGGAGAACAGAAAGGATAAGGAACCAAGCCATAGATACTCCTAATCTCTGAGTTGCAAGTACCAACAAAGAATTATCCTGAATAGAATAAAAAATCAATTACTCTCACAGCGACTTAGTATACTGATAAGAGTAGAGTTACGTGTATAAAATAGTTTGGCACCTTACCCTTCACCAGTGTCTACCTTCCTCCATAATGTCCCAGTGTCACTCCCTGCTTGCCCATTATTTTATTTTCCCACCCTTGTTGTGATAAGCTTTCTATTAATAAGAGTTCTTAGGGTGGAACAAAAACACAGCAAGTAGGACATTGCCTTGCAAGAAGCTAACCTGGGTTCAGTCCCCAGCATCCCATATGTCTCCCCTCCCATGACTGCCAGAGTAATTTTTGAGCACTGAGCCAGGATTAACCCCTGAGTGCTGTCCCAAAACAAAAATTAAATTTAACAAAAATAAATAAAAAGACTAGTTCTTATATTTTTATTCTTGCTGTCAACAGAACGCTTCATTTCAATTCAAATTTAATAAACTGTCCTTATATTTTTCTGAAACTAATAAAGTTTTATTATTCTTTCACTTTCTTTTCTTAATTTTCAACAAATTGGTATCTGGTTTGTAAATATACATCAGTTTCTAAGCAAAATTTTATTTATAAATTTCTTTATTTCAATTTTTTCTGTCAGTGTCTCATACACACACCAGAAAAATCACATTTAATATTTTACACATAATCGTTATCTGATTTAGAATTTTTAAAATCCACCAAATAATACTTTCTACCCATTTGACATGTATTATTAAAGTAATATGATTTTACCATGAGGAAACAGTATTTATATTTATGCTTTAGATACAAAATATTATTGTACCAAATCCACACCAAAGGGCCTCTATACTTATACTATGTCAGTCTATTGGCTTATATAGATTATGAATCTGTTGTACTTTATTCCATATTATTAATTTTGGCATTAATAATTAAAAGTTATATCAAAGAACTTTTTGTTTTTCTGCCTGTTGTTGGTCTTTCCTGCATAACATTTATTTTCTAATAACATGGTTAACTATTCGTATCAAGGTTTATCTAAAATATGACTAATAGTCATTTAAATGCAACTTAATCTCTGTTTTCCATTATACATGGAATATAGAAGTTCATATAAATAAAAGTGTGAAAAATTCTCAGGTGAAAATAGGAAGCAGCTCTATCTAGTCTTGAGTAGTAAAGAAAATATCCAGTACTACTATTTGTCAGACACCACGTGAGCCAATTTTATTTTTGCAGATGCATTTGTTTTCCAAGAGCTAAAGTTTCAAGCAGTGTGGTCAGTTAGAAATGTATAAAATCCAAAATAAAAAATTAGTCAATATGCAACAACTAAAGGCTGAGGATAGTCAGATACTATATTAGAGAGTTGTCTGAGTCTCATCTATAAATGTAAAATTTAAAAAGAAGTATGATATTTTTATTCTAGTTTAGGTAACATGATTATAATAGATATGACCATTGTTTTGAGGACTAAATATTGAAGTTCATTACCAGCAAAACACCCTATATTCTCGTATTTATTCTGCCTCTCATCTGCTTGTTATTTCTCCTCTCTCCCACCTCTTGATAATTTGTTTTACAAAGACAGGGGTTTGTCCTCATTCAGTATTGTTTAGTACTTTGTTTTGTCTCTATGTTATGCCACAGATAAATGTGACATTTTATTCAGATTTGTTCTTGTCCCTTTTTGTTTATTTGGGATTATACTCAGATATTCAGGGTTCTCCACTGGTTCTACGCTCAGGGATCACTACTGGTTAGCTCTGGGTATTAAATGAGGTGCTGGGAATTGAACCCAGGCCACAGTGTTCAAAGCAAGCACCTTAGCTGCTGTACTATCTCTATGGCCCCCTGTATTCTTGTCCCTTTTAACTCCACATTTTCCTCTTACCTGTTTTAATCACTTTTCAAAATATTACATTCATTTTCAATCCTTTTTTATAAAACTTTTTCTACTCTATTTTGGCTCATGTTTGTTCTTTCACTTTTATATCCCTAATTTAGAGATAACTTTTTTTTTCTGTAATACTACAAATATTTTATGTATTTATTAATTTATCTTACTTTACACATTTAATCATAATTTGCATATATATATTAAGGAAGTTTTTTATCAGAAACAAAAATAATTTTTTTTTTAAATATGGAACGCTTCACGAATTTGCGTGTCATCCTTGCGCAGGGGCCATGCTAATCTCCGTATTGTTCCAATTTTAGTATATATGCTGCTGAAGTGAGCAAAAAAATAATTTTTAATAAAAACATTGAGAAATATTATTCATCTCCCTCCTCCCCCATTGGTGATGGGAAGGTTGTACTGGTGAAAATGGTATTCGTTTTTATAACTGAAACTACAAATATGTTTGTAATCATGGTGCTTAAATAAAGATATTATTAAAAAAAGAAATGTTATTCATTTTGAAAATGGATGAGTATAAATTGCAAAAAAAGTGCCAAATTTACTTTAATTTATGTAGTTACTATTTTATAACAATATATCAGACATAGCTTTTCTGATTAAACACCAAAGATTACTTAATTAATACTTAAAGGCCATAACATATAATATATGCAGCTTCTAAACTTTCATAAATTTCATGGATACTTTAGCCAAAGAATAATGTCCTTTCATTTTAATGAACAGAGTATATTACTTAACTAGCTTAGTAACTTGTCCAGAAAGCAATAAAATGCTTGCTACTTCAGATGTGTAAAACCCTAGATTTGATCCCCTGGCACTACAAAGATAAAAAGCATTATTGTTGGGCCCGGAGAGATAGCACAGCGGCGTTTGCCTTGCAAGCAGCTGGTCCAGGACCTTAGGTGGTTGGTTCGAATCCCGGTGTCCCATATGGTCCCCCGTGCCTGCCAGGAGCTATTTCTGAGCAGACAGCCAGAAGTAACCCCTGAGCACCACCGGGTGTGGCCCAAAAACCTAAAAAATAAATAAATAAATAAAGCATTATTGTTACTATTTTGTTCTGTTAGCAGAACAAAGACTAAATGATTAAATTAGACTAGCATCATTTTTACTTCAAATAATTCAATAATGGTTCAAGGGCCCGGAGAGATAGCACAGCAGTGTTTGCCTTGCAAGCAGCCGATCCAGGACCAAAGGTGGTTGGTTCAAATCCCAGTGTCCCATATGGTCCCCCGTGCCTGCCAGGAACTATTTCTGAGCAGACAGCCAGGGGTCACTCCTGAACAACGCCGGGTGTGACCCAAAAACCAAAAAAAATAAAATAAAATAAAATAATAATAATGGTTCAAGTTTTATTTCAAACAGCTTATGAAATTAACTAATTCTGTTTTAAAAATGATATGAATTATTAACACTTAAAGTTTTAGATTGTATAAATCTAGTCTTTACACACAGTAGTTAATGCTATTACAAATGTTATTGTGAATTTTTGCATTGGTTTAGAACTTAGTTTTTTTTTTTTTTTTTTTTTTTTTTGGTTTTTGGGCCACACCCGGTGACGCTCCTGGCAGGTACAAGGGACCATATGGGATGCCGGGATTAGAACCACCATCCATCATGGATCTTCCAAAATTTTCAGTGGGCTGACTACAGAGTATGAAGGACAGCTTTCTGTTCAATTCCTGCCAGACCAATTTTTAACATATCTCTGCTTATGCCTGACAGTATTTTGACTTGGAACCAACTTTTCAAGAATAAGTATGGGGTTGAAGAGATAATAGAGCAGATAGGGCATCTATCTTGCACAAGACCAACCTGGGTTTGTTCCCTGCATATGGTCCCACAGTTATGCCAGGAGTGATTCCTGAGTGCTGAGCCAAAAAACAAACAAACAAACAAAAAAACAAACAAAAAACAAAAAAACAACAAAAAATAAAAAAACCAAAACATTAAAAAATAAATGGATAGTAATAGTAATATGATCCTTATTGATGGACAGGATATATTTATTACCATTGTGATGCTCCTAAGTGATGAGACAATAAGGGCATTGAGGTAGATCTATAAAGTCATCAATTAAAAATCAATAACAGTTTATAAACTCTTATAAACACACATGTAAAAGAAAAAGATAAAACCTTAACTGTGCTGAGAGGGCCCTGCTAAAATTAAAATTAAAAGGTGGTTCAAGACAGAAGAGATAACACAGGGAACAAAACAATCTTTCCTATTTCAAACCCCAGAACCACACATAACTCTAGCAAAGCACCATCAGGAGTGATCCCTGGACATAGAGCAAGGGATAAGACCTGAACACTTTAATGTATGACCACAAAAACAACCAAGATGGTGGTCCTGATAATATGTCTCTGTATTATGATACAAATATAGACGACAAATTAAGTTTGAAATGTCTTTTGAACTATACACCCACTGATCTAAGCCAGCTTGTGACAAAAGTTTCTGGATTTTTTTTTTTTTTGCCCAGTTACTGGTTGTTTTTCTCTCTTCTCAATGAAAGCAAGATTTCTGAATCCAAGTACTGCCTATGTGCCAAACCTTAGATTCTCATTGGTAATTTGAACCTTGCCAACACTTTTCCTGGCAATCAAATTTTGTGCTTCTGGTATTGTAATGTGAATTTTCTCCAATGAAATAATACTGTGATTTGATGTGAGTGGATTCAATTGTAAGTGAAATATCTCCAGGATAGCAGTAGTCATCACTTTGTAAATTTAAACTTGATAATACAAGTGGAGTGTACTACTGTGTTCAGAATATTGAATATCTGAGGAAAGTGGTTTGATGGAAAACATGGTATTATCATCCTGGATAGGTAGGCAAAATAAGGATGCTGCCTTATTTTTTTTATCTTCTGAAATGTTGGAACCATTGAAAGATTTCATCATTTATATTTTAATTAATATTGCCTGATTGAACTACCCAGATAGACTTGGACAATTTCTTTTCAAAGAGAGTTATTTGACTAGCTTTATTCCTTTATTCCTTGACTGGCTCTTCACACAGTTCTGGTAAAAGGACTCTAAAGACATCTTAAGTGAATTAAACAAATCAAGAAAACCTTCAAATCAAGTTTTCCCACTTTTGTAGCTAATTAATTGTGTTACAGTTTTAGAAAAGATAATAATGTTTAAGTTCCATCACCCTGGTAATATATATTTGTCATGTAAAACTCTTGCATATTGTATACTTAAGTAAGCAAATTTTTATTTCAAGGTAATAGTGTGCACTTTGCTACATAATGATTATAAAATTCATATAACATATATTAAACTTGTTTTTTATGTTGCTATGTTACATATACAGATGGAGAAACTAGTACTAAAATATAGTGTAACTAAGGGATATTTGACACTTTGGTGGTAGATATGATGTGATATTGCATCCCTACAGCATATACACATTTATACTTTATAAACAAATATGTATCACTAAAAATAAGTTCAACTATAATGCACCTAGTGAACTGAGTAAAGGATTCTAAAGTTGATGATGTGTATAAAAGCGTATACTGTTGCCCTGAAATTGCTTCTGTCTTTAGATATTTTATAAAACATCACATTTCTTATCTTTTCCATGTGTGTCTTTTTCTGAAGTTTCTTCATCTGTTTGCTTTATATAACTAGAAAAGTAACACTGACATTTGTTCTGAAGTTTGATTTTAGATTATCTCCTGTATTCTTTCAATGACTTCTGCATGGTATTCATAATGATTACATGGTAGAACTGACAGAAGGGAGAATAGGGAAAGGATTAAACATACTAAGCATATACAATACCTATAATTGAAAATAATTTTTATGTCCAGAGAAAAATGGAAAATAGTGATGAGAAAGAAAATAATATTTTATAAAATCCAAGAGATTTTTAGGTCTTTTAATTTAGAGGAAAAAAAAGTTTTTTACTTGCTCTTTTTGTTGTTTTGATGTTGCTTACAGTAAATGACTTTAAAAGCATGAACATTAAAAATCAGAGACAGGATTATTTGTACTAAGACTTTTTTCCTAAATTTCAGGGTGTTTTGTTTAGACTTTCTCTTTTGTTTTCCTTTTCTTTTTTTAATATTTATATTCTAGTCATTGAAAGAAATTTACTTTTAGAACAAGACATTACCATTTGGCCTAGATTCAAGAAGATATATATCATTGTTGTGAAACTAATTTTTAATGTACTGAAAACATAAAGAATTGTGTCTACTTTTTATCATGTGGTAAAATGAAGATAATACAGGGAAGACTAATATGATCCCTAAGTAAGATGATATACAAAATTATAAACATTACTTATTTAAAAAAAATAACCTGAAGATTTAATAAAATTAACATGATATTTAACTCAACAATTTATTTGTATGTATGTAAATCACATGTTAGGATTTTTAATCTCCACAGTATCTTAATGGAACTAAATAAAAGCTGCTCTGAAAATTCCTGTCCATACCTGAACTCATAAACCTCTAAAGACAAAAATCTCTTTTGAAATAGATAAATTCCTTTGCTTATTTTGAAAAATACTGGTCTTGGAAGTTTCAATTTTCACTTTGCTATTTGATCCTATAGCAATACTATTGTGAATTTAATAGATCTGTTTCATGTAAGAAAACAATTCTGGAAGTTTTTATTAATTACATAGTAGAAAATGGAGCAGGTATTCAAGTGACTTTACAGATAAAAAGACTAATCTTTTATTTTATAAGAACAGTCTCATGACCAGTTTGAACTTTAAGTGATTATCTCCTGTTAGCTCAGGAACACAAGGTATGTGAGTAAAGATATTAATCAACATAGTGAGACTTACCATCCCCTCAGCCCAATGATGCACTCTCAGAGAATTTCTTGTTTCTCCAGTAGTTAAAAATATAGATAAATATATCTTCTATTTTATTCCCCAAACATCTTTTCCATTAATAATTATTTTACAATATAAGTCAAACTTAGGTAGTAATCCTAAATTCCAATGTCTATTTTATCCATACACTTTGGAAAACCTTGCATCTTCTGAATTATTCTTAAATTCCATGTCCTATGTTTGTGATAATATTTCTCATATTTCATAACAAAAGTTTCTATATCTATTCTTTTATTCTCACACTCAATTAAAATACACTGTATATACCACTAAGATATCTCAAAAGTATAATCATACCATAAAATTAGTAATTAATTTGTTATTTATCATAAATTTTATCAGTGCTCTCTATTGACTAAATAATAAAGGTTTCCACATCGCACCTTCTCCAATGGTATTCCTGCCCTTTTTGTCTTACTGTCATGTTCTAATTAACCAATTATATCATTATCATCACAAAAAATGTCTCTGCATTTTTGTTTATTAATATTTGTATATAAGCACTATGATTACAAATATGTATGTAGTTGGGTTTTGGTCAGAAAATGTGCACCACCCCTTGAAAGCAGCACTCCATTGAGAATAGTACAAACCATAGTGTCAAAAAAAGAGAGAGTGGGAGAGTGAGAAAAACAAATTCCTTGCCCTAGAGACAAACAGTGGGTGGGTGGGAAGAAAATGAGAGACATCAGTGGCAAGAGGGGTACACTGGCACTTTTCAATTTTTTTCAATTAATTTCTTTATTTAAGCTTCATGCTTATAATATTGTTCATTGTTGAGTTTCATTCATACAAAATACACCACCCTTCATCAGTGCACCCATTGCCACTGATGTCTCCCATTTCCTTCCCACCACACCCCACCCCTACCTGTGTGTCTACCACCCCTGCCTGTGTCTAGGGCAGGGAATTTGCTTCTCTATCTCACCATGTGTCTGTCTCTCTCTCTCTCTCTCTCTCTCTCTCTCTCTCTCTCTCTCTCTCTCTCTCTCTCTCTCTCTCTCCCCTCTCTCTCTCTCCTCTCTCTCTCTCTCTCCTCTCTCTCTCTCCTCTCTCTCTCTCTCTCCTCTCTCTCTCTCTCCTCTCTCTCTCCTCTCTTTCTCTCTCCTCTCTCTCTCCTCTCTCTCCTCTCTCTCTCTCTCTCTCTTTTTCCTTTTGACACTGGTTTGCACTATTCTTAATGTAATGTAAGGGTGCCTTGCATGTCCCTTTCTGGCTTTTCAACACTGAATTCTTTTCTTTTTTTGGTTTTTGGGTCACACCCGGCAGCGCTCAGGGGTTACTCCTGGCTCTTTGCTCAGAAATCGCTCCTGGCAGGCTCGAGGGACCACATGGGGATGCCGGGATTCAAACCACCGACCTTCTACATGTAAGGCAAACGCCTTACAGCACTGAATTATTGTCCAGAGTGATCAGTTCCGACTATCCTTGTCATAGAAGACCCTTCAAACTTCTACCTGCATTCACCATTCTATGTGGCAAGTTTCCTACCCTGGGATGACCTCCTGACCCTTATCTCTATTGTCTATAAATATTATTACCATACTTTCTTGTTTATTTTCATATCCCACAAATAAGTGGAATTATTCTATGTCTATCCCTTTCCCTCTTACTCATTTCACTCAGCATAATAGTCTCCATATCCATCTATGTATAAGCAAATTTCATGACTTTATTTTTTCTAATGACCCTTGTGTAGATATACCACAGTTTATTTTGCCACTCATCTATTGTTGGGCATCTGGATCGTTTCCAGATTCTGGGTATTACAAATATTGCTGTGATGAACGCAGGAGTGCAGAGGAGAATTTTCTTATTGATCTCTCTAATTAGCTCTCTGTTTTTAATTGGAAAGTCAATTGAATGAAATATTTTTCATAATTATGTGTAATTTAGGAGTACCTTTCAAAGATATATAAAACAACTCATAAATTAAAACATTTCTTGAACATTAAAATTTCAGTAATGCCATATACTTTAAATCTAGAAAGCAAAAATAAAAGCTTCTTAAGTTGATGTGAGATGACTTCATAATGAATAGGCCTTTAATTTATTTTTTATTTTTTATGTTTATTTATTTTATTTATTTTTATTTAATTTTATTAAATTATATAATTAGAGTCAAATAATACAGTAATTAATATTGCAAAATGTTTATAAAATTTATATATGCAATTTAAATAGTAAGGATAAGTGATGATTTTTATTGGATGTGACCAAAAGGTCAGTAGATGTTGTTTTAATATATGTAGACTCTCTTAAATATATTTCAAAAGAGAAAATTTAGAAATACTATTCTGGACAATATAAATTATTTCTTAAGAAATCTTTAGTATTTTCTGCTTAAATGGAGTTAAAATTTGTTCTTTATTTTAAAATAAATGCTATTCATTAAATGCTACTCAAAGTTATAATTTAAAATATTTAAGATATATTTATAAGAGTATTATGAACTTGAAAATTAGTATACAAAAGAAGCTATGAATATAAAAATCAAATATTATTTAACCCCAATTGGTAGTACCTAATAATATTTATGATTTGAGGAATCAGCCAAAATATTTCTGGACAAAAATAAGTTTTTGGGGCCCAGAAACATATTCTTTAGTGGTGTTCATGATTGGAAAGGATTGACATAAAATATAACTTGGTTGAACAATTAAATAACTTATTTCTTAGGTCTTAACATTTGTAAATTAGCATGTTGGATATATCCATTGTATAAAATAGAGCATGAGAAATGTAAAAAAAGGAATGAAATTGTTAATTTAGTTGTTTTCTTTTACTTATAATATTATATTTAATAAAATCTAATGCTTGTGAAATTATGGAAATTGAGTGAATATGCTTTTATCATAAATATTTTATTTTAGGTAATAAAGCTAATATATACTTATAATCCTGTATTTTAAAACATCTATATTAGACTCTCAGAGAGAGATAAGATAAATTGTTGTGTCTGCTCAGCAGTACTAGGTAATGTGCACTTGTGTACATGAAAACAAATTAAAATAAATTTTATAATTAAAATTAAATTTAGGGGCTAGAGAAAGAGGCCAAAAGGCTGGAACATGTTCTTTAGATTCTAGAGACCTGGTTTTGATATCTGGTGTGGTCCTGGAGCATCTGTCAACAGTGATTTCACAGAAGTTATCTGGTAGCAACCCTGGGCACTAAAGGATTCATTGTGCACCTAAAAGTCTGGCAATAATACTTATTTTTAGTTCATGAGTGTGGAATAATGAATGTGGATGTTATGTGACTTTACACAGAACCATAATATCCAATGCCTATTTGATGAGAAAAACCTTGTTAAATATGACCCCAATTAGAAGTGACTATTTTTCTTATTAAGATAATTGAATTTTCCCTTATCACAGCAGCTTAGAAAAATTGGTGAATAGAAATAGCATGTTCAGAAGGGACTGGGAGATAGAGATAGAAAACAAGACCTACATTGTCCAATATGAACTGCCAGATTATGAAGAGTAACTATAAGTGAACCTTAATAACAAGGAGTATAAAATAAAATTTGTAAAATCTTAAGCTCAGAAAAACATTTAATATCAACCAGTATATAACCTTAACTCAGAGTTCATTTTAGGGCAGAAATCACATGAGATATGCAATCAGGCTAGAAAAGCATGGAGCAAAGGACTTCATAAGCATGTCTTTTGACCCCACTTTCCATTGCTCTTCAAGTTTGAGGAGTCTATGGAGATTGTTTTATTTTAATGCATCCATGTGTATTATAGGTACATCTGTAGGTACCCCTAAACGGTGCCTATTATATGCCCATGTTTTTATATTCTTTTAAACCATTATATAAGCTTATGAGTAGGTATGCTAAAACTAAATATGGAGTAGATCATTCCACACTAAAGTTGAGAATCAATTAAGTGAGAAAAATGAGAAATCAGTGAAGGAGAATCTCTGAGTATTCTTTTATTTTTCGGTAATTGGTGTTTGGCTTTTCAACTACATTCTGCCATGCTGTTGATTGAACCTGGGTCCCCTTCAGCATACAAGGCACTGTATGCCCTACTCATTGTACTATTTATCATGACCATATCTCTGAATATGCTTAAGTAAAATAGCAACACAATTATTTTATATGGTTTACTCATATGTACGTACAGCATATTTATTTTTCCCAAACAAATTTCCTTTTTTACGCTAGAGATCTCTTAGGTTAGATCTCTTTCTTACCCTTTCTATTCAAAGTAGCCTTTCTTTTTATGCATCTTCAGTTTGTATGTTTCATGAAAATCTCTTGGATTTCTAAATTTCCAGTTTTGTGGTAGAGAAGTTAATCTTTCAGTTCATAAAGGCAAACTGGATCCAAAAATACCTGGTTTTCATTCAATTAATTTTTCCAACTGCACCTTTGACTAATATCTGACCCATAATTATTTTTTGTAATCATAATTCTTTATGAAAAATATAAAATCCAGTATACCTGGGATGGGGCTGGCCCTTGCTTGATAAACAACATTCCATTGCCTACAAGCACTGCTAGGAGTGAATCACTAACCCCAGATAAGGGTGTAGTACCCAAATATTGACATGAGTGTTCCACTATTTCTGAAAAATATAGAGAGAGTTGAACAGGACTAGTGCTAGAAATTGGTTTATGATCAGATAGACATGCTGCCAATAAAGAAAATTACAGACCAATTTCTTGTTTTTTTTTTGGTTTTTGGTTTACACCCAGCAGTGCTCAGGGGTTACTTCTGGCTCTACACTCAGAAATCACTCCTGGCAGGCTCAGGGGACCATATATGGGATGCCAGGATTTGAACCACCATCTTTCTGCATTTAAGGTAAGCGCCTTACCGCTGTGCTATCTCTCCAGCTGACAGACCAATTTCTTGATGAACACAGATGCAAAGATCCTCAACAAAATCCTGGAAAATAGGATCCAATGCATCATCAAGAAGATCATTGACTATGGTCAAGTAAGTTTCATCCCAGGATTGCAAGGATGGTTTAATATCCATAAATCTATCAACATAACACACAACATCAACAACAAGAAAAATAAAAATCACATGATCATAGATGCAGAGAAAGCATTTGATAAGGTCCAACACCAATTCTTGATAAAAACTCAGAAAGATGAAAATGAAAGGAACCTTTCTCAATATATAGTTAAGGCCATCTAGCACAAGCCAATGGCAAATATTATCCTCAATGGAGAAAAACTAAAAGCCTTCCCTCTAAATTCTGACACAAGACAAGGCTGTCCTCTTTCACTACTCCTATTCAACATATTGCTGGAAGTACTTGCTATAACGATTAGGCAAGGAAAAGATATCAAAGGAATCTAGATAGGAAATGAAGAAGTCAAACTCCCACTGTTTGCAGATATAATGATACTCTACTTAGAAAACCCTAAAGACTCTACCAAAAAGCTTCTAGAAACAATAGATTCATATAGCAATGTAGCAGTCTACAAAGTTAACACACAAAAATCAATGGTCTTTTTATACATCAATAATGATAGGGAAGAAATGGACATTTAAAAAACAATCCTATTCACAAGAGCACCACACAAACTCACATTTCTTGGAATCCACTTGACCAAAGACTTAAATGATCTATACAAAGAAAACTATAAAACTCTGCTCCAAAAAATAAGGGAGAACATGCGGAAATAAAAACACATACCCTGCTCATGGATTGGCAGGATTAACATAATTAAAATGGCAATACTCCACAAAGCACTGTACAGATTTAACACAATTTCTCTAAACATACCCATGACATTCGTCAAAGAAGTGGATCAAACACTTCTGAAATTTATTTGGAACAATAAACACTCTCGAATAGCTAAAGCAGTCCTTGAGAAAAGAAATATGGGAGACATTACTTTTCCCAATTTTAAACTGTATTACAAAGCAATAGCTATCAAAACAGCATGGAATTGCAATAAAGACAGATGCTAAGATCAGTGGAATAAACTTGAGTATGCAGAGAATGTTTCTTAGCTATAAATCACTTAATTTTTGATAAAGGAGCAAGAAATCCTAAATGGAGCAAGGAAAGCCTCTTCAACAAGTGGTGTTGGAACAAGTTGTTAGCCACTTGCAAAAAAGCGAACTCAGACCCCCAGCTAACATCATGTACGAGGTAAAATCCAAATGGATTAAAGACCTCAATATCAGACCCAAAACCATAAGATATATAGAACAACACATAGGCAAAACACTCCAGGACATTGAGACTACGGGCATCTTCAAGGAGGAAACTGCACTCTCCAAGCAAGTGAAAGCAGAGATTAACAGATGGGAATATATTAAGCTGAGAAGCTTCTGCACCTCAATAGCGCCCAGGATACAAGAGCCACACACTGAGTGGGAGAAACTATTCACCGAATACCCATCAGATAAGGGGCTAATCTCCAAAATATACAAGGCACTGACAGAACTTTACAAGGAAAAAAATATAATCCCATCAAAAACTGGGGAGAAGAAATGAACAGACACTTTGACAAAGAAGAAATACAAATGGCCAAAAGGCACATAAAAATGCTCCAATCTACAACAGGCTAGACACAGAAGGGACCAGTTATACTATCAGCCCTGTGGGCAAAGGAGGGATGATATGGATGCATGCTGGGAACATGGGTAGTGAGAGGACAATATTGGTGGTGGGAATACCCCGATTCAATGTCACTATGTACCTGAAATACTACTGTGAATGATTTGTAATCCACTTTAGTCAAAATAAAAATTATAAATATAAAAAAGTAAACAAAACAAAAAATGCTCCACATCACGAATCATCAGGGAGATGCAAATCAAAACAACTATGTGGTATCATCTCACTGAGATTTACACACATCACAAGGAATGAGGATAAGCAGTGCTGGCAGGGACTCTTATTCACTGCTGACGAGAATGTCGTCTAGTCCAATTTTTATGGAAAGCAATTGGGAGATTTCTCCAAACCTGTAAATTGAGCTCCCATATGATCCAGCTATACCACTTCTAGGGATATATTCTAGGAACACAAAAATACAACACAAAAATCCCTTCCTCACACCTATATTCATTGCCATGCTATTTATTATAGTCAGATTCTGGAAACAACCAAAATGCCCTTCAACTAATAAAAGGCTAAAGAAACTGTGATACATATGCACAATGGAATATTATGCAGTTGTCAGAAGAGATGAAGTCATGTAATTTTCCTATACATGGATGTACATGGAATCTATTATGCTGAGTGCAATAAGCCAGAGGGAGAGATAGACACATAATAGTCTCACTCATCTATGGGTTTAAGAAAAAGAAAAGACATATTTGCAATAATTCTCAGAGACAAAAAAAAAAAAAGAGGAGGGCTAGAAGGTCCAGTTTACCATATGAGGCTCACGACAAAGAATGATTAGTGCATTTAAAGAAATAACTACATTGAGAACTACCATAACAATGTAAATAAATGAAAAAAGTAGAGTCTAGAGTCTAGAGTACAGCCAGGGGTGGGGTGGGTAGGGAAGAGATTTGGGATATTGGTGATGGGAATGTTGCTTTGGTGAAAGGGGGTGTTCTTTACACGACTGAAACCCAACTACAATCACGTTTGTAATCAAGGTGTTTAAATAAAGATGTTAACTTAAAAATGTTAAACAAAAGTAATTGTTTTACGAAATAAAAACTTTGTCATGAGATTTGAATTAAGAATTTGTTTCTGGCCATATAAAATAGCTACTTCTACCTATAGGAATTTTTTCTTTATTTTTCTTTCATTTACAGTGGCCTAGGGATTATTACCATTAATATAAGTTCAAAATGGAGAAAAGATAGACATAAAAATTTTATGCTGTACCTGCAATCCTTTACAGACCTGTCTGATTTAATATCCCCTCCTGACAGTGAATTAAATTAAACCATACGCATATGAAAGCAAGTAACTGAAAGTCATGTGAGCTCTCTACACAGAGATCCCTATGTAAAATAAAGATATAAGAACATATTATTAAAATAATTTCCTGTTTCAGAATGTGAATGGTAGGACAATGTTATAGTTGCATGCCATTGAATGATTGGTCCAGAGAAAATAAAGAAACATAAGGACACACTTTCTGGATTCTACACACCTGAACAGGTGACCATCCCATTGGAAGTCCAATCTGCATGTATTCTATTTCATGTTTTATTTTTTGTGTTAAAGAGAACTCATCTTTATGGAAAGATGTAGTGACCTGATTCAAAGAAACATATATCATGCAAGGGCCTTGATTTCTCAACTGTATGCAATTAATTGTTGGATGAAATTTTGGAACTATCTTAATTGAGGTTGATGATGTTTCACATAAAATATCTTCTGGAAAAGAAAACATATAGAATAGTGGATGAAAAATGAAGACAGATAATCGCTTTTAGCTATATAAAAGGTGTTTCATATCTATTTTTATTTCTTCTACTGCAATGACCTGAAAAGGTAAAACATTGTTTTCTAGCTTTTATTTTCACTGTTTCTAGTTATTAAGAACATAGAATTATTGGGGAAGTATTTCCTCCTGAATAAAGGAAAGGCTCATATTCCTTTGATCATGCTGATCTTTGTTCTGCCTGGAATGGGAGTTTGGTATTTAGTTGTATATTTATTCCTAATCATGAGATAAGAAGGCAAAACCTAATCATTCAAAGGGGTTGAAAGGAAGCAAAATGTCAGGATCCTTAATGGTTCTATTATCTGTGCCTTAGATTTTGTATTATAATAAACACAAATATCTGAAATTTGCCATTAGGATATTACTTGATACTTTAACATCATAAGTAAGCATAGACAAAAAACACATCTGGAATGGCAAACACTAATCACCCTGGCACTAATATACATACACACAGTCAAGCATACACATATGCACAAACACTACCCCCACTACGCATGTATATTTTCTTGCATTAAATTTATCAGTATTTTTTTTGCAATTTACAGTCATTGCAATGTTTGCCTGTTTCAGATCATACTTTTCTGTATTCATACTTTTGTCTAGTACCCACTATCTAATTTCCATGCCTTATCTGGAGGCCCACTTACTTAAATAACTATTACATATATATTATTCAACAGAAGAACAATCATGGTATGTAATCATTCATTTAAGGCAGTCTTTCCTACTAAGATACAATTTCCTTCAGATACTAAAATACTAGTAATCTATTTCTCATAATATTGGAATATAATTTCAGCGGAAAGAAGAGATCAGAAGTCCTTAACCAATAAATATACATGTGCTTCTTTTTAGTTAACTGTTTTTGCTGCTGTCTCATGCAATCAGTGTTTTCCTTTCTCAATGAACAATTTTTAGACATGTCTCTTGGATTGACATAGTTTCAAGGGTCTTCCATTTTCAGTTATTGGGCCAAATAATAGTTTTTTCTGAATATTAAAACTAAGAAAAAATAATGCATCTGTGACTTTAAAGAAGTGTGTAAATTCAGATCAATCAATAAGTCAATCACCTCCTATGTACTTAAAAGTGTTCAAGCAGATAGATTTTGTTAAACATAAGAGACAGAATCTTTTTAGCACGTACCTGAATTTACCAAAAGTCATGACATAAATATATCTGATTGAGGTTTTTGTTTTTGCTTTATTTTGTACATGAGTTTCTTTCTTTGTTTGGTTGTTGAAGTCTTTACTCTGTCAAAAGAATTATACTATTAATAATATTGGCCAAAAAAAGGATGAAAGAATTAACATTTAAAAAATCTAAGCAAAATTTTATCAGAGCAGCAATGTATAGTAAAATAGTATGTGGCTTATAGTTTTGCACTACATGGGCTTCCAAGCATTGCTGGTTATAACCCTGGAGGCTCTGGAGTTTTACTGTGAATGTTTCCTAATGCCCTGAATACTACGTGGGAGGTACTTCAAATTAATCTGTTTTATATTATTTTTATATATGCAAAAATTGCATTGCTTGTTTCTTTAACATGTACTTAATTGGACGGATATTTATAATAAAGTGCATTATCTTATACTAGAAATATTTTCACTTTTATTTTTATCATAATATTATGGGTTATT
This sequence comes from Suncus etruscus, assembly GCF_024139225.1. NCBI lineage: Eukaryota > Metazoa > Chordata > Mammalia > Eulipotyphla > Soricidae > Suncus > Suncus etruscus. Next base: position 78,779,023 of record NC_064859.1, read on the forward strand.
TTTGCTGTGAAAATATTTAGCTGAATAGTTAAACAATATCATGTAATAAAAATGCCCCAAGATTTATTTATCTATTTATTGATTATATTTGTGGGTTTGGGCCACAACTATTGGTGCCCAAGGCTGACTCCTGGTTCTTCACTCACACAGATTACTCATGATAGACTTTGGGGGCTCAATGGGATGGAAGACATAATGCACAGGTTGGTCATGTGCAAAGGCATTTGCCCTACCATCTGTCTTTCTAGCCAATATTTTTTTTGCTGTTTTTTTTTAAATTTTTCTAAACTCACCATAAATCGTCCTCTGCGTTTAAATTATTATGCCTACAGCAGTGAAATGCATATTTCCTCTATGATCTAAGATATACTTATGATTTATTGCACTGAATTTAATTGACATTCCATCTGGGTATGTGAGACTCTTAAAACCAAAATCATTCCATCTCACTCTTAAAAACAAAATCGGTACCGACTTTCTACTTTCTAAGCCCAAATTTATTTCTACTTAGATTTCAGATTCATCTGTTCTGCTAAAAATACTTCAACATTCTATCCCTTATTCATCCTTTCTTCTTCTCTCTCTTTTCCTCCCTTTATTAATTTAAATCAGCCAAAATTTAGCATGTAAAAGTGTTCTACTCTGTCAAATGGCAAATTACCTGATCCGGTTGAACTACTTTGCAATTAACTTTTCTCTCTTGTAGTTAATCAATATGTTTAATTCATGGTTGGAAGTGTTAAGGATTCCAGCTGTAATACAAGAAGAATACTCTCATTTCCTTCATCCGCATTAATGCTACCATCTGCCTGACACTTCTGTTTATCTAACAATTTACTCTAAACTTTTAGTAAGTTTGGAAAAACTGATTATTATCTTCAAATACTCAAAACATTCTTCAATTAAATAAACTGCAACTATGTTCACTAAAATGTCTAAGTTAAGAATTTAAGCAATATTGTCGATTCCTTTTATAATTTTTATATTAATTAATGTTTATTCCATCAATTTAATCATCTTTCTGCCACTTCCTTTTTGAACACCTCTTACATGAATATTGAGGTTCCCTTCTAATTCTGTTCCATTGCACATGTAAATCTAATCACATGATTTGCCTCTTACAGATCTGTCGATGATTTTGCAGTGGATGCTTCTATACTAGACACTTAGGAAAAGAAAAAGAAGGGCTGGCACGATAGCGCAGTGGTAAGGTGTTTGCCTTGCATGCAGCCTACCCAGGACGGACCTCAATTTGATCCCAGGCATCCTATATGGTCCATCAAGTCAGGAGCAATTTCTGAGCGCAAAGCCAGTCAGGAGTAACACCTGAGTGTCACCGGGTGTAGCTCAAAAACCAAAAGAAAAAAAAATAGACAAATAGCAACCACTACAACAAGAAAGATCCTGATCTGGCCAGAGTGGTAGCACAGAGGTAAGGCGTTTGCCTTGCACTTGGCTGACTCAGGACAGAAGCGTATTCAGTCCCCAGTATCTCATATGGTCCCCCAAGCCAGAAGTGATTTCTGAGCGTAGAGCCAGGAATAAACCCTGAGCACAGCTGTGTGTGTGTGTGTGTGTGTGTGTGTGTGTGTGTGTGTGTGTGTGTGTGTGTGTGTGTGTGTGAGAGAGAGAGAGAGAGAGAGGCTCTCGCAATTTCCTCAGCACATAGATTTCTAGTCTTAATTGTTTGCCTTGACGCAATTTTTTAGAATATTAATGTTAAAAAGAAATATACCAATTTATTTGTTAACTTATTTTTTGTTTCTTCTGAAATATATTACTTTGATCATAGTACATTCACTTTCGTTCACCTCAAGATTCATAAAATCTACAATCTATTTGTGAGTGAAATTAAGACGCTCATATTTTTGTTGTTTAATATAGATAATTGCATTAAACAACTCTTACTTAAAGGAATTAAGCTAATTACATTAATGCTACAATGCTGTTGTTAAATATAGTGTTTCTTACTTCCCAACCATTAATTAATTCCCTGAAATTTTAGAATATCAGCAAATATAGTAATAAATAAAATGTGATTGCTTCCAAATTATATATTCTTGGAAACGTAGCAGTCAGTGTTACCAAGGGATGTCTGTGAAATGAATAAAAGTTTAAATTTTAGAGTTCCTATGTAATGCTATGAAAAAAAGACTAGTTTCAAGAGGTTTATTTTTTAATTTAATTTAATTAATTTATTTGGTTTTATAGTCATGATAAGAGGTTCTCAGGAATTATTCCTGACTCTGCTTAGAAATTATTACTGGGGGGCCGGGCGGTGGCGCTAGGGGTAAGGTGCCTGCCTTGCCTGCGCTAGCCTAGGACGGACCGCGGTTCGATCCCCCGGCTCCCCCGGCGTCCCATATGGTCCCCCAAGAAGCCAGGAGCAACTTCTGAGCTCATAGCCAGGAGTAACCCCTGAGCGTCACAGGGTGTGGCCCAAAAACCAAAAAAAAAAACAAATAAAAATAAAAAATAAAAAAAATAAAAAAAAAAAAGAAATTATTACTGGAAGGTTCAGGGAAACATATGGTATGCTGGAGTTCGAACCTGGGTAGGCCACATGCAAGGCAAATGACCTACCTGCTATGCTATTGCTCCAGCTCCTGAGAGATGTTTAAATGACCCTTCATATTCCTGTACTTTTTAGACCTTTGATTCTTACTTGATTGTCCATATATTTATGAGGAAACTATAGTCTCTCTACTATGATTAAAAAGTTGGTAATCGAAGCCTGAGAGATAGCATGGAGGTAAGGCATTTGCCTTTCATGCATGAGGTCATCGGTTCGAATCCCGGTGTCCCATATGGTCCTCCGTGCCTCCAGGAGCAATTTCTGAGCCTGTTGCCAGGAATAACCCCTGAGCACTGCCGGGTGTGACCAAAAAACCACAAAAAAAAGTTGGTAATCATAATAGTATAGAAAACTGAACTAAATTTAAGTCTCATCATTTAGACACATTGAAGCATATGAAAAAATGATATTGCTAGATGCATTGCCAAAGTAATCATAAAAGATGTTGGTAAATTATTTAAAAATAGAGTTAATTTCATTATTATGATAGTGTTGAATATTTAAAGATAAGGTGCCAAAAATAGTATGGTGAGCAAAACTGCAGGTTTAATTCTATATAAAAAAAACCCTCAAAATTAGCCACAGCTCTATAACTTGATTCTATCTACCTTCATGTATTGGTGGATGCACCTTTCAATGAACATAACTTATTTATGGACTATAAATCCTTAATTATGAATTGATCTGTTCTCTGGTGTTACTTTCCACACTCATTTTTGCAACGATTTTCAGACTTGATATAAATATAAGGAAAGCTAAACATTTTTACCTGATGGTTCATTTAAAGAAGGCTTTTCTATTTACAAATTTTGTTGAATGACATGGAATGTTGAATGAAAAATGTAAACTGTGAGAATTCTTCCTTAAGTGTCTGAATAATTAAAATAATTAAATGTAGTTTTTTCATTGCAAGAAAAAAAAAAAAGGCCACTTTTTCCGGGCAGAGACAGGTGAGCGCCAGGCCCAGGTTGGGGCACTGCTGAAGAAGGTAATTAGGGAAGCCATCGCCATGACACTGTTCCACTTCAGGAACTGTGCCGCCCTGGCCTACTTCCCCTACTTCATCACCTACAAGTGCAGCTGCCTATCCAAATATAACACCTTCTGGAAGAAACGCATCCAAGGCCAGGGTCACCTACCTCTTTGTGCAGCTGTTCAAGATGCTGTCCTTGGCCACTTTCCCACCTGGAAAGGCGGCATTCATGACTTTATTGGAGAGTGAATGACTTGAGTTTGTGGACGTGGCAGTCTTGATAGGCCTCAACCTTGTGGTGTTCTGGAATACAGAGATAGGAATACAGAATCAAGGTTGATGCCCTGGGATGGGCCACTGCTGAGCTTCTTATGTCCCCCTGCAATCCCCTCTGGTTTGGCGCCCAGGGTATTGAGTTTGACTGGAAGTACATCCAGATGAGCATTGACTCCAACTTCAATCTGGTCCATTACATTGTGGCATCTGCCCAGATGTAGATGATTACCCACTATGAATTGTACTCACTTTCCGGCCAGCTGTCCTCCTCCTCATTGTCCTCAGTGTCTACTGGGCCTTTGTCACTGCGCTGCTGGCCCGAGTAGTGGTGACAGGGTTGCTGGCCCTTAACACTCTGGCCCTATACGTGACTATCATCAAAGTGGCGATGGCAAGACACTCATAGACATGACCTTTAGCATAGTCTTTCTCTTTTCCTGTCTCCAGGTTTCTGTGAAGTAAACAGTATATAGAACATAAAAAAGAAAATAAAGGAAAGAAAAAAAATCAACAAAGCTCTCATCCTTTATTTAAAAGCTTAGAAACATTAGTTTTTAAAATAATATTTCAATTATTTATTAGTTTACTTTTACATTACAAAGATTTTCAGATATATTTTGACCAGTTTTTGTGACAAGTAGCCTAATTTAAATAGCATTTCAAGTAGAATACAACCAAGAATTCTTAAATTTTGAACAAAATAAATATTTCTCAAAGTAAATGTTTATTATGCAGTCTTTTTCAACCAAGAACACATATATATTTTTACCTTAAAATTTTTATATACTTATATATTCTGTATATCATTTGTAAAAATATTTGCTATTTTCCAGGTATGACATGGGTAATGACTTGTAGTTGAACCACATGTTTAGTGAAATTAACAAATAATTTTTATTTTTAATTGAAAATTGTTCAGAGCAAGAAGTGCATAAAAAGTAGACTAGAAATAAAGTGATATACTTCAAATTTTACAGGTAAAATAAAAAATGCTAAGAACTGTTTTTGGTCAAGTATAGAAGCCAGAACTTCACATTAATCTGAGAATGAGATGTGATATTGCTCAGGGTCTGGATTCTAGAGTCACATTCTGAATTTCATTACAGACTCTGCAATTAACAAGCTCTATAGTATTGAAAGTCATTTGTCCTTTACAGAGTTTATTTTTTCAAGTTACTGACATAAATATGCTAAAACTTTATTTTATTACCTGTAATAGATACCATGATATAACTATAAGAAATAAAATGGAATAAGGTATGTAAATTACACAATTCATGCTGCCTGAAATGTTCAATACATATTCATTACTTAGAATAAAGAATTCTTTCTACTTTTTATTTGGGGGGGGGTCCACACCTGGCAGCACTCAAGGGTTACTCCTGGCTCTATGCTCAGTAATCGCTCCTGGTAGGCTCAGGTGACTACATGGGATGCCAGGATTTAAACCACTGTCCTTCTACATGCAAGACAAATGCCTTACCTCCATGCTACTTCTCTGATCCCAATTTTTGTTTTGCTTTCATTTTGGGGCTACACACAGCAGGGCTCAGAGGTTACTCCTGGCTCTATACTCAGAAATCGCTCCTGGCAAGTTCGGGAGACCATATGGGATGCCGGGATTCGAGCCACCATCATTCTGCATGCAAGGCAAACAAACACCTTACCTCCATACTATCTCTCCAGTCCCCTTTTTCCAATTTTCTGACTTTTTATGACAAAGATGCTGTTTTCTTTCTATTTTTACACTTTCACTGTCACCATTCAAAAAATTAAAGTTATCATTAACATGTTCCATTCTTGAACTATAGGGGAGATAGCATTTATAATCCTCCTCTTTAAAATATAACTGATAGGACTCAATGTTTTCTACTTTATATACGGGGTTCATGTCCTGTATAATTCCCTCTGACTGAGTGTAAACAGAGTTGAATATAATGTGATTAGGTTAGTAATCAAATGTCTGAGTCACTGAAGAGAAAGATTATTCAGTTTACTTTAGATGAGCTTTAAAAAAATCAGTTAATCACATTATGGTTTCAAATCAAGGCACACTTCCATGTTATAAACTGACAATGGGTTTATTAAAGGCAGAAAGCCATCATTATAACAAAAACAGCAGCAACAGACTTGTTTCTTTCAAAGGGATTGAACTAAATCAACAACTTAATTCAGGTTGAACCACTGAATGCTAACACTGCACCTTAGTGGGAAGAGATCAGAGGATCTAGATGAAATACTACCAGAAGAATTCTTGACCCACAAAAGCTGTGAGATATTAGAGATGTTTTATGCCAATGGTTCTGAGTTAAGTTATTACATGACAATTGCAAACTAAAAATGTCCTCTTACTTTCTTCCTTTTAAACAATATTCAATTACGTTTTAACAGTTTTATTGTGACTATTGTTGTTGCTGTTATTTCAGTTATGTAACCACTTTTCCCATCATATTTACTAGATTGAACTGAAATTGCTTTATCTCATTATACTAAGACTATTATAATCTTATATATGCTTCTGGTTTCCACTTCTTTTTATAAAACATTTTACAAAATTTTTTACAAAATTTACTCATCTCAGATTTTTTTAGGATGGCTCAGAGTACACGGGTGTCACAGTAATATCTGTTTGCTTCTATGTTGGTAAAGTATTTATAGTATTTTTTCATGATACAATGTCTTCTCTTCTATTAGGTACTTCCACTGTCATTGTCCTTTTTCATAATTTGGAAAAGGATGGCTTCAAGCTAAATTTGAGTGTAAGATTCAAACTTGGGTCAAGCATATTTTAATTTCTGCTACTACAAATCAAAGTTATATATTAAAAATATTAAACTGGAATTTCATAACATATAAAGAAATTGAGCCCACATATTTTTAGACTTAATTTGTAATTCAATAGTAGTTATTGAATATATTTTATGTCAATAAGATGGCTTCTAAAAATGTGACTTTAATCTACCTTCATTTTGTTTAACTTTCCCCAACCTTCTTATTTTATTATTGCTTTATTAATTTTGTTAGATAGCAGTACTTTGCAATAAGGCATGTAAATCAAAGTAAAACTAGCACAAAGATTTTTTAAATAGGAGTCACACCAATGTGATGATAAAACTCTGATATAAACAAATCCCTAGAAAATAGAAACTTGATGCCCTCAGGTGTCTGAATTTCTCTGTTTTGTGCATATTCTTTGTTCTTTACTTTCTACCTAAACTAGGTTCCCACTCTTTTAGCTCTGGAAGTGGAAAACATTCAAGCAAATGAAACTTTTGAATTATACATGATATAGCTTCATATACTTCTAAAAGACTGATTTCTTTCTTCAGTTTCAGTTCCAGAATACTTTTCTTTTTGCCCCAGCCTCCTCAGTTCCAGAATTCTAAAATATCAATACTATTTGTTCTAGAATTATATCTATTCATATTGTGAACTATTCAGTAAGAAATATTCTATGTCCCCGAACTATTTAAATGTAGTCTAATTTTTAAGAATATGTCAACATCCCTATTAGCTGTAATTGTACTTGTGTATACATAGAGTGACAATGGAAAAAGAGTTTCATTTCCCAGAAAAAAAAGTGAAGCAAGCTTCAAAACTTCTATGATTAGTAACACTGAGGAAACTATTGACTATGCAAACTAGTACCTTTACTAATCAATAACCTGAAGATTCTTAACTCAGATTTGAGTTCTGGTCTTATTGGAAGAAATCAAGCAGAACATACTATGGCCATACTTTTAATTGAGCATTCTTTAACTCCGAGAACTCCAATCCATAACGTTTACTTACTTGAGTAGATTTAAAAAAACAATTATTAGGCACTGGCCTAATAATCTGTGTTGAAGTCTAAAATATAGAGACAATTAAGAAGCAGTTCTTTCTGAGTGCATCCAGCCTCAGAATGGAGGCAGGCACATAATTGATATTTCAATGCAGTACACTAGGGAGGAATGCTCCAAGTTCAGTCAAGAAGCAAATAAAAGAGCTATCAAATCTGCTTGGCTAGTTCAGTAATGATTTCCTAGACCAGACTGTGAGTTGACCCAGGTTTACTGATAAAAATGCCAGAACAAAAGTTGGAGAAATTGAGCATTTCAGGTGGAAGAAAACAATGGGAAAAACCACAGTTGTCAAAATGCATGAAATTTACACATTTATTCATACCAGCATTGATTTTTTTTAAAAATTAGTTTGATTTAATTTCCTTAAAAATAATGCTAACAGTATGTTTAAAGAGTCAATTAGTTCAACAAGACTGATTATGAAAACAACAGCAAGTCTTAACCATTTAACTCTCTATAGAGCTAAATACCTACAGCTCTTGTTTCATTAATTTTATGTTTACTTCCATATTGATAAATGGAAGAAATGGAATATACATAATTATCTATTGATTGTTAATTTTAGGGTTATTTTAGTTGATTTTGTTCTTTACGGTCACACCTGGTGATGATGCTCAGGACTTAGTCCTGACTATGCATTCAGGAATCACTACTGGTAGACACAGAGGTCTATAAGGGAAGATAAGGATCAAGCCCAGTTTGGTTGCATCTCTCTCTGTCTCTCTGTCTCTGTCTCCTGCTGTCTCTCTCTATCTCTTTTCTTGGATCAATTTAAAAATTAGTTTTTGTTTGGGGGCCATACCAATTGTCTTTAGGGGTTACTCCTACTTCTGAATTTAAGGTCATTCCTGACAGGGCCCAAGGTTCAGTTTTAGTTTGTATCTACCATAAATGATAATATAACTTTTTTCATCACCTTGACATAGCTATTTTCTATACTTAAAATTTTTGTTGAAACAATATTGCTGACTAGTAAGTACATAATGCTTTTCTTATTAATTTTTATCAAAATATTATTTCCCTCTAAATGCTTTTTGTGGGGCTGGAATTATAGCACAGCAGTAGGGTGTTTGTCTTGCACACTGCTGACAGACGTAGGTTTGATTCTGGCATCCCATAGAGTCCACAAACCAGGAGCTACTTCTGAGCATACCCAGGAGTAACCCCTGAGCCACCAGCTGTGGTCCAAAAACAAAAACAAAAAATCTTCTTGTAATCACATATACATTTGTAATGATATTCCAAGAAAACACACACACATAACAAGAAAGAAATTGGTGGAAAAATATATTACCCCAAGGATCTTCATGTGAACATCCAGTTGTGCTTTATTTTATCATAAATCTAATTTTAAATAGCTATTGTTTTGTTCTAGAACATCTTTTGAAATAGCATGAGTTGTAGATATTAAATTTTTATTTATGTTACATATTCCTAATTTCCAATAATACTTTCCTGGTTTCCAATTATCTTTAATAAAAAAGAATTTGTTTTCATTTCATCAAAACTACGTTTGAAAAATGTATTCTCCTTTGATGGACTTTTCCCATCCAACTAGTGATTTCTCCTAGTTTGTCTTATATCATTCTTTTTAGAAATTACTAATATATGTCTATATTATCATGTTAAAAAGAAAAGACATGAAAACTGATTGGAAATTCTGGGTGTGTAAGCAAGATTCTTTCTATTACTTCTATCATTTGCATGATAGCCACATTCAGGTTTATTTATTAAAATTCTGTAGATTGTTCTACCTTTCTCTTTGTTTCAGAACTACACTTGTCTATCATGTTACATTTATGCCCTCTAGTTTTCTCTCTGTGATGATTGATCATTTTTCCTTTATTTTTCATGACCTTACTAGTTTTAAGACATATTAATCATGTACTTTCTGACAAGCTTCTCAACTTAAATCAGATTTGACAGGGACCACAGATTTTTAAATTCTTAAATTTTACAAGAAGCATATATTATAATGAAGCATTAAGCAAATTTTATAATGACAATATTATAGCACTCTCAGTATAGGACTTGGTTTTCTATGTGGAGAGGACCCACCATAACCAAGAAAGGGATAACTTCAAATTCTTGATTGTATTTACTAACATATTTTTAAGGTCTTCACCTTTGCACTATTCTTGGAGCCTATTTCTGTACATCCTAAATACTTTACAAAAAATATAAATTTTTCCTATGTCTCTTAATTTTTTGAATGATACTATATTCCTAAAATACATATACCTTTGAAATTTTTGCCTAGAGGACAGTCTGTATACTATCATGTGTGGATATAAATGCTTATTCGTACATCTGTGATTTATAGTTCAACTTAACAGATTTTCTGTGAAAGTTTCATTTTTTTTTGTCCAGAGTCATTCATCTTTCAAAAGTAGGTCAGACCAACAATCTTAAACAATCTTCAAGATGATTGTACAATGTAAGGGTTGTTATATTAGCTAGTATTCTAAATAATGGTTGCTGTTATTAGTCATTGTTATTGGTATTGTTAATATATGGTTTAAGATAAGGATTGTTTCTCTTCGTCCTTTCAATGACCCTAAAATTCTCACTTATAAATTTTGCTCCCCTGTAACAATTTATATGTTAAATTGTCACTGTTAATTTTGTAGGACTTTGGGAGAGTATTAAAAGCATATATTCCATTTTCCTGTCATCATAAAGTCAATTTATTAGTCTGCATTTTTGTTATATTTGTTTCTACATACTTTTACACACATGTAAAATCTCACAAGAATATTTATAACAATGCTAGGTATAACAACATAAAACATGTTTAGTGCCAGTTTTTGCTCAAGTCTATGATTAGCTCAAATTCGTGATTTGTGAACCAATAAAAAATAATTTGAGATTTTAATTCAATGTGTGACCACCTTTTGGTTGTATAAAGAAATAACTCAACTTGAGATTATGTACTTTTGGTTGGGCGCTTTATTTTTCTGCATCCTACACTATTTTAAATCCTTGAAATACATATATTACCTGAGAAATACCAGAAATCACTCCAAAGTACAAACCAAAAAAATAACAACAAAAAGAAACTTAAAAGTATAAACTATTAACACAAAATTAATAGACATTTAAATAAGAAAATATAATCACAGAAAGACAAATGATCATTACAAGAAAATTCAGGCCAAACATACATATTTTCCTAAAATGGCTCTCAAGACATCTTAGTATGAAATTTAACAACAGTATTTTTTAGTGAAAGTTTTGGGCAAATTTGTTATCAACTGTTAATATATCCACATCTGGATGAGCCATTAGGAGGATGGTAAAAATTGAGGATGGTAGAAATTGGGTGAGACTGGTGTTGCTCAAAATCAAGATCATTACCTCCTTTCTGGATTATAAAATTAAAAATATATATTTGGGAACCTTTCAAAATATAATAAAGTAGCAAAAAGTAAGATTTCCCTATAGTTTTCCCATAATATTACCCCAAATCTGATCTTATATAGTATATTTACGTGATAACCACATTCAGGTTTATTTATTAAAAATCTTTAGGTTTTTCTACCTTTCTGTAACTTGGATAATATGTTAAATTTATGCCCCCTAGTCTTTTCTGGTCTGTGATGATTGATCATCTTTCCTTTATTTTTCATGACCTTACTAGTTTTAAGAAATATTAATCATGTACTTTCTGACAAGCTTTTCAACTTAGATCATATTCAACTGGGGCCATAGGTTTTTAAATTCTTAAATTTTGAACATTGCCTTTATACTTATCATGTAGGAGGGTAGCTACACTAGCTGTACATAGAGATCATGTAGAAAAAATAAGAATAACTAAACCATAGTAAAGGTATGTTCATCCTACATGAGATGTATCAGCTTAAATTCAGGTCTAAGCATACTAAGGTGAGTGTATCAGAAAAATCACAGATTTAAAACCTACACACTTTAAAAACATTTTTTATTGTTTAAGAATTGGTTTTCAGGTTTTTTTGGAGAGGATTTTTGTTGTTGTTGTTTATTGGGACCCACATCTGGAGGGTTAGCACACTCGTGTGTATCACAATTGATGGTACTATAAATGGTGCATAGATTTTTTAAAATATAAGTTAATAACTGAGTCATTGGTGTTAAAATATTAAAAAATGTAAAGATAATCTTTAATCAGTAAAATTAATTATGCAACTTGTCCATTTAACAACTTAGCATTTATTAGATACCTCCAAGATTAATTATTGGTGGGAGTACATAGAATTAAACAAATTTTTGAATTTTGAAATTAATAATTTTAATTCTCAAAAAAATAATGCTGAAAAGATAATGGATAAAGGATCCTTGAAACAAAAAAATTCTCCTATAGTTAACAAGTTTTCCCGACAGTGTACATTACTCACAAAATAGTAAAAATAGTAAATAAAGATAGAAAATGAAGTATACAAATAATTATTAGAGAGAAATCATTTGGGGAGGTGATTGTATTTAAACTCTAACTGCAGATTATAGGCATCATGAATTTAAATGATTCATTATCAGTTAGTGGAAGGCCTGGAATATATAGATACAAATATAGGTCAGTGTGTAGCAAATGAGACAGTGAAAAGAAGTCAAGTACTATTTTGTTTCATTTGTTTCGTCAAATAGGGAGTTAAGTTTTAAACAGAGAATTAAAAATAGGGAAAAGTGGTATTTGAAGTTCTATAAGATACTTTATTATTGTATTGTGTTTTGCAGGCCCTTTCCACACATACTTGATCACCAGAACAAGAAGTTGTATGCTGGGACCTTAGGATGCAGGCGCGGTTGGGCCCTGCAGTGAGAGGGATTATATAGATCACAGCAGTCATGTTTAAGATCTTCAGGGCCACACCTAATAATTCTTAGGAGGCCATGTTGTACTGATGAGTGAACTGGACTCCACTGCTTTCAAGGTATGCACCTGAATAGAATCTTTGTACTATCTTTCTGAATTCAGGATAAGAAATTTAGAGTTCATTTTGTTATTGCTATATTGTATTTATATGTTGACAATGGTAATAAGCTAGGAAAATAAAATGAATGTTTATGCCACATTAGTGTTTGTTAAATTCCTGAGAGGGAAATTTTATGTTGATTTCTTATGTGATTTTTAATTATATGTGTGTTTTGATTTATGTATGGTTTTTCCATGTACATTTTTGCTGCTGTTTTCAAACACACCTAGTAGTGTTCAGGGCTTATAAATGGTTCTGTACTCAGGTATCTATCCTAAAGAAACTCAGGAACCATGTGAAGTGCTTGTAATAAAACATAGGTCAGTCCCATGTAAGGCAAGCACCTTACTTGCTGTATTGTTGCCCTGATTGCTCACATAATCACTTTGGAAGATTTTTTTTTTTTTTTTTTGCGATTTCCCAGTGACATTGCAGATATTTTCAGATTTGCCTTTGTGATATGTTAGTTAGATTTAGGACTCTGGATTTTAAAATGTATATAGCAGTTTAACCTTGATAGGTGTACCAATTGAATATGGACATCTAGTATCTAAATTAATGAGACTAGAAGTCACTGTACAGTTAAGTCCTTTTTATAAAAAAAATATTGTAATGTGTATTTAAAGATTTAGCACATTTTCTTTTCTGTTTCTAACTTCCAAGTGCCCTATTCCATTAGGTTATCTTTGTTCATAATACATAGCTTGTTTTTCTCTATCTAGTACCCCTAAGTATTTTAAAAGTAATTTTTAAAAACAGTTATGTCAATAATTTTGCCATAAAGATAATGTTACATGTTTGATTCTTAAGAAATATATAACTTGAACTGTTTATTTTTTCTTATTTTGTTTTGTTTGACAATAAAGTGTTTTTATTCTGTGGAACACATGATCGTTAAGGCCAATGCCTTGTATTTAAATAAGTATATGGTGTGTGTTGTGCTTCTACCATCACTTTAGTTTTTTTTATAATTTGAGTCCAAATCTTCAAATAGTCCATAAAAAAGAGTATAAGGAAGGATTAAAACTTCCCCACATCATCATTAACAGATATGAGAGTCTTTTACCTTTTTAGGAAATAATATTTCTGAGTGATTACTGCATCTTAGAAAGATCAGTCTCTATTGGGACTATTGATCCATTTAAAATGATGAATTGCTTATTAAATTTACATTTGCCCTAAACTTATAGAGTATAAGTGGTCCATAAACAATTACCAGTTGTGTACACTTTATATAATCTATAAGTCATTAATGTGTTCCCACATTTCAGACGATTTATTTTTTATTCAAAATTGTACATATTTATTTATATTAATACATAAACTATTAAATAAATTACAAACGACTAATGAATCATATATAAACTAATTTAGGTGTAATTGGTGATTAATTATTTTAGAATTCACAATTGTGAAATATAGTTATCTAGTTATCTGTCCTGATTATTTGTGTGCGGTGACACCTTGAATAATTGACATAGAGATATTAATTGCCATTAAACCACATTTATTATTAAAACCACTGATAATTATTAAACAGTTTATCATTTAAGAAGATAGGTAAACACTCAATGAAACTGAAACTAAAGGCATCTTGAAGGAGGAAACAGCATTCTCCAAACAAGTGGATGCAGAGATAAACAGATGGGACTATATTAAGCTGAGAATTTTCTGCACCTCAAAGAAAAGAGTGCCTACGATACTAAAAACCATCCACAGAATGAGAGAAACTATTCACCCAATATCCATCAGATAAGGAGCTAATATCAAAAATATACTAGCTAGTGACAGAACTTAAAAAGAACAAATCATCTAAGCCCATCAAGAAATGGGGCAAAGAAATAAACAGACCCCTTTTCAAAAAAGAAATACAAATGACCGAAAGATACATGAAAAAATACTCCATGTTACTAATCATCACAGAAATGCAAGTCAAAACAATAAAGAGATAACATCTCACACCACAGAGACTCCCACAAATCAAAACGAACAAAAACAATCAGTGCTGGTAAGGATGTGGAAAGAAAAGAACTATTCATTACTGGTGGGAATGCCGTCTAGTTAAATCTTTATGGAAAACAATATGGAGCTTCCTCAAAAAACTGGAAATTGAGCTCTCATATGATCCAGCTATACCACTCCTAGGGAAATACCCTAGGAACATAAAAATACAATTCATAAATTCAAAAATCCCTTCCTCACACCTATATTCATTGCAGCACTATTTACAATAACCAGACTCTGGAAACAACAAAGATGCTCTTCAACAGATGAATGGCTAAAGAAACTGTGGTACATATACATAATGGAATATCATGCAGTAATCATGAGAGATGAAGTCATGAAATTTTCCTACATGTGGATGTATGTGGGATCTATTATGCTGAGTGAAATAAGTCAGAGGGAGTGAGTTAGACACAATAGTCTCACTCACCTATAGGTTTTAAGAAAAATTAAGGATATTATTGTAATAATGCCCAGAGCAATAGAAATGAGGGCCTGAAGGACTGGCTCACAATATGAAGATCACCACAAAGAGTAGTGAGTGCAGTTAGGGAAATAACTACACTAATAACTATCATGGCTATCTTAATGAGTGGGAGAAGTAAAATGCCTGTCTCGAAAACAGGTAGGGGTTGGAAGGAAAGGGGGCATTGGTAGTGGGAATGTTGCACTGGTGAAGGTGGGTGTTCTGCTTATGACTGAAACCCAATTACAACCATGTTTGTAATCATGATGCTTAAATAAGATTATATATATATATATATATATATATATATATATATAAATAAATAGAAAATAGGCATCACAGCAAGTACTTATCTCCTGAAGTTCATAAAGACTTGGCCATATTGCCATACTGTATTTAAACTTTACTTCAAAAGTTCCCTTGAAAATACAGTGACGTATAATTGTGACATTTAAAACTATTATTTTATGTTACAGCTTCCATTATATATACATGGCTTAGAGTTACATATTTTTTTTTAGACACTGAACTCACCACCTCCACTTTGCAATCTGGAAATCAATAGTGTTTTCTTGGCACCTTCTAGCCTCATTAACAATTTAACATTTGAAATATAAACTAAGCTTAAAATTGTGTTGACAAGTGAATTGGCCACATCTGTCCTATAAATCACAGCCAACAATAGTAAGAACATATTTATAAGGAAAGCAATCAGATATGATTAAAGTGCAAGACAAACCAGAAGCCAAACTCTTTAGTTATTAAACAGAGCATTCTAATTTTAAATAATTCCATCTCTTTATACATCTTGAAATATGTAAAAAAGATAAATTATTTTTGTGAATTTACAAGTTGAAATGTGATTGAAATAATTTAAGCAACTATTTCTAATCCCAAATTAGTGTTGAAGTACATATGAGGAATAATTATTAATACATTTATGTAATGTTGATATCTCATACAGTCCCCTAAACACTGCCAAGAGTGACCCTTTTAGCACAGGCTGAAATAGCCCCTGAGGATAATCAGTGTAAAAATAATAATGATAGGAGTTGGTGTGGTAACACAGTGTTAGGGTGTTTGCCTTGCATGTGGCTGACCCAGGACAGACCAGAGTTCAATACCCGGCATTCCATATAAATCCCCCATGCCAGGAGCGATCTGAACACAGAGCCAGGATTAACCCCTGAGAATTGCCGGGTGTGGCCAAAAATGATAATAATTATAATAATAACACAATAAAACAATATACTGCTTTTCAACTGTGAGGTTGGTACACGCCACTCATAAAATGTTTCTGAACAATAATGTTTCAGCTAACAAACACTTTATCAAGAGATCACTAGTGAAGTAGGACATAAGAGATTCTTTCATTCTATGTACTCCATAGCTCTTAGCTTGAAACTCAGTAAAGCGTCAATGCAAGAAGTATTCATGGATGCAGATGGGAAAGGTCTTTTGAAATGGTTTACCATTGACAGAGGTGCCCCAATTAATTTAGTCTTCTGCCTTACTTTCTGAGAAAAAACATTGCAGTACCCTGAGAATTAACCTATTTTAAGCAGCATACAGAATTTGCCCCTTCTCCTAGACTTGATTGCAGCAGCGTCTAGTATGGTCTCCCTGGTCAAAGTTGGGTACTGAGAGGAGGGAGAGTACAGTACTAGTTACTATGGAAAACTCTGGTTTAGAATTAGAGATAGAAAAGCCAATGACTATAGTAATCCTCAGATAAAATTTCAATACCAAGATTATTGTAAAAAAATGTTGCAGTTCTTCAGTTTGCATATCTAAGTGGCATTCAAACACTTCTGATTTTGGTCTGGATTGATATGTGAGGTTATTAACAGTCAATGTCTGCAGCATATGGAGCTACAGTCCGAAGAGACAATGGTGATGGAATAGAAGGAAAGCAAAGATGCGTAAGAAATGTTAGTTAAGGGGACTTGAGAGATAGTACAGTGGATAAGGTGCTTGCCTTTTATGCAGCTGGTAGATTTGATCCCTGGCATCCCTATGGACCCTCCATCACACTAGGAGTGATTCCTGAGTGCAAAGACAGGAGTAACCACTGAGCACTGAAAGGTGTGCCCATTCCCCTCAACGATATATTTGGGATATATAAAAGGGATATTTGAGGAAGTTGGATGTTATGTTATGGGATTAAGATAAAAATATAAATTCTTAATGAAAAACATAAACTTCTCAGTACTTAGCTTTAAAAGACCCATGAGTATTAAATACAAATAACTGAGTATTAGAAAACTTAAATACTTAAAAACTTAAATAAATTACTGTAGAGAAGTATATAGACACTTCTAGTGGCAAGCTGTTTAGAAAATGTAAACGTCCTTTTACTAAGGACCATCTATTGTTACTGGAATGACTTAAATTTAGATACCTGTGGTGACATCAGTTTGTGCATTAATAAATGCAGCATTGGATATAAGTCAATAAGAAAAGCAAATATCTATCAGTTCTGAGTTTCACTTACTGCCCAGCAGGACAGAGCAGAGCAAATAGCCACTGACTGTGAACATCAATACTGAAGAATGATAAAGCACTCTGCTTGTCTTCTTTAAAGCAAATCTCTATGGGATATGGGGGACATTGGTGGTGGTAATGTTGCAATGGGGAAGGGGGTGTTCTTTATATAACTGATACCCAACTGTAATTATGTCTGTAATCAAAGTGCTTAAATAAAAATATTTTTAAAAAATAAAGCAAATCTCTAGGAGTCTTGTACTTTCCATTTGCAAATGGTATCATTCCAAGATCAGTTGAGTATTTATAAATCGTTTTCAAATTCAAATTAAATTAATTAAAATTAAATTTAAGTTAAAAATTTGAAATTAAATTTAGTGCGTGCTTTAGAAGTTTTTGTTGAATTTTTCATTGTACTATAGCAATAGCACGTTGAGACTTGCCAGAATCAGTGTGGCATAATTTTATACAATTTGTATGTTTATATGTCATTAGTTATAATGATTTTATATCAGTACTATTTCATTGTACCATATACTTTTAATTAAAATGGGTGATATTTATATAAGAAAAAATAAAAGTTATATGAAGTCTCAAAATTTATGCCACACTTTGTGACACTAATTGGGACAGAGTGTGGACAATGAACAAAGTTCATGTATTCAAACAGTTATGATATTTAACCTCAATGCTACTATGTTTTTCTTTGGTAATATTAAACAAATAATTGCAACAACATAAAAGTACTGAATAAAAAAACCTAACTTAGAGTTTCAATTCTTTAGCTGTGCAGAGACTGTAAAGTAAAATATTCAGAATAGCATTGCAGCATGTCAAGGTATCTGTCATGATTTCACAAGAGCATCTGTTCATGAATATTTCTTGTGCACCTACTTGAGGAATTACCTTTGCCCTCCCAGGCAGTAACAATAGCGCTGTGGTCAAGTAGACCATCAGAGTACTCTGTTCTGACATTGCTTTTTTGGCAAGACCTGCAGTGTCATATCTAAAAGACCAGGACTGCTTCCAAATATTTAAAATTACAGGTGCACAAGGCACAGATACACAGGTGCACCATGTTGAGTGGCTCTGAAAGGTGATGAAAGGTGTTTAGTAAAAAATTACCCAACCAGTTTTGAAAAGACTTCAAATGTAAAATATATTTCAAGGTCACAAATGCTCTCATACTTCTGAATACAGGCATTGAATAAACCTGATGAGAAACCTAAATTCATGGTGTCTCTACCGCGAGTTTCTCTGCTGTGGTTACACAGGTCTGTGTGTAGCTTAATGACAACTTCGTGGTAAAAAACTTAACAGGAAGTTAGGGCCTTAGTCAACCCTACTATGGTTGAAGAAAGGTGTAGCAAATAAAGGTGCCCCTCCTTGCTGTCTAGAAATTCTTCAAGATAGTTTCCATGTCCATCCATATATAGTAAAAATTTATGACTTCATTTTTCCTGGCAGCTACATAGTATTCCATTGTATATATATATATATATATATATATATATATATATATATATATATATATATATATATATATATATATATATACACAGTTTCTTTAGCCAGTCATCTCTTGTTGGGCATCTGAGTTGTTACCAGATTCTGGCTATTGTAAATAGAGCTACAATTAATAGGTGTGCAGAGGGCATTTTTGTATTGTGTTTTTGTGGTCCAAGGTTATAAATCTAGAGTGGTATAGGTATTGCTGGATCATATGGGGGCTCAATTTTCAGTTATTTGAAGAATCTCCATATTGTTTTCCATAAAGGCAGGACTAGATGGCATTCCGACCAGCAGTGAACGAGAGTGCCTTTCTTTCCACATCCTTGCCAACACTGATTGTTCTTGTTCTTTGTGATATGTGCCAATCTCTGTGGTGTGAGATGGTACCTCATTGTTGTTTTGATTTGCGTATCCCTGACAATTAGTGATATGGAGCATGTTTCATGTGCCTTTGACCATCTGTATTTATTTATGAGAAAGGATCCGTTCATTTCTTCTCTCAATTTTTGATGGGGTTAAATGTTTTGTTGTTGTTGTTGTTAAGTTTTGTCAGTACATTGTATATATTAGATGTTAGCCCCATATCTGATAGGTATTGGATGAGGGGATAGAGGTAGACACAGAGTAGTCTTACCCATGTTTGGGATTTAAGAAAAGTAAAAGATAGTGTGGTAATAATACCCAGAGACAAAAATGAGGTTCAAAAGGACCAGCTAATGATATGAAGCTTACCACAAAATTAGTGAGACCAGTAAAAGAAATAACTACACCAACAACTATCATAATAGTTGTGAGTGAGAGAAATAGAATGCCTATCTTCAAGACAGGCAAGTAGGTGGGGGAAGAAGGAGATAGGGACATTGGTGCTGAGGAGGTTGCACTGGTATTGCAGGGGGGCGTACATTTCATAATTGAAACCCAACTACAAACATGTTTGTAATTATGCTACTTAAATATTTTAATTATCAAAAGAGAAAAAAATTCTACAAGATTATTTTATTAGTTTATATTTAAAGTTTTCTTGCTAGTGTCAATGTTGAATGATAGTAGCTAGGTCTATTAAATAAATTTAAGCAAGTGTCACTCAACTCTCAAGTTACTAAGCTCTTATTATGTCATGAGAATGAGAATATCCTACATCAGGAATGTTACCTCCGAATTTGTTTCTGAGAAATCAGAAATGCTGACTCAGTGTTGCAAGAGGCAAGTGAGATGATGGCTACACTGTTGTGTATGTAAATATTTTGGGGGATTACTATGTTGCTCACCCTAATCTGTGCCCTACCCTAGGGTGTGACCTGGCATTCTGCCCCCACCCTAGGGTAGGACCTGATTCTGCTTCCACCATTGGTTGGTATCTGATCCCACCATTGGGTGGGACCTGACTCTGGAGTATAAGAGCAAGGGTCTGTGGAAGGCGAGGGCTTTTTGCTGGCTGGAACTGAATCTGAGTCTTTGGACTTCAATTTTGTCCATCCGAATAAAGCAAATATTTCCACGAGCCTGATTGTCTGCGAGCTGTTTACCCGCCGTTTCACCTCAGAACCGTGGGCTAGACAGGGTGGCAGACGCGTGCTCCGAGCTGGAAGAAAAGGGCCTCATTCTCCATCCCACCATCAGTCAACCTCTTCAGGGGCTGACCTGCTACAGCTACACAACTGATTCTGGTCCCTGTATTATCTTATAGTTTATTTATTTATTTATTTATTTATTTATTTATTTAAATTTGCCTCTTATTCCAGCCTTGTAGGACTGAGATTACAAGTTGGTCAATGGGTATTTGATATAAACTTCACATTTCCCTTTCCAAAGTTTGCAAGGTGGTATTTTGATATTTTATATGTTAGAAATCTCTTTCAAACTGTAGATTACCACAGGGTTTCACAATTATTTAGAAATCTCTCTTGTTGCCGCATGGTGTAATTCCCTTTTTTAGAAAATTGCACCCCACTCCATTCACTTGAATCCCTGTGTCTTGTTCAAGGGAACTCACTGTATATGAAGTGATCATAATATAATTTTGCCACAATCATCGAAGGATACTAAAGCATATTTGACCATATCTATCCCATAGCTATCTCTTGCTTTGGGGGCTCAGTAGAATACCAAAGATCAAACGAAGTTAGCCACGAGCAAGGCAAGTATCCTACACAATTTTCCAGCCTTTTACCTGTCTTACCTTTTACCTACTTTCCTATTTTCTTCTTCCCTTCCTTCTGATTATAAATCAGATTAATTCCAGTTAGATTTTTTAAAAGAAATCTCACATATTCTCCAAAAGAAATCATGTTTCCCAACAAATAAAATGAAATATGGCTAAGCATTATACATATGAAAAAACTTCGAGTATACAAGTTTGCCCTCACCATTTCTATTCCACAGTTCTGAATTTCACCCAGAATAATTAGGTAACAATGTAAAAATAATAATATATTGGATGGTAGTAATTAAACATTATTTTAAGTGTCACATTTTTACATAAAAATCAAATAGGTGTCTCAAACTTGCGACCCGTTGGTGTAAACGGCCCTCCGTACAACATTTTGTGGCCCTGCCCTAGAGGAATCTATTTTTTGTTTTGTTTTGTTTTGTTTTGTTTTAATTGTTTGGGTCACACCCCCCAATGTTCAAGGCTTACTACTGAGGAATCTTTTTTTGTTTTGTTTTGTTTTAATTGTTTGGGTTACACCCACCAATGTTCAAGGCTTACTACTGACTTTGCACTCAAGGATCACCCCGATTTTGCCTCCTGTGGCCCCCCAGGTAAATTGAGTTTGAGACCCCTGGGGGTGCTCGCCCTGGATAGGGTAGCCTAAGTTTGATCCCCAGTGTCCAATACAGGGCCACCAGGGGCAATACTTGAGTGTAGATTCAGAAGTGGCCCTTGGACACTACGAAGTAAGGTGTCCCCCTCCAAATTGAACAAATCAGCAGCATGCTACTAGAATGAAATAATTTGTCAATAATTGACTATAGAAAAATCTACATTAAAATTTAGATTATTCATTTCTTCTCTTTTTTATGGGGTTCAATATTTTTCTCATTAAGTTCTGACAGTACCTAATATATCATAGATATTAGCCCTTTATCTGATGGGTATTCCATAAATAGTTTATCCCATTCTATGGGTGGTCTTTGTATCATAATCACTATTTTCTTTGAGGTGCAAAAGCTTTTCAACTTGATATAGTCCCATATGTTTGTCTCTGTTTCCACTTGTTTGGAGTGTACTGTTTCCTCCTTGAAGATGCCTTTAGTCTCAATGTCATGGAGTATTTTATCAACATGCTCTTCTCTATATCTTATGATTTCAGGTATGATATCAAGGTCTTTAATCCATTTGGATTTTACCTCAGTGCATGGTATTATATGGAGGTCCGAGTTCATTTTTTTTTTTTTTGTATGTGGCTGGCCAGATGCCCCAACACCCCTTGTTGAAGATGATTACCTTACTCCATTTTGCATTTCTTACCCCTTTATCAAAGACTAATTGATTTATGTCTGGGGGATAGTCTGATCTAAGGGTCTGTCTTTATTCCAATACCATGCTGTTTAATGACTAATGCTTTGTAGTACAATTTAAAGTTGGGGAAGGTGATGCCTCCCATATTCTTTTTCCTTAGAATTGTTCTAGCTATTTGTGGGTGTTTATTGTTCCAAATGAATTTCAGGTGTGTTTGATCTACTTCTCTAAAAATGCCATGGGTATTCTTAGAGGAATTGCATTAAATCTGTATAGTGCTTTGAGGAGTACTGCCATTTTAATTATGTGAATCCTCCCATTCCATGAACAGGGTATATGTCACCATTTCCTTGTGTCCTCTTTTATTTCTTGCAGCAGTGTTTTGTAGATTTTTATGTATAGGTCCTTCATCTCTTTAGTTAAGTTGACTCCAAGGTATTTGAGTTTGTGTGGTACAAAAGTGAATGGGATTGCTTTTTAATGTCCATTTCTTCTCTATCATTATTTGTGTACAAGAAGTCCATTGATTTTTGTATGTTAATTTTGTAGCCTGCCAGTTTTTATATGGATATATTGTTTCTAGAAGCTTTTTAGTTAGAGTTGCTAGGGTTTTCTAAATATAGTAGAAGAAATAAATGGCCAAAAGACACATAAAAATGGTCCACATCATTAATCATCAGGGATATGCAAATCAAAACAACAATGAAGTACCATCTCGCACCTCAGAGACTGGCACACATAGCAAAGAATAAGAAAAATCAGTGCTGAAGAAGATGTGGAGAGAAAGGAACTCTCATTCACTGCTGATGGGCATGCCTTCTAGTCCAGCCTTTATGGAAAACATTATGGAGATTTCTCAAAAGCTGGAAATTGAGCTCCTCTATGATCCAGCTAGCTCTCTCCCAGTATATATCTCAGGAACACAACAACACAATACAAGAATGGCTTCTGCACACCTATATTCATTGAAGCTCTATTTACAATAGCCAGAATTTAGAAAAAACCCAGATGCTCTTCAACAGATGAATGACTAAAGAAATTGTGGTACAAATACACAATGGAATACTATGCAGCCATCAGGAAAAATGAAGTCAGGAAATCGTCATATATATATATATATATATATATATATACACACACACACACACACACACACATATATATGTACATTATGCTGAGTGAAATAAGTCAGGGGGAGAGATATAGACACACAATAGTCTCAGTCATAAAGACATTGTAAAAACACCCGAAGACAATAGAGATGAGTACGTACCATAAGATATAGCTTACCACAGAGAGTAGTGATCCAATTAGAAAAATAACTACACACATAACTGTCATGACAATGGTAGAAGTGCGTGAGGGAAGAAGTAGTATGTCTGTCTCTCATACAGGCAAAGGTTGGAGGGGGACAGATGAGGGGCTTTGGTGGTGGGATGGTTGAAGATGGGTGAAGAGGGGGGTCTTCATTTTTTATAACTGAAGCCCAACTACAAATATATTTGTAATCTTGGTGCTTAATAAAAATATTATTTAAAAATAAAATAGTAGGAAAGTAATAAAAATTAAATAAATTTTAGATTATTCCTACATTTTTATGGTGAATAGCTTGGAAATGAAATTCAAAAATGAATTTTATTTTCAAATTCTTAGAAATTCTGAAACTAAATCTACAAAGTTCAGTAACATAAATTAAATAAACCTAAAATGGAAAGACATTGAATTTTATGGTTCAGAAAGTATATTTTTGTTTAGATGGTAATGATGCCAAAGTTGATTTACAAATTAAACATAATGTATTTATATTTTTAAGAAATTTGCAAACTGTTTTACATTTTGTTTTAAAATTTAAGGAACCCAGATTAACCAATGTCATAAAGAGAAACAAAAAATCAATTTGAGAAATCATAACACAATTTCAAAATTTCTGACAGTTACTGGCAGAAAAATTGAGCTGAAGTTTATTGAGTAGAATTAAAAATACATAAATATTGTAATTTTTGCGATTTATTTCAAAGTAGTGACTTTCTTAACTGAGTCAATGATAGAGAAAATAAGCTTTTCAGTAATGGATGGTCAAATAATTATATATTTGTGTGCAGAATTTATTAGTTGAAACACTCCTTATTTATTTTGCAAAATTTAAATCAATTTAGAATATAGTACTAACTTTTAAGATCTAAAATTATGGAACTCATAAGAAAATATAGCTATAACTCTATGATCTTTGGCCAAGTAGAGCCTTATGTGAACAACAACAAAAAGTATGAACAATGGAAGATATACTATATAAGCAGACTTCATTCAAATTCAAATGTTGGTGCTAAGGGCAGAATGAAGAAAGTGAGATTACAACTCACAAATACTTGCTAATGTAGGTTTTCCAGAATGTAAAAGGAATGATTTGATTCAAAAACTTACATATCAGTAACAATAAAACAAAAAAGCCTATTCAGAAAAGGAGGAAAGCATTGAGAAACAGTTTTCCCTGTATGATACACAAATGGCCAATAAGCACATAAAAAGATATTCAACATCTCTGTCTGTTAGAAAATGCAAATCAAAACCACTGTGAGATATCACTTCACTTGTTTCATCAAAAAGAGAGACAATAACAAGTATTGGCAAGGATGTTGGAAATTGGATCCCTCATTTGCGGCTGGTGTGAATGTAAAATGGTGCAGTCACTTTGAAAGCAGTTTGGCAGCTTCTCAATAGAATAAAAATAGAGTTATCATATAATACAGCAGTTTCATTTCTAGATACACACTCGAGAGAAATGAGACCATATGTCTGTAAAAAATGTTGTACATTAATGTTCATAATAGCATTATTCAAAATGGCAAAAAGGTGGCAACAGCCCAGATTCCTTCCAATTGACATACATAAAAAAAACAAAATATAGTATATTTATACAATCAAATATAGTTCAGTAGAAATGAATGAAACACTGTCACATATCATAACATGGATAGATCTTAAACAAAAACATGTTACTGAAAAGAAATCAGTTATAAAAGCTGCATTATTATGTGATTTTACTGATTAGAAGTAGTATATAGATATATAGAGCTATAATAATTATAGGTTATAATTAATAATCAAAATATCTAACATATATAATATAACACATATATAATATATAACATATATAGATATAAATATAATATATAAATATCTATAATATATAATAGAATAGATATAATAGAAGATGATAGAAAAATTCATGGAGTCAAAATAGTCTCAGTTCAGATATTGTGAGGGTTGTTTAACTTTGGGAATATATTTGTAACCACTAAGCTTTTATATGTAATGGCACACTTTATGGGGTGTGAATCAGCTTTGTCTCCTGTGCCCATATCAGCATATAGATTGCTCACATCTCTACTTAAACTTTAAAGACTTACCTTCCAAAGTCCTAATTTGCATAGTCAAATTAGTACTATTTTTGAGATAAAATTATTAGAATATAAATGTATTTTAAAAACCAGCTAAATATGCCTCACTGATCTTCACTTACCTCTATTTTCTTTCTTTATAACACAATAGAGGACTCAGCAAATAGCCATACTATTAAAAAGTGCTAAGCAAAAAGAGCTGCAATTGAAGTCTCCTGAGGAAGTGTGCCCACAAATCCCTTCACTTCAGTGAATTTAAGTGATTTGATTTCTCAAAGTTTCCAAAGCACTCCAACACCATAAAGTGACAGTTTCTACACTTGGCTTGAACTCCTGTCTGTCATGTCGTATTGGTTCTTGCAATTCTCAGAACTTAATCTTTGATTTTGCCAGAGACTGCTCTGCACCTGGGATCTCCTGCAGCCGCCAGGATACCAGATGCAAGACAACATCCTGGCAGCTCTCAACTTGGGTGGAGAGAGAAGCAATATTATTTCTGTGGTATTTTATTGTATGTAAAAGGCTCATTTCTTTCATAGGTGTTATGAAAATAATAGCTATATGTTTAAATTTTAAATAATTATACTGAAGCTGGCTCCTTTAAGTCAATATACTTTGAAATAAATGAGTATTAACAGACTAATGAGTTTGTGGTGATTATAGAAAAATAAATTCCGTTGTGTGAAATTCCTTCTTAAATGATAAAGTATTCATTATTCTGAGATCACATTCATTCAGTGAAACCCTCATAAAAATGTCACTGATTATTCAATTTTCTGTACATTTAGACCTCTTGATTATTCACCAGACAACATCAAATAAACAAAAATACAGAGTCTCTTCCTAAGAATTCATTAAGTAGTATTAAATCTGTCTTGAAGAGGGCCTGAGTCATAGCACAGCAAGCAAGTAGGGTGTTTGCCTTGAACATGGCTGACCCTTGCTTGTTTGGTCTCCAGTGTCCCATATGGTTGCTAGAGTCCACTAAGATTAATTCCTGAGGGTTGAGCCAGAAGTATCTCCTGAGCAATTCCAGGTGGGGACCCAAAACAAAAACATATGTATATACCTTGAATGCGTTCACATCACATTCTTTATAGTAATTCATACGCAATTGAGTTCTCATAACAAAACAGTGAAATGGACAGACAAATATTTTTATTTTTCCCAATAAAAAGAAAATAGTTACAATTGAGGTAAGTTATCTTACTTTACAACGTGACAAAACTAACTTCAATAAAATAGACTAGTGATATTCCCACCAGAGATCTTTAGAAATGGAAATTTCTTATAACATGGAAAATAATTTCAGTTATAAATCAAGTAAAGTTGTAACATAAAAAAGAATAACAGAAATCAACTACTACCTTATTATATTAGCTCAACTTTACAAATATAGAATGTCATTCTCACTAAATTGACCAACAACCCTAATACTTTTTTTTATGTTTCTTAAAATTCTGAACATGATGAGGTAAGATTTAAATTGAATACATTGATTGTAAAAAGCTTCGTAGGTATGCTTATATGATCATGAGTAAATTTCAGTTTCTCCCACTGAGCACTGATACTCTCTTGGTTATGTTTCTTTGAAAAGAAGACAAGCCTATCTTACTCAGAGAAAATTTATTTCCTAATAAATATTACTCACTAACATAAGTACTATTTCTCTAACAATTTTATTCCTCTCTCTTCTATTTTTACTGAATTCTTACCTTGAATATATATATAAATATATATATATATGTTTAGTTTTTTGAGGTAAGGAAATTGTACTTATATACTTATAATTAACAGAAGAGTACTCTTTTTCTTTCATCAAACTTTTTTGTTGGTTTTTAGTTTTGGGGTCACACCCAGTGGTGCTCAGGGGTAACTATTGACTGCACTCAGAAATTGCTATTGGCAGGCTTGAAGGACTATGGGATACTGGGGATTGAATTTGGGTTGGTCCAGGGTCTGCTGCATGAATAGAAAATGCTCTAACAGTGTGTACTGCTCTAGCCCCTCAAAATTCTAATTCAAAATACTTGGGGGTAGGGAGGCGAAGCAGTGGTGCAGAGTGGTAAGGCGTCTGCCTTATCAGTGCTAGCCTGGAATGGACTGTGATTTAATCCCCCAGAGTCTGATATGGTCCCCCAAGCCAGGAGCGATTTCTGAATGCATAGCCAGGAGTAACCCCTGAGTGTCACCAGGTGCAATCCAAAAACAAACAAACAAACAAAAACAAAAGAATATTTTTTAAATAAAATAAATGACACTTGCTTAATTTTGTCAGGTATTTTAGTTCTGGAGTCTTTCTAATGGTCAACAAAAGGTATAATGTTTTTAAGTGTAATTCTAAGTATTATATGTTGAAAATAAACAAATCCACAAAACATCTAGATTCCAATAATTGTTCATATACTAACTGATACTAGCAAAATAATTACATATACAATGACACAAATATGAACTTATATGAATGAGTTATAATATATAATAAACTAATTATATACAAAATATATAGTAATAAATATATATTAAATATTTAAAAACTTGAGGTACAAACCTTGTTATCTATATAAAATAGTTATGAGAAATACACTAAAAGGGGGCTGAAGTGGTGGCACAGTGGTAGAGCATTTGCCTTGTAGGTGGCTGACCTACAATGGACTGCAGTTTGATCTCTCAGAGTCCCATATGGTCTTCCAGAACAGGTGCAATTTCTGACAGAATAGCCAGGCGTAACCCCTGAGTATCACTGGGTGTGACTCCCCCCCCTAAAAATACACTAAAGAAGAAAAGATATATAACTGATTCCTAACCTCTGAAGATATGCAAACTGCATTGAAACAATTAACAAAATCCTTGTCTGCATTTACTTATTCTATAGCTAAAGTCTCTAGGATCTTATGAAATGAATTAAAAGGCAAAACAGGCCTGCAACTCTTTTGGAACAATAAAAAAACACTAATTGCTAAAGTAACTCTTAGGAAAAAGAAGATGGGAGGCATCCATCTTTAAATTTTACTGCAATTTTAATTGTACTACAACTTTAAATGTACTACAAAGCAATAGTCATTAAATCAGCATAGTCTTGGAATAAAAACAGACCCTCATATCAATGGAATAGACTTGAATATTCAGAGAATGTCCCTCAGATATAAAATAAATTAGTCTTTGATAAAAGGGAAAGAAATGCAAAATGGAGCAAAGAAAGCCTCTTAACTGGTGTTGGGTCAACTGGTCAGTCACATCAAAAAAGTGAGCTCAGACCTCTTCTAACACCATGCACCAAGGTCAAATCCAAATGGATTATAGACCTTGATATCATACCTGAAACCATAAGGTATATAGAAGAACATATAGGTAAAATACTCCATGACATTGAGTCTAAAGGCATCTTCAAAGAGGAAATAGTACTCTCCAAACAAGTGGAAGTGGAGATAAACAGATGGGTCTATATTGAGCTGAGAAGCTTCTGCATCTTGAAGAAAATAGTGATAAGGATACAAAAGCCACCCACAGAATGGAAGAAACCATACACCCAATACCCATCATATAAGGGCCATATTAATATCTGAGATATACAAGGTACTGACAGAACTTAACAAGAAAAATACATCTAACCCCATCAAAAAATGGGGAGAAGAAATGAACTATTCTTCAGAGATGAAATACAAGTGGCTAAAAGGCACATGAAAATTCTCCACATCACTAATCATAATAATCATCAGGGAGATGCAAAGCAAAAGAACAATGAGGTACCATCTCAGATCACAGAGACTGGCACACATTAAAAAGAACAAGAACAATCAGTGCTGGAAGGTATGTGTAGAGAAAGGAACTCTCATTCACTGCTGGTGGGAATGCCTCTAGTCCAATCTTTATAGAAAATATTATGGAGTTTCCTCAAAAACCTGAAAATTGAGCTCCCATATGATCCAGCTATACAACTCTTAGGAATACATAGCCTACATTTAGATTCAGCTTTTTGATTGGGTCTTTGTTCAAGGACATATTTTGGCCCATGATTTTAGCTAGCTGCCCTCCTATTTACTCTACTGACTGATCACCTCACTGGTAGGCTGAAGCAGTAATCCCCACACACTCTACCTCAGATTCTATCCCCTCAGACTTATTCAAAAGACACTGAATGGATATGTATATTGCCTTATGTGTATTTCTTTATTGGGAATGCAGTATTGCCACTTTGGACTTTTTCAGTAAAGAATATTAGGGAATATGTATTTACATGTATTTATATTATATCTATTATATTTATTCCCATGTTGTTTCTAGACCTATGTATTGGATTATTGAGCATGGCATTAACTGAGAGATAGATAATACTACTTATCCATAGCCCCTTGGCATCCTAATAGTATGTCTTTTCCTTTTTGCATAGGCCCAATATGATGTGTAAATCTTAGGTAAGATAGAAGTTTCTACATATTAGGGATAGGAACTAAAAAATGCATATGTTGCAGGTGGACCATGAACATTTGTCAAATTTACTTGATGTAGGCTTCTGTTGCTCTGCGATTGGCCATAAACGTCCAAACTTTGGATCCCTCTATAAGAACTGGTATGCAGTTGTGTACCACATCACATTTGTAACTGGGTTGGCCTCATGCCACCCTGGCACCAACTTGTAGAAAGATGAACTACCATGCCACCCTGACAATACAGAAACAGCAAAGGCTTGGCACTGGAGCGGGTTCTATGTTATGCCACCCCGACAACAAAATGCAACTAAGACATGCTTTGTGACACCCTGAAATGAAATAGTACCTGTGAAAAACCCAATAATTTTAAATACAGAGCCGACTACAACAACTTCTATGAGGAGAACTTTTCCTGGGGCGTAGAAGACTCTCTGGGTTAGGCAAACAGGCTGTCTGAAAATCATAGTTTGTAATGTGATCAGATGCTTCCTGGGAAGACACCCTGTTCTTAGGCTAAACGTTTTTTCTTCTTTATTCCCCCAACTTTTACTATAACTATACAAAATACAGCCACCCTTTTAGCTTCTATATAGGGGTTCCCAACTTTTACAGAGAACATTAGAACACAATTTATTTTCTTTATCTCATATTTCTGCATTTAGTGAACACACAAGGGGGAGTTTTTGGGTTGCCCAGTCTTCACTCTATTCAAAGATAGCTTATTCTTTATATATATAAAACCTACCTTGGCAGGAAGGATCTCTGAAGAGGCTCTGTATACCCCAATCGACTCTCCACCCATGGGAATGGTCCTATTCTTCCCCATAAAGATTACAGCTCTGACAGATCTCTCACTCTTCACATGGTATGGAAGGATTCTCAGACCCATTTTATCTCTCAAAAAAGTGTTGGCAACAAAACAAGTCTGTAGAAGAGATAAGTAGCATTGCCATATGAAGGGAATATGCATAGCAGGAGTATGATCGCCTATACACAGCATCCTAAGTAGCATACTCCCATTGCTTTGAAAATCACAAAAATGTTTGTAAAACTTTCAAAACCCCCAACAAAGCAAAAAAAAAGTAAAGAAAGTGATACTGTGAAATTCTGTCTAAATTTATTAGTCTGGGGGCGGGGAGGCGGCTTGATAGTGCAGTGGTAGGGCAATTACCTTGCACACGACTGACCCAGAACGGAACTGGGTTTAATCCCTAGTGTCCCAAGCCAGGAGTGATTTCTGAATGCATAGACAGTAATATCTCGAGTGTCACAAGGTGTTGCCCCCCAAAAAGAAAACAAAAAAATCATTAGTCTGTATTGATAATCCTAAAAACTTATTGTCCAATGACAATATGCATATATGGTTTAATGAAAATCTATACACACATGTGTACTACTTTCAGTTCATGTAACTAAAACCCTTGGTTCTTAGATGCTTTGAGTCTATATGTTGGGTATGTGAGACATAGTTTAGGGTAATTATATTTCTAATCATTATAATTATTTTTGTTTTGCTCTATAGCGGTGCTCAAGATGCCTGAACATTTCTTATAAATATTGTCAGTCATTAAATCAGTGTTTCAGTTGCAAAGGATTGAATATGCAGGACTTATAGGACTATGTAGTGCAGTGAGATTGTCCCAGCCAGCCCCATGGTATTGCTGGGGGCCTCCACAGACACATGTGACAGTGCTAGGTGGCCTTTGGAGCTGCCTCTGGAATTTGGTGTTGCCAGAGGTTGAATTGAGATTAGCTACATGCAAGACATGAACCTTAATCCCTGTACTCCGATCCTTGGAATGTTCCTTTTAGACTATCTCAAAGTAACTATTTTAAAAATATCAGAGATATTACACTGGGTGTTTTACATTTAATTACATTTTACGCTTTATCATATAAGTTGTTATATATAAAGTTAATTTTGAGACTATGAAGTCTCATTCAATTATTATATTATAGTAAACATGTTTGAACATTTTATTTGTTAGGAACAAAGAACAAATTGTATGGAAGAATTCTTAAGCAATTAAATTGATCATATAAACATAATTTAAGAGAAAACTATCTATAAAACATTTTTATTAATGGACTGTTCTTTTGAGTAAATATCTCACTAATAAAATTTATTTTTCGAAAGTACTGCCGAAGAACATAAATCGAATAAAACAAACGTTAGAGTTATTACATCCCATTCATTAAGTATTGCCTTAATATATGTTTTCTTATTAAGAAATTCAACTCAAATTCATTAACAAATGAAACAGCCTCAGGCTCTAGTGCAAGTTAAGTAAATTAATTTCAAGCCACAAAGATTCCAATAAACTCAATGCTTATTGAGTTCTTACTATGAATAAAGCTTTGTGTAAATGCAAAAAATAAATCATGTTTCTTGCCTCATTAAAAGGTATGATTATATCTCAATGAGTAGATATTGGTAAACTACTGAAGCCTAAGAACATGTTTATTGTAGAGGCAAAATGTGCCAATAATCAGTATACTATGGACTAATGGGGAGGGAATACTAAGTATGTCTTGTACAATATGAACTATAATTTGGAGGACATGAAGATCTTAGAATTATCAAAGCATAAAATTGAAATTTTGTCATTCATCAGAAATACTATTGGCCTTTTCAAGAAAAGGTCATGCAGCTCTGTAAAACTTTTCTTCAGGAGAAAATTATAAATTAAATCATTATGATGGCTAAATTAACAAGTGAATATGTAAAATTAAAAGTTGTAAGTACATAAAACAAAAATACATACCAGTCCAAACCATAAAATAAATAGAACCATACATCTGTATCTGATATATCCTATTAAAAAGGAAAACCATTAAGGTTTTTAATTTGCTAGTAATGTTTTCATATTTATCTGGTAACTTTTTGATTCAAAATTAGTTTTATTTGTGGGACTTGTTTGTAATAAAAATATTTTCTCATTTAACATACTTTATTAAAATGAATAAAGAATGGGTTCATTTTTGATACATGAGTGATTAGAGATAGAAGGAAATGCATCACTTTAGGACAATGTATGAACTCAGGTAAATGTTACTTTTTTCTGACAATTATAATTTGTGTTATAATAGGAAAATTACTTGAACTCTGGACTTCAATTTTTTAGCAAAAATATGTTATGATATTTTCTTCAAATAATTGAATTGTGCATAAAACACTTATCACAGTCACTGATATAAACAAATATTTAATGAAAGCTGATTATTATTTTCCTCATCTCCATTTCTTCTCAATCTCCTTCAGGTAAATTTCAGCGACATTGAAATATTTACTCAGGCATTTATAAATTTTAGTTAGCATAAATTTGTAAGTTCTGATTACCTTTAGGCACTAACAAGCAACTGTTCTAAGCAAAATTAATTTAATATTAAAAATTAACTATACCTCTCGCATCCTGTGCTTAACTGAAGATTTGACTATGAATACGAAAACAAGAATTTTATATTAGAATATTATTTATTTTATATTCTTAGGGCACAAAAGTGGTTCACAAAATATTTATCATTAAAATATGCTAGAATAAAAAGCTACTGAAATAAAAACAGCTGTTTTTAAAGAAATCACATAATTTTAGGAAAAGTTGAGTCATTTGAATGGTTGTCTTCCTTGGCTTCACATTCTATTCACTCTAACGATGCTCATCTTGTTGTGTTGTCTAGACTTTCTGTTTAAAAAAGTCATTCTATAGAAAGGAGTCTATAGTTAATCCCATGACAATATACTCCAAGGGTGGAGAAACCCTGTATCTTAGACCAAGGGTATTCTTTTTCTAATGACTCCAATGTTTACTGTACCTACACAGGAGGGGAAAAAAAAGAGAGAGAGAGACAAAAAGCTAAAATAATCCGTTTTGTTTTTTAATCTATCTAGTTTTTGTCGCTTCCTTTGATTTGGTGTGGATATTGAACTGGTTGTCTCCATTTTATTTATTTATTTTTTCTTTCTTCTTTTCTTCCGTTTTGTGCTCTGCCATGTTTTTTTTTTTTTATCTCAAGTCCAATGCAAGTATGTGGTGCCTATCTTTATTGCTGTAGTGCTCACTGGATATTTTATTCAGTACTTCTTTTTCTACTGATGTGGTGTTCCACCTTCTTTGTCCCCTTCGTTTCTCAAACAGAGGATGAGAGCCTCTAGAAGGACTCCGCCCATTTTTGGCATATTTGATTTTTACCCCATTTTACTACTTTTCTTCAAACAAAACCACATAACCTTAACTATCTAGTCCCGCCTCCCAATTAGAGGGGATATAATGGAGGTACCATGACCAAACAGTTGAAAGATCACTAAGTAGTAAGCTAGGCACAGAGGGGACTACTCATTCTAGTAGCCCCCGGGGCTGAGAGTGGAGGCTATGGGAGGTAGGAGGGGAGCAGAGGTGGAGGGAGGACAATTCGGTGGTGGGAATTCCCCTGATTCAATGTTAATATGTACCTAAAATATTGTTGTGAACGATATGTAAGTCACTATGACTAAAATAAAATTATAATAAAAAAAGCCATTCTACTTGGACCTGAGAATATTGGACTTATCCAGCTGATTTCTATTTGTATCTATGTTTTTGATCACTGATGGTCCTCTTTTAAGATGGAGGTTATTCCATAAATATATGAACTAAAATCATGAGTACTATAACAAATTCTTAAGATTTCACATTATAAAAGGTCTTTATTTATTTTTACTAATTTAGAGTGTCATTATTTTTAGTGAGGGAGATGACAAAGTATTTAACAGCTAATGTGGGGTTGATCCTCATCACCACATATTTTCATTTGACTGGTTCACTGCCAGGAGTGATCCCCAAACTCAGAGCGAGGAGTAAGATTTGGGAAAAGCCAGGTGTGATCCCCAAACAAACAACATCAAGAGTAATGTTTTGTCTTTAATATTGCTATAGAAGGTGTACAGGGAAATCTTCATAAAATAGTCAATAAGAGGTGGAGAGAAAATTTAAAAAATAAGGCTGGAGCTCTACATAGGGATGAATAGCTGCATAGCTATGTAAGCTCCACTGAAATTTGAATTGAGAGAATATTTTATCTTCAATAATATGATTGCTGGGGCCAGAGATATAGCACAGTGGTAGGGCGTTTGCCCTGTACGCGGCAGACCCAGACTGACCTTGATTTGATCCCCAGCATCCCATATGTTTTCAAGCCAATTTTTCTAAGCACATAGCCAGGAGTAACCCCTGAGAGCCACTGAGTTTGGCCCAAAAACAATATATATATATATATATATATATATATATATATATATATATATGTGTGTGTGTGTGTGTGTATATCTGTATATATATGCGTATATACATATATATTTATATATATTTAAATATTATATATGATTGCTGTTCCTTCTGTTAAAATGTGAGTATATTCACTATATTTTTTATTATAGGTTAAGCAAGTTAATATACTAAAAATTAAACTGTGGAAAAGATTCACTGAGCATCTAATCAGTATATACATGCTAAATTTTATCATACGCTAAAATATATGTCAATTCCTCAATAAACTATAAATATTATGTACTCAGCAACTTATATTTAATTAACTTTATTGCAATTTCCAAGATATTTTGTTTTCAATATACTTTCAAAATATTTTTTCAGAGGCTGGAGTGGTGGCACAAGTGATAAGGTGTATGCCTTGCCAGCGCTAGCCAAAGACAAACTGTGGTTTGATCCCCCGGCGTCCCATATGGTCCTCCAACCCAGGAGCGATTTCTGAGTTCATAGCCAGTAGTAACCCCTGAGCATCACCAGGTGTGCCCCCCCCAAAAAAAACAAAAAAATTTTTAGATATTATATGAAAGATAATAGCATAATTAAATATTTCTTCATTGAGGGTTTTGTTTGTTTTGGGGACACATTAGGTAATGTTCAGGAGTTACTAGTAGCTCTACTCTCAGATATTACTCCTGGCAGTGCCCAGGGGCCAGATGAGATGTTGGGTCTGTTGCATGCAAGGCAAATGTATTACTTGCTGTACTGTTGCTCTGGCCCCAATTTCTGTTGAATTTTTCTAAGAACGACACCTTGTGGTGCTTAGAGGACATCAGAAAAACAGCCAGCCATGAATTAATATGTAAATCAAATATTTTTATGGAAAATAATTGAATATTACACTAAATTTTCCAATCAAACCATTTGTTATGAATACTTAATTTTACTGTAGATGATATGGATATAGCTCAAATACCACAATAATAGGTTTATAAGAACTAGGAAAATCTGACAATGTTTTCCACATATAGTAAAATAATGTATTGTAAGATAATTTCAATAGCATCATTTAAAAAATCTCAACTATTTGGGTCTTGCTATTGTTCGAGTAAAAAACATTCAAGCTTCTAGAAAGGTGGAAAAAACATTTGCAGTATCTCTTTTCAATCAGATATTAAACTTTAACTATTAAGTATCAACTTAGGGAATTATAGAAAAGATGCATTTTGTTTTATATGTTAAATAACCTGAAAATAATTTCAGATGGTTGAAATGTTAAGTTTGACTTTTAAAATAATTATAAAGATAGGGACTGTGGAAGTGGCTTAGTGGTAAATTCTGTGCCATGAATGTAGAAGACCTGAGTGTTTATGCCACACCTGGTGATGCTCAAGGATTACTCCTGGCTATGTGCTCAGAAATAGCTCCTGGGTTGGGGGACCATATGGGACATGAAGAAATTGAACCGAGTTCCTCCTTGGTCAGCCATGTGCAAGGCAAAGGCCCTACTGCTGCATCACTGCTCTGGCCCCTGAGATTCTGTACCTTTCTATTAGCATCTTCACTCTGCTTCCAGACCCTGATAACTACCACTCTTCTCTCTACTTCTATCACTTTGCCTTTCATATAGTTATATCACACAATATTTTTTCACTTATTTCACTTTGAATGATGATACTTCGTTGCTAATATCAGTATTTAGTATTTATTTGCTTGTGAATAAAAAATACCTGGTTATATATAGTCATTGCTCAATAAATAGGTATAGATATACTAGAGATATGATAAAGATAGATATCTATATATGGATATGAAAAAGATATAGATCTAGGTAGACATAAACATAACACATCTTATTTTTTGGCAGACATTTGAGATGTTTCCATAGAATTGTCATTGTAATGCTAAACCAAATGTGGGAGTTCAAATATCTTTTCTCTTTTTTTTTCATTTTGGTTTTTGGGTCACACCGAGCAGTGCTCAGGGGTTATTCCTGGCTCTGCATTCAGAAAACGTTCCTGGCAGGCTTGGGGAACTATATGGGATTCTAAAATCGAACCAGCGTCTGTCTTGTGTTGGTCGCATGCAAGGTAAATTCCCTAACACTGTGCTATCTCTCTGACCTTCAAATATTTTTTCAACATCTTGACTTTCCTTTCTTTATAAGCATATTCAGGAGATGGATTATTAGATGTTACTTTGTTTCATCTTATACATATATTTATTTTTATAATTACTTTATTTAAGCACCTTGGTTACAAAATTGTTCATGACTAAGTTTCAACCATAGACTATACACCACCCTTTGCCAGTGCATATTTCCCACCACCATGTCCCGTTTCCCCCTAATCCCCACCTGTACCTATAGGATAAACATAAAATAATGCCACTAATTTTGGGGATATAAGAAAAATAGAATATAGTAAGTATTAATATCCTGAGATAATAGAGATGAGGGCCAAGAGGACCAGTCCATGGTAGGAAGTTTGCTACAAAGAGTGGTGAGTGCAGCTAGGGTAGAGAAAGGTCCACTATGACAATGACAGTTGGAAGTAATCGATTTTTATTTTTTTAGGAAATGTTTTCATTATATTTGTATCAATTTAATTTCTAAAAACAGAGCCCTGGTTTTTCCTCTTCCTAACATCTTTCTTAACACTTCATCTCTTGTCCACTGACAAATAGATGAAACAGATTGGAATGTTCTAAGAAACATAAAACCTATAGTACTGAATGATGTAGAAATAGAAAATCTGAACAAAACTATAATAAGATCAAAACACCATTGCAAACCTCCCAATAGAGATAATCCCAGAAGTAAAAATTTACATATAAATTCTATTAAAGATGATTTAATATCAATGCTTCTAAAACCCTTTCAAATATTTAAATGTAGAGAACTCTCCTAGTCACATTACAAGACTAACATTCTTCTGACAATAAAAAAAAAACTAAAGACCAATATCCCTGATGAAAACAGAGACAAAACTTCTCAACTAATTCACAATGTGAATCTAAAAACATATTAATAATAATTCACTTTAATCTGCTGAAACATATATATGAAATAAAATTATGTTTAAATTATATAAATATGCAAATAAATAAGCTATACCACATTAATATAAGAATGATGTGTATTTCTAATAAATGGTGTAAAATATTGTATTAAATACATATTTTCAATATAAAACTGCTTTCAATTTAGGTTTAGAGGAAGCCATTTCTCAGCATAATAAAGTCATAAAACAGAGAGGTAACATCATACACAATGGTGAGAGTAGGAACAAGATAAAAGTGGCAACTTTCTCCAATATAACTAATCGTCATACTGAAAGTGCTTGTCAGAACAAGAAGAGATTTGAAAATGGCATGCAACTTTGCCACAAGTTGGATGAAATTGGCAGATACCATGTTAAGTAAATAGCCAAAGATAATCTCACTTATCTACACAACATCGATAGATATAATCACTGGACAATGGACTGGAATGTACTAAAAGGAGGATGCCTAATATCTTTTGATCCCAAGACTACAAGATTGAAAGGGGATGAAGAAGAAAATAAATATGGGCAAGTAAACCGAGGTGGACAGGAAACAACCCAAGGCTATTTCAAGAGTTTTTAGTACATCAGTGAGATAAAGAAGTGGAACAGAAAAAAATTAAATAAATTGTATAGCAAAATTTGAATAAATGCAATCAGGACAGTAATCGTCTAATATTAAAATGATTTGTCTTCTCTTAAGTAAAGTTTTCTAAAGGGAAGGAAAACAGTTAAGAGATTAGTGAAGAAGTACATGGGATATGTTAATTTATTGATTTAGCATAGTGGTTGAAGAATGAGAGAAAAATAATGCATCTGAGATTGCTTTGCCAAAAATTCTGCTTTATGCTAATATACTGAATGTAAAAAAAATGAACCATTAAAAACAATTCATAACTTGTCATTTATTCTGATGAAGTGAGGCTGATTGTACTTACCAAGATGGTAGAATCCAGTAATAGGATAATAGTAATAGTAAGATTAAATGTTAGTTTATATCATTGAAATGTCAGTGTAATCTATGTAAAGCTTGAAATAGATTTAAGACTTGCTAATGGAGTTGCCTGTTCTGCCCTAGGTATTTTCTGTGTAGAGGGTAGAAATATGAATTTGTTTATGCAGTGGTTATAGAATTAAAATGGTAGGAAATATTATAATTCTAAAAGACATAAAAGTTTGTCGAATTCAATGCATATTCAATATTTATCAGATAGCATAACAAGGCGTTAAAATGCTTACTAGTTAGAATGCATTGACTATATATATTCTTTTTTTTTTTTTTTTTTTTTTTATTTAAACACCTTGATTACATACATGGTTGTGTTTGGGTTTCAGTCATAAAAGGAACACCACCCATCACCAGTGCAACATTCCCATCACCCAAGTCCCAAATCACCCTCCTCCCCACCCAACCCCCGCCTGTACCCTAAACAGGCTCTACATTTCCCTCATACATTCTCAATATTAGGACAGTTCAAAATGTAGTTATTTCTCTAACTAAACTCATCACTCTTTGTGGTGAGCTTCCTGAGGTGAGCTGGAACTTCCAGCTCTTTTCTCTTTTGTGTCTGAAAATTATTATTACAAGGGTGTCTTTCATTTTTCTTAAAACCCATAGATGAGTGAGACCATTCTGCGTTTTTCTCTCTCTCTCTGACTTATTTCACTCAGCATAATAGATTCCATGTACATCCATGTATAGGAAAATTTCATGACTTCATCTCTCCTGACAGCTGCATATATTCTATATTATGCATATATATTTTTGACAATATACGAAAAAATTTCAGTGTCAGTCAAATTATATCTGACGATCTATTCCAGAAATCCATCAATTAGGCCATAAATCATAGGTGAGGGGAAATTCTGACATTGTGAGAGTTCTAGCAATAAAGAATTTACTTTCATTTCTACTAATAACAGTTTTTTTTTGGGGGGGGGGTCACACCCGGCAGCGCTCAGGGGTTACTCCTGCCTCTATGCTCAGAAATCGCTCCTGGCAGGCACGGGGGACCATATGGGACGCCGGGATTTGAACCACGGACCTTCTGCATGAAAGGCAAACGCCTTACCTCCATGCTATCTCTCCGGCCCCCTAATAACAGTTTTAACTTTGACATTTTCCAAGTGACAAGGTTTCAAATGATTCTACTGCTTTTGGATCTGTATATATACTTATATTCTTTGAGGATCATATCTTCTATTAAAGGTAAATTCAACTTACTAATTTACATACAAAATAATGTAAACATTCTTTCAATTTGATTCATTCTTTATGGAAGCTAATATGAAGACATTTAAAAAAATTAAGAATTGAACTCACATGAGTGAATTGAGTTCTTATTGTAGTACACCAAGAATACTACTATGACCTTTGAAACACTATTGACAATAGTTAAGTTCTGAAAAAAAGAAACAAGCATCCAAGAACAGAAAAATGGGTAAGGAAATCTATCATAAATATACACACATATATATGTGCAAATACATATTAATATATTATGGAATATCACTGCATATTCATATATCGTAGAATACAATGGACTGCTACAAACTTATAAGAAAATATAAAATACTTCAGTTAGGTGTCATGAGGATGGGAATAGAGGATATAGTAAGGGAATAAAAATTACAAATGATGGGGCCGGGCGGTGGCGCAAGAGGTAAGGTGCCTGCCTTGCCTGCGCTAGCCTTGGACGGACCGCGGTT
Source organism: Suncus etruscus (assembly GCF_024139225.1). Classification (NCBI taxonomy): domain Eukaryota; kingdom Metazoa; phylum Chordata; class Mammalia; order Eulipotyphla; family Soricidae; genus Suncus; species Suncus etruscus. The sequence goes on from NC_064859.1 coordinate 78,820,391, forward strand.
CGATCCCCCGGTGTCCCATATGGTCCCCCAAGCCAGGAGCGACTTCTGAGCGCATAGCCAGGAGTAACCCCTGAGCGTTACCAGGTGTGGCCCAAAAACCAAAAAAAAAAAAAATTACAAATGATAAGATACTTTTAGAGTTGCCTATAAAATTGAGATTTTAAAGCAATGGGAACAAAGGGAAAGCAAGAACATAAACATATTTGAGAATCAACAGACACTGATATTTGGGTGTCCAGTGTAGAACAGTAATATATGCTGGAAATCTACTCATAATAGAATCACAAGCTATGATGATATAGGACAGTTGGAGACAGAGAATAAGATAAATATAGAGAATAAGACAAACAAGTAATGAATTAAATATTTACATAGAATCTCTAATACTGACCAAACTTAATTTGTTGATATAGTTGCAGTTCCTTGAGGATCTGTCCGTGGTAGGAAGCTTCTCCACAAATAGCTGAGGAGTGTAGTTAGGGCAGAGAAGGGACTACAAAGACAATGATAGTTGGGCAAAGATCATTCTGGATAAGAACTGTATGCCCAAAGGAGATAAAGTGATAGCAACAATACTGCAAACCACAGTGTCTAAAGAGATCAAATAAAGGAAGCGAAAGACAGAGAGCTAGAAAGAGGGCAGATGTATGTAGAAAGGATGGTGGAAGAAAAAATGCGGATTTTTGTGGTAGCAAATGTGCACTGGTAAAATACATTGTGAATTGTATGACTGAAACTCAAATTTGTGAAAATAAAACAATTGTATTATGAATAGCTCTGTAACCATAAATTTTAAATAAAGTAATTATTATTATAAAATCTTTAAAGCTGCATTCCCTCTAAACTAGAGATTCTAGGGAGCAGTCACTTGTGGCTTCTCCCAGCATTTGTGACTGTTTTTTTCTAGTGGTTTCTTTATTTTAATTTTCAAGACCTGCTTTTCAAAATTATCTCTGAGTATTATAACTCAAGGTAAAATATTTTCAAACACTTCTGATCTGTCTTAACTCTTAACATTATATATTACTCTCTTTGTCTATGTTATCATTTATAAGAACTTTTGTGATTGTATTTACATATCAACCTCTATAATTCAAGATAAACTCTCCACTTCAAAACTCATAATAAGGTTTACAAACATATTTTGCCATATAAGGTAACATTAGTAGGTTCCAGAAATTGGGATTTAGATATGATATCTAGGCAAGGGAGATTTATCATACTTAAACATTGAAGTTAGTTTTTTTGTTTGTAAAAGGTCTTGCTCTTGCTTGTTTTCCATTGTACTAGAGATTCATTTTGATAAAATGATACCTCTACTATAATAAAATAAAAATGTATGAACTCATATATCTCATTATTTGACTCACCTTTTATGTCTCTCATTTTAAAAATATAGTTTATGTATATATCAAAATTTTACTTAAGTTTGTTCTCTTGACTGCATGAAATAGTAAATTCTAATTTAAAACTTTAATTAAGCATAATAATATATATTATTTCTGAAATATATATAAGATGTAATAGGAAGAAAGTCAGATAAATACTTCAGTATGATGGAAAGAGTATGTAGGGGCTTTATAAATGCAATATTTTTCCAAAGTATACATGTATAAGAAAATCAATACAGTATAAAATAAGTCTAATACTTTCCACCACTATGATTTTTTCCTTCAAGAGCATGAGCACCGTTCCCCACTAACACAAATTATTGCAGTCAAGTTTCTCACATTTGGGGAAATCTCAGGGATCAGCACATCTGGAGTGCATTAATGGTAAGTGGAAGGGAAACGGCAAAAACACTTTCATGATCATGGTATCTCCCCTACGAGTAAACATGTAATTCTGAATGTTTTAATAGTCATATATATGAGCCAATTGAGCACTTATTTATTTATTGCAATTGCTAATTTCTTCTAGTATTGAAAGCAGAAGGACAGTGTTTCAAATCCGGCATCCTATATGGTCCCCTTAGCCTGCTAGGAGCAATTTCTGAACTTAATGCCATGAGTAACCCCCCAAAACCAAACCAAAACAAAACAACCAACATTGCACACATTAAAAATTCAGTTTTTCAGGTCCCGGAGAGATAGCACAGTGGTGTTTGCCTTGCAAGCAGCCGATCTAGGACCTAAGGTGGTTGGTTAAATCCCAGTGTCCCATATGGTCCCCCGTGCCTGCCAGGAGCTATTTCTGAGCAGCCAGCCAGGAGTAACCCTTGAGCACCACTGGGTGTGGCCCAAAAACTAAAAAAAAAAAAAATTCAGTTTTTCATATCTTTAGAATAAGAATTTTAAATATTAATCAAATAATAAAAATATGGAGCTTATTTTAATACCAAATTTGTATCTATTTCAGATATTATTAAAGGGATGTGACTATAATTACTCCTGATTCACTTGGCGGACCATATGAAAGGCCAGAGTTTGAATCCAGTCAGCAGTGTGCAAAGGAAACGCCTTACCCGCTGTGCTATAACTCCACCTCCTCAAAATAATATAGTTTATATTGCCATCTATAAATACTGCCCTGAAGTTGCTTTCCATATTAAAGGTTAAAAGTATTTTCTGCCTATACAGTATCTATAATTTACAGTACATTTGATATACTTTCATATTTATATATTGCTCTAAATTGTACATTCCCAGCTCAGAGTCTATTATTATGTTTGACAAAATTGAAACGAGAGCACTAGAAATTTGAATTTAGTGATATATGGGACCCTAAGGGACTATATAATGCATTCTTAAAAAGCTAATCCCACCCAGCATTGAATTACTCCAGTGCCCTTGAGAACTTGCATGCTCTGTATTTCAAGTAATCTGATTCATGTCTTTTTTTATATAAAAGTAAGGCATCATGGTTAATATATCATCCTTTTTTAAAAAAATATTTTATGATAAAATGCTCATATATGCTTTTTGTTTAATATATTGAAAAGAAAGGTCATTTTACTGCAAATTTCAATCCTTTATTAAGTATTTTGAATACAGTAATGGCATCAATATTTTTCCTTGTATATATTTTCCTTCAAGATTCAGTTCTTAGTTTCAAGACAAATTAAAGTTATGCTATAGAATCTTATACTTAAGATATAAGATTCTTGCACCCCATATAATCCCTAAAGCCCCACAAAAATGGTCCCTGGATTCAAAGTAAGTCCCTCAATATGGAGTAAGCCCTGAGCACCTCTGGCTATTAGTCAAAAGTAAAAATAACAAAAATATTTTAATGAAAGCATTTAATTGTTAGGTGAAAATTGTTTACTAGTTGGGTGAAAATCAAAGGGCCCTATCTTTGAGTTTTTGGATAAAAATGCCGTCCTTAAATGTAAAAGCATAGTATAAAATATAATACAATTAGAATCAGGTAAATTTTATATCTCAAAATGTATTCTCTATATTATTAGGAAATGTGATTTTTAAAATAAAAGTTAAATATAACCTAGATGCAAAGAAATTCAAATAATCCCAGAAAAAAAAATCTTTATAAATTTAACATAACTTAACTGAAGTTTTTGCCTTTTATTTTCTGAAAGTAATTATTTCCCTTAATGTACATGCCACCCCCACATAATAACTTTATATTTGGAATTTGTAATGCATTTGGGGACTAAGCTCCCAAGAAGAGCTCAGGGGGCTGGTAGTCATCCCTAGCAATTATAAAATACCTGGGTCAGAAGTTTAGAGTAAGGGCATGATGACATTATGATACTGCTTAGAACCTGGGTTTCCAAAGTCCATGAGGTCCACCTTAGATATACTTAGGGTTCTCCCGGTTCACCATTGGCAAAACTTTTGGAAGCCAAGGGTTGATATTGGATCTGATGTATGCAAAGCATGGGCCCTATACTATTGTCTGGCCTTCATTTTGCATTTATAGTTTTTCCTTGTTAAATTTTCCAGAACTTCTTTTTTTTTGTGGGGGGGGCACACCTGTTTGATGCTCAGGGGTTACTCCTGGCTAAGGGCTCAGAAATTGCCCCTGGTTTGGGGGACTGTCTGGACGCGGGGGGGGTGGGGGGTGGGGTGGGATTGAACCGTGGTCCTTCCTTGGCTAGCAGTTGCAAGTCAGACACCTTAACTCTAGCGCCACCTCTTCGGCCCCAAGTCCTAAAGAAGCCTTCATAAAGTACTTAATAATTTAAAGCCAAAATGAATACTGATAAACTTCAATTATATTTTTATTTTGAATCACAACTAAGTTAAATATATTTTATCTAAACACTAAATTAATGCTGTTAATTATATTAAAAACTAGAAACTACCTCCTCTCTAAGTTCTCATAAAGTCTGAATATTGTGTGCATGTGCTTGTGTGTATATGAGTATTGGAATACATTGTAAGTCATCTGAAATAATAATTCATTTTCAAACTGAGATTTCATGCCTCAGATTATACTATATAGATCTGTCCTATCAGAAAAGTATAGTCTAAGGAGTGGAAAGATGACATGCAATGCTAAATATAAGTAACTAGAAAGGTCAGATTTGGGGCAAAGTGCAGGAAACTAAAAATAATGAAACTCAATTATGAGACTGAATTAGTGGCAATTATTATAATGCTATGGCAAGGGTCAGAATGGTGGTGCAGCTGTAGGGCAGTTGCCTTGCAAGCAGCTGACCTGAATTTTTAAAATATTTTAAATATATTGAAAGGGGTCTGAGAGATGTACAAGGATTAGGACACTTATTTGAAATTTGGCCAACCCCCTTTCGATTCCTGGCTCCTCCAAGAATGATCCCTGAGTGATCCCTTAGCACAGAAACAGGAATAAACAATGAGCACAGCAGCATATGGCCCTAAATTAACTGTAATAATAGAAAGAATAATAATGCAATTAAATGAATACTGATCATAGATAGATTCCTTATTTTTTTGCAAGAAATATTTTTTATTTAAACACCTTGATTACATACATGATTGTGTTCGGGTTTCAGTCATGTAAAGAAGACCACCCATCAACATTCCCATCACCAATGTCCCAAATCCCTCTCCTCCCCACCCAACCCCCACCTGTACCCTAGACAGGCTTTCTATTTCCCTCGTACATTTTCATTATTCGGATAGTTCAAAACGTAGTTATTTCTCTAACTAAACTCATCCCTGTTTGTGGTGAACTTCACGAGGTGAGCTGTAACTTCCAGCTCTTTTCTCTTTTGTGTCTAAAAGTTATTATTGCAAGAATATCTTTCATTTTTCTTAAAACCCATAGATGAGTGAGACCATTCTGCATCGTTCTCTCTCTCTCTCTCTGACTTATTTCACTCAGCATAATAGATTCCATGTACATCCATGTATAGGAAAATTTCATGACTTCATCTCTCCTGACAGCTGCATGATATTCCATTGTGTATATGTACCACAGTTTCTTTAGCCATTCATCTGTTGAAGGGGATCTTGACTGTTTCCAGAGTCTTGCTATGGTAAATAGTGTTGCAATGAATATAGGTGTAAGACTGGGATTTTTTGTATTGTATTTTTGTGTTCCTAGAGTATATTCCTAGAAGTGGTATAGCTGTGTCATATGGGAGCTCGATTTCCAGTTTTTGGAGGAATCTCCATATCGCTTTCCATAAAGATTGAACTAAACGGCATTCCCACCAGCAGTGGATAAGAGTTCCGTTCTCTCCACATCCCCACCAACACTGCTTGTTCTCATTCTTTGTGATGTGTGCCAATCTCTGAGGTGTGAGGTGGTACCTCATAGTTGTTTTGATTTGCATCTCCTTGATGATTAGTGATGTGGAGCACTTTTTCATGTGTCTTTTGGCCATTTGTATTTCTTCTTTGTCAAAGTGTCTGTCCATTTCTTCTCCACATTTTTTGATTCCTTGTTTTTTTTTAAGTATTGTAGGTGAAGCAATAAAAATTACAGGTAATGGGGCAAAATTAGTGGGCAATTTTTTTGGAAGCTATATTGGTTGTATAAGCAAGTTCTAACACCAGACTAATAGAGCTTTCTACTTTCTGGAAGATACGTGGAGGAAACTCCTCCAAGGTCCCATTTCTCCTTCAAATGACTCCCCATCTGCAACAAATGGACATTTTATATATGTATGATTGATTGATACTTGATTTAACTATATAGAAAATATATAGAAAATTCAAATAGTTCATTATCCACCTGTATTTTTTGGGCCACACCGTTTGATGCTCAGGGGTCACTGCTGGCTAAGTGCTCAGAAATTGCCCCTGGCTTGGGGGAACCATATGGACACCAGGGGATCAAACCGCGGTCCTTCATTGGCTAGCGCTTGCAAGGCAGACACCTTACTGCTAGCGCCACCTTTCTGGCCCAGTGTATTTTTAAGTGCAATATATATGAGTAAAAATGAGTTTTTATTTTGATTAAAATAATCATATAACATTCTTAAAGAGAATAATACACTTAGGAATTTTAATTGGTTTACTGCTTCTGTATATTTTTTGGGTTAAAATGTAAAACAGCTTGTTCCACTATTGGTGGAATCAGAGGTTGGAGGTACAAGTTTGTTTCTCTTCATATAGCTAGAAGGAGTCAAGAATAGATCTGTGGCCTCTGATGTAGCCACATTTCCTCTGTTCCTTTGGGGGTAACAGGCCCCTCATCTATATTCCTTCTCTTTGCCTCTTTTTTCCCCAACACATTCTCTTGTTCTATCTTTTTCATCTTATGTTCTTCTTTTCTCTGTTCAAGTCTCTTTGTGAAAATTGGAATAAATAAAACTGGTACCAATCACATCTAAAGATGTCTGTTACTCCCAAGAAATTCAAATGTCCAGGTACTCATAACTGACTCAAAGTCACTTTATCTCTGGACAGGGAATTTTAGGACATACTCAAAGATGTTCTTGTAAATGTATATAATTAAGCTAACACACTTGACTGCTTATATCTATTTATGCACTATCAAGTATTTAATGTGTTTATAAATGGAGCTTTTATCCTTATTCTGGTATGAGTAAGTGTTTCCTTGACAACTTCCCACATAGCTGAATTCAAAGGGAATTAAAGGGACCAAGTAATAGCCACATTTATTTTATGTTTCAAGAGATATATTTTAAATGCATTTTACTGCTAAATTCAGAGATTATAGAAATACCTATTATGAAATATCTCTGGAAATATTGTGTTTTACATAATTTCAATATTTTAATATTGAAAACTCATATCAAGATCAATGTGTTGTGTTCCTTCACTGTTTTTGTCTTTGTTTTAAAATTTTTAGGTCTCACAAAGACCAATGAAAATGAGCCCTCGGCTGCAAATGTGTGGTCATTAAGTTGACATCCATTTAAAAAAAAGTTCGACTTCCATTTATTTATTTATTTATTCATTCATTCATTCTAGGTTTCTGTGCCACACCGGATGGTGCTTATATGGAACTTTCCTCATCAATTTTAGGCTTCAGACATCTTTGTTATAAATCAGTTGCTCGTATATTGTTGTCCATGTGGTGTTTTCTGTTTGTTTGTTTTTGTTTTAGTTTCGGGGACACACCAGATGATGCTCAGGGGTTGGGTTACTCCTGGATATGAGCTCAGAAATAGCACCTGGTTTTGGAAAGCCGGGGGATTGAACTGTGGTCCTTCCTAGATCAACAGCTTGCAAGGAAAATGCCCCACCGCTGTGCTGCTGTGCTACCACTCAAGCCACTCCAGGTGTTGTTTTTTTTTTTTTCTTGTGTTGTTTGTTTCTTTGTGTCACTCCCGGCAGCGCTCAGGGGTTACTCCTGGCTCTATGCTCAGAAATCGTTCCTGGCAGGCTCAGGGGACCATATGGAATGCCTGGATTCGAACCACCGTTCTTTTGCAAAAGCCTTATCGCCATGCTATCTCTCCGGCCCCCTCCATGTGGTTTTATATCTTTTTTTGTTTGTTTGCTTTTCGGCCACACCCGGTGACACACTGGGCTTACTCCTGGCTATGCACTCAGAAATCATTCCTGGCTTGGGAAACCATATGGGATGCTGGGGGATCAAACTGTGTCTGTCCTAGGCTAGCACCTTATGTTCATTTGATATGTGAATCTACTTTAACAGTATGATACTTTTCTTTTTTCTTTTTTTTCTCCCGATACCATTTTTCTTAGTCACTTAGTAGTATAGTCAAAAGTAAGTGTGATAGCACCATTTCTTTTTCATTTTTTCTAAAGACAGTTTTTGCTACTCAAAGTTCTTAAAGTTCCTGATAAGTTAAAATTATTTTTTATTTATGCAAATGATCATTTTTTTGGATTTTTATAAGTATGTAATGTATTACAATCTTACATTTACAGAAAATATATGTTTTATGTTCATTTTATATTTTTTAGAGGTATTCCATTGATGCTAATTATCCACTCTATGAGCACAAAATATCTCTATATTGTGTCTTTTTCTATTTCTTTCAACAATTATCTAAAATTTTAGTTAAAAATAGAAATCTAACTTTTTACTTCCTTAGCAAAATTTGTTTTATTATACATAATTCTTTTTGAGGCAACTGTAATAGAACTGTTATCTAAATTTCTCTTCTGATCATTACTTTCATATGGAAACAATAAAATTCTGTGTATGCTTTTTTAAGCTCACTACATTCTTCTATAAATTTTTCTAATAGATTTATATTGGAGTCTTAGGGATTACCTATGCCTCTTGTCACATCACCAGCAAAGTGACATCATAATATACATCTATAATGCCACAGTGGCAATTTTACTTCTTTCTTTCATATTTTTATGAAATGTTTATATGATTGTACATATCATTTGAATTTCAAAATTTAAATGATTTAAATGTTGCTTAAACTTGCAACATTTATTGGATGTCAGTCATGACACTGGACATTCTTGTTTCAAAGGCTGAAGAAAAGTTTTCTTTTAGTTTTCTTTGAGTATGATGTTTGAAGTTTGTCACAATAAAGTTTGAAAATGTATTCCGTATCTCATGTCTTTATTGAATGTTGTTCATCATAAAAATTCATAAACGTTGCATTTATTGAGTTAATCAAATGACTGTTGTTCATTTATTCATTGATGTGGTACATTATACCTATTAGAATGTAGTAGTTCATAATTGCATCCCTGGGATAAGTCTCACTTGACTATGATTCACTCTTATTTGAATGTGGTCCCAAATATGTTGTGCACATTTTTTGAGGATTTTTTAAAGTGCATTTATCAGAGAAATTGAAACTTATATTTGATTTATATCGCAATGATATTTTTATCTATTTTTCCAAATTAGGCTAACATTATTTTCAAAGGGGTTATGAGAACCTTTCCCTCTTTACAATTCTGAAAAAATAATTGAAATGATAATTAATGATTCTTAAAGTTTAGTAGATTTTACTAGTGAAGCCATCTGGCTTGAGCTGTTATTTGGGGAGAGACTTTTGATTACTGTTCAATTATATTACTCATGATGAGTCGGCACAGGTTTTGGTTTCATTCTGATTCAGTCTTAGAATGTTTTATGTTCTAAGGATTTGCCCATTACTGCTGTCATCCAATTTATTGCTCTGAGTTGTTCATTGCGTTACTCTATGGCCTTTTTTCAGTTTTTAAATTACCTGTCACTTCTCTTTTGTTTCTATTATTTTTTTCTACCCTTGTTATTAATCTCACCAAGGGCTTATGACTTTGCTTATGCTTGATGGGCCAGCATTTACTTTATTTAGCATTTTGGACTGCCTTTTTTTCTATTTCTTAATTTATGTTCTAACATTGATTATGTTTTTCCTCCTATTTTTCCTTTCTTTGCCCAGATTCTTTTTTTGGGGGGGGGTCTTTTAGGTCTTTTAGGTCTTTTAGCGGCACAAAGCAAAGTCTTTATTTTATGTATTATAACTCCTGTCACAAACTTCTAGTATTCTTTTTTTCTTTTATTTTATCTTCATTTAAAATTAATTTTTCAGGTAGATGCACTGAGGTTATGGCTAGAAGAGAAAGAATCTTTTCTTAATAAGAAAACTAAAACAGCTCCAGGACCTCACAGAAGAGAAGGGGACACTGGATGGAGAGATGCAAGACATGAAAGATATGTTAGAGGTGAAAGAGAGAAAAATCAACATTCTTCAGAAAAAGGTAAGGGGCTGGGGGAAAAAAAGAAAAAGGTGAGTAGCATGAGCACATTAGCATAGGACTTTGTATCATTCATATTTGGTCCTGGAGAAATTTTTGAGCACGTGGAAAATAATAAATTAATTTTGAAAGAAGTTTACATTAGGAATAATAAACTTCAACTAATATTATTTACATCACTGAGTTGTTTTATATCATTGTTAGCTTAGCCTAATGGATTTTTATTTTATTATCTGAAAAATACATTTTTCTTTTCTTTTTTGAATGTCTTTATTTAAACACCTCGATTACAATATGATTGTAGTTGGGTTTCTGTATTTATATAAAGAACACCCCCTTTCACCAGTGCAACAATCCCATCACCAATGCCCTAAATCCCCCTTCACACTCCCACACCTGTATTTGATTGATACAGGCTTTCTACTTCCCTCATTCATTCATTGTTATGATAGACGTCAGTGTACTTATTTCTCAACCTGCATGCACCTCTCTTTGTGGTGAGCTTCATATCATGAGCTGGACCTTCCCTGCTCTCATTTCTTTTGTCTCTGAGAATTATTGTAAAACTGTCTTTTATTTTTCTTAAAACCCATAGATGAGTGAGACTATTCTGTATCTCTCTCACTCCCTCTGACTTATTTCACTCAGCATAATAGATTCCATGTATTCTTAAGCTCCTATATGTAAGTCTATATAGTTCATGTGTTTTGATTGAAGGTCTCTATATTAAAAAGCTAGGTTAATTTTACAAACTTTTCTATATATCTCTTACCTCCTCCCCCAGAATTGAGAAATCGACTATTATGATTTTAAATGAGCTCTGTTCCTTCTCTCATCCCCTTCTAGAATGCCTATTATTCTATTTTAACTTTCCTTATAAAAGTAGTTGCATTCAGAGTTTCTACTTTCCTTTGTATCATCTTGTACACTTTCTCCTTTGCCTTCTTTTTCTTCCTATCTTCCTTCGTTTATTTCATTCTTGCATGGATAACTTGAACTCACTGATCTTTCTCTATTTGGTATATCATGTTTCCAAAAGATTTTTAATTACATTTACTAAAATTTTCACATCCAGAATCTGATTATATTGATCACATTTATTTTTACCTTCTATTTAGAGGTTTGATTTGATTTGATGGTTCCACGCGTTCTATTGTATATCTTCCATTACCTTTTCTGAATTCTTTTGTATCACTTTGATATAACTTTTTTAAACTGTCTTCTACCTATTGAAAATTGTTTATCAGAGACATTTTAAGCTGTAATAGAAAGCTAGATTGTCTATCTCTTTGAAGTTAGTCTAGAGACTCCTCTTCATAGTTTATTATAGCATTTGTTATTAGTATTCAGTTATCAGGCTATTATATGTTGTATTATTGGTCATTCTGTACTTTTAATTTCCTTGTTTTTAGTAACCTTGCAAAATTAACTTAGAGAACTATATTATTTTTACAATCCCACCAAATAATGCTATATAAATATAGATCTTTATTTTTATTTGGTTTTGTACTAGCACAATTCATAGACACTGAAGTGTTGTGGCCATGGATTTGTTTCAGTGAGGTGGGGAACCTATGTGTGTGGAGTGGTCCAAATGTAATTCAGAAAGGGGTTGATTGGTTTTTTTTTTGATAAGGCTGATACTTCCTATATCTGATGATTTATGTCATATTTCTAAGCCTTGGTAATACTATAAAAATAGTAAGGACAGAAAAAGAATAGAATGTGTTTAGAAAGATAATGATCCCAGAAACTTCTGAGAATAAACCTAGGATATGTAGAATATAATCCTCTCAAACAATTGTTCTCCCTAATCCTTACCATTTTACCACCTTGTATGACTTGCCCAAACTATGGCTCATGGGCCACATGAAGACACTGAGGACATTTATCAGGACTGTCAGGTGTTTTGCCACCTCTGCCTATCTTGCTTAGAAGTCAACTCATCCTGGGCCTGCAGTGCATGTATGAGATGTTCTCAGTACTTTCTGACTCCCCTACTTATCTCTATACCTTTACTCCTCTCAGTCATCAGTAGGGGTCCTCAAACTACAGTCTTCCAAAAGAAGGCCAATAGTTTCCATTGAAATATTGGTTAATTTGTTGAATTAACTTTACTTGTTCTTAATTTTAAATATTATATTGGTTCCCATTTTGTTCTTTTTACTTAACATAAGATATGCAGTGTACATAAGAATTTGTTCAAAGTCTTTTTTAAAACTACAGTCCAGCCCTCCAACACTCTGAAGGACAGTGAACTGGCCCCCAGTTTAAAAAGTTTGAGGACCCCATCTTAAACAAAATGCAGAGCATAGATCCATTTTCTAAGTTAATATAAAAAGTTTTCCTATATTTCTCTCAGAGTTCTACTTTAAACGATCCCTTTCCCCATTTCCTTAACTTGCCCTACTTTATCCTTTTACTCAAGCTAAGTTTCTACTGAATTTGACCATTTCCTTTCTTTCTTTGCTTTCAGTCTTGACTATCTAAAGAGGATCTGATTGCTTTAACACTCAGTGCTCTAACAGTAAACCATTCTGAGATTTGACACTGCTTAAGTCAGAAACTCTCTAAAAGGTCAATATCCAACTCTAAGAGGAGGACAGGCAATATGTTCTCTTTTGCAACTCTTTAGCCAAGTGTGAGGACAAACTTATTTTCTCTGTATGGACTTTATCTGGCTCACAGGCATGTAAATACTTATTATTTGCTTTCAAATACATAAATTATTTTTTGTCTTATTTGTCCTTTGTGTTCTCTGGATCATAAGTTCCTTTCATCTCTAGCCACACATCTGCTGACTAATGACCAATGGAGCAAGAAAATCAACAGTGTTCTTTTTATTGTTATGTGTGTTGGTCCCTAAGACAAAGAATACACTTCAGTCTCACCCTTGGTCATGGGTTTCTCTGTGTCCTGGTCCATCTACTTAGTTTGATTTTCTTCTTGGTAACAAATTCATAAACTTCCCCCTATTGGTGTTTTGGTCCCAGAAGCCTCTCAGGTACATCCTAGTTTATTTATCCTTGTTAGGTTGGATGGAGCTAAGTGCCATGATAGAATCAATGTCTTAGGTAAGGAAGCAAATAATGTGATTAATTATTGAGCTATGTCCCTCATCTGGTAGAAACTTTAAAATTCCCAAAATATTTCTTCTAAGTCTGTAACACTAAGAAATTTATGTCATATGTTCAAAACAATTTCCAGTATATATGTGCAATTAAAAAAGTGGTCAAAAACCAAAAATCTTTTTTGAACATTTTTTGAAATGTTTTGTCTGGGCTAGGTTGTAACTACCTGAATGATGACTATCATCATCTAGGTTTGTGACTCTTGTTCCTAGGGCCCTTCTCATGAGGAAGCTATTATAATATAATGTTATGATTCCTTAACTATATCAACTTGAAGTGTGTGTTTTGGGAATACTGAAAGTCATTATTAATGAGCAAAACAAAAATAGTTTATAAATATTTCTCATGAGTGTGTAAAATGTCAATTTTATGATTAAATTCATTACTAGGTTAACAATTGTCTTAAATTTATATGGCTATCTTATGCTATGTTATACACTAAATTCATAATTAATGTATAAACTTCACAACAATGCTGAGAGACCGGAGCTTTGGTGCAAGTTGGAAGGTGTCTGTCTTGCGCTCGCTAGCCTAGGACAAATCGCGGTTCGATCCCCCTGTGTCCCATATGGTCCCCCAAGCCAGGTGCAATTTCTGAGCACATAACTAGGTGTGGCCCAAAAGCCAAAAAAAACAAAAAACACTATAATGCTGAAAATATGTGTGTGTTTTCTAGATTCTAGAAACTGAAACTATGGGTAATTCAGACTGGATTCAGACTACACCATATTGTGTCCATCTCTCCCCCAAATCCTCATTTGCAGCACTGGATGTTTCCAACTCCAAACTCTCCTCTCCCCCCTAAAAAAATAAAATAAAATGTCCTTAATCTATATAAAAATAGATGCATGACAAGGGACATTGCTTTCTTAAACTCCCATATCTTTCTGGTCTCTGAATGAATTATCAGTTCCCACTATCTGTTGAGGCTGTATATAAGTTGGAAACTGCCCTGGGCCATTAGCCTGAAATCTATAATCTTCAGGAAATAATGTGTTTGCCATCTTCTCTAATTACTCTTGCATCTGCCTTCTCAAAAGGTAAAATGATCAGGCACAGGTTAACAAGCAGGAATGATTGACCTTGGGAAGTTATTCCAAGATTAAAGTGGAAAATGAATTGATATCCTATCAATTGGCAGCTGGTGTTGTCAAAGAGGTATATAATTTGCCATTTTCCAACCTATGAAAGTTCTTGATTTATAAAAAGATAAATAATTGTTTCAACTAAACTACTAAAATGATTAGGAAGCAGAAAAGTGTGGATACATTAAAATTGAGGTTTATAATATTTTTTCTGATGATATGCCATTTAGTCTTGACTTGTGTTTCCTAAGGAGGGGAGTACAAAAAACAGATGATCTCAGTCATTTATGAAATACAAAGAATGAAGCAAAAAAATAATGCTTAAAAATGACAAACCCTTTATGTTAGAATATGGAATCAATTAATACACAATTATGGTAGGGAAGAGGAGAAGAAAACCAAACTAGAAGACACAAAAGGACAGTGAAAGATGGTCATGGAGACTTTGGTGATACTGTAGAATAGTAAAATTGTATATAAACACCACACAATTTAACACTATTTAATTTCTGAACTATAATAATTAATATCTAAAATATATTCATAAAGTTTAGAAACAAAATATAAAGTAATACTATTTTCTTAAAGTATATGTTTTATAATTCATGGAAAACAACAGATGCACAATAAAAAAGAGCACTCATGCAGCTGATTTAATTAAAGTGCACAGATAAGATACAATGTCAGGAAGATGAGGCCCTTTAAATATAATGTCTGGGGCCTGAGTGATAGCACAGTTGATTGGGTTCTTGCCTTGAGTCTAGTGCTCTGCAGACCTGGATTCTATCCTGGAATTCCATATGTGTCTGTGCAAGCATTGCTAGGAAAGGTTCTTAAGTATTAGGAGTAAACCCTATGCACTACTGTGTGTGGCTCAAAAACAAAAACAAAAACAAAATTATCATGTCCTCAAGAAGATAGGCACAAAACCATTTTAGATTAGAAAGTGCATTGGACCAGAGAGATAGTGCACTGGATGAGGGACTCTTCATTTTTGCATATGACCAACCCCAGTTTGATACATGGCACTAATATGGTCCCCTGGCCACAGTAAAGGGAAGCCAGATTCCTGTACCCATTTTTAGAAGCAAAATCTGGTTCCTATGTTCACATTAATTCATCACTATATCACACTATCAGGAGAAGTCTACTCCCTGTTCTCACTTTTATTCATCATATTATGTGTGTGCTATGTCAGCCTGGCATATGTGTGTGTCATCTCATCTGTGTAACACAACCTAATTCCTACCTCAGCTGGGTTGTCTAACATAGACCACTCACCTTTCTAGGAGGGTTTCTTTGTTCATGTAATCAAGAGCTCAAGCTTTGCAGGTAACTCTATTAGGTTGGCAAATGTGATAACTAAAATTTAAATTTAAATTTAAAATTTAAATTCTTTTAAATTTTTTTTTATTGTTCCTTCAATTGCATGTTGTTTCTTTCCTTTGCCAATCTATTTATCAATGGAAATACTAGAAGTGATCTTTGCTCTCAGAGTCAGTAGTAAGCATTGAGCATAGTCTGGTGAGTTCTAACAACCTCCCATCAACATTGGCAAAAAAGGAAAAAAGAATAGAAAAGAAAAGAAAAAAGAAATGTGAATCACACTGCAATTGACAGAACAAAACATATAACAAATTAAGAGAAGGGAGTTTATGATGTACTGATTCTAAAATAAAAATAAGTTATTCTTTCAAACTATAAAATTTTTACAAAGATCTTTTTATATATGACTGTTGATTTTGTTTGTTTGCAAATGTAAAATATTGGGTGATAATAGATGCTTCCCAAGGAGATCTCTAAAAATCAAAGGTGAATCTAAATCTGTCATTCTCACCTCTTTTTTCTCCCAATTTTACACATTTCTCTACTCACCTACAAATAATATTTATGTTCATTTTATTTTTTTAAAGGAGTTTTCACTGAAGTATTAAGATATAAAGTCGTGTTAATTATACTTTTATTTAGCATGCATTATTCCAACACTATATTCATGAAAAGAGTGCCTGCGACCTTCTACAAGTGCTTCAGGTAAACTCAGTTCTATAGACAAAAATCTCTCTTTTCACTGACTTTGGCCATTTTTTGGTTACCTTACTATGTTTTTTTTATATTCCACATATGAGAAATTTTAATTTAAATTCATTGTTGAGGTGATGATCCCTAAACACTATATATGATTAAAGATAAACTCCTGATATTCCATACATTATATTATCAATATTTTTCAAAGATACTTCTCCAAAATTTCTATCTGTATCTTTTTGTAGGTATATAAATTAAAAAAATAATAACATGAATAGTTCCATGAAATGTTTTAAAATTAAATTCATAATTAAATAAGAATTAAGAGAGGAAAATTAAGAAAATTTTAAGAGAAAGTCTAGATAGGTAGGTTCATAAAAGTATAAAATCATGTTTTATTCCTAAAAGGGAATAAAGGCTTTATGCGAGGAAACACTATAATTTAAATGATGCTTAAGTGTATGAATTGATATGCAAAAGATTATAATAAAAATTTCTAGAGGCAAAATAATCCTCTAAGTAGAATGTTTAATACAAATTACACATTAATTCATTATTCATAAATTAGAAATATGAAAAATCGGGATAACCAGACCTTTCTTAAGGAAAGAAATCCATAAACACTATGATGAATGCCATACTCAGTGGTAAAGTTTGTCTCATCTTTTAAAGAAGCTCTTTTAATGAACCTTGCAAAACTGGTTTCAAGGCTCTGAACTCCCTAACCCTAGCCTATTCATGAAGCTTTGTTCCTTCAAATCTGAATGCTATTCAAGCTATGTAGATAATTCTTGGTGAGAGTTCAATTAATTGATTTTTGTATTTCTTTCAATAACACACCACACTCTTTTCTGGCTTATATAATCTCATTTGAATCATTTGCTGTGAATCTTAACTTTTTCCTATTTTCCCTTTTTTATTTATCTTTAGTATATCCTTTATTTCTCCCCTCATATCTCTCCTATTTTCTTTGCCTTACCCTGCATTTTCTTTTGTTTTTTCTTTCTTTTCCTTTTGAGGCTGACCTAGGATGGACTACAGTTGGATTCCCCACTCTTATGTGGCCCCCCAACCCAGGAGCAATTTCTGAGTGCAAAGCCAGATGTAACCCCTGAGCATTTCTGGGTATGCCCCCCCAAAAAAAAACAAAAACAAAAAATATTAAGAAAAGAAAATAATCTATGAGGGGCCAGAGTGGTAGCATAGCGGTAGGACATTTGCCTTGCATGCAGCTGAGCCAGGACTGACCTGAGTTCGATCCCCTGCATCCCAAATAGTCTACCAAGTCAGGAGAAATTTCTGAGCACAGAACCAGGAGTAACTCCTGGACGACCCCAAACAAAAACAAAGAAAATAAAATAATATATGAAAGAGTTGAATATCAAAATTACTAGAAATATAATTAAGCAAAACAGTAATTTAGAGGTGTTTTAAGTAAAATATATTTGAAATAATAGACAAACTCTATGGTTCAAAATTGAAATATTTGTGTTTTTGATCACATATATGCTTAAACTAGAGTGCAGTTGAGATATATAATCCAAAGGATATGATTCATTTGAAGCTGAACTTCATTCATCCAACTCATAAATTGCTTGGAAAATGGCGTCAATTCTATTCCAATAATATTATAATGAAAGGAAAACACCTGCAGAGGTATTTAATAGTAATTAGAGGAAAATGCACTTTCATTAGCTACTTCGTGGTGAGAGATCTAAGAATGTATTTGGGAGCAGTTTGTGTTACACACAGCAAAATGGATTCTAAATGGAAGAAATCAGTTTATATGTCAAAGGGTTAAGTTGAACCTATATTCCCAAGATATCTTCTGCACATAATGGATGTTCTTCCTTTAATGGCATCTCAGAAATGCTAAATTATAAACTCACATATCTACACTGCTTTGCTTTATGGACACTTGAAAATGAATGTCTTAAAGTAAGAATGTACAGAAATATATTCCTCCAGTTGCCAGAATATATTGGTTTGAGATTTGAAATAGTTTAGTTCTCTACTGTTTGAAAATGTTCCCAAGTATTTTATCTGAAGAATTGAGCTCACAGACAGAACTAGTAAAGGAAGCAAAGAGCCAATATATTTTATAAGGTGTGGTTGTGATTTGACAATGATTAAACAAACTTGGTACTATGCATGTGTCAAAATAAAAACATAAAGTACTAGGTAAGATGATAATTGCATATTTTAATAGTAATATTATAATGAAAAATTTAATGAGATAATTTTGAGTTGATAAATATTTTAATTTTTCTATTGGATACTTTAAAATGGGCTTCAGGGAGTGTGCTGCTATGGACTTAGAAAATGAGAAATTATGGGGCTGGAGAGATAGCATGGGGGTAAAGTGTTTGCCTTTCATGCAGGAGGTCATCGGTTCGAATCCCAGCGTCCCTTATGGTCCCCTGTGCCTGCCAGGAGCAATTTCTGAGCCTGGAGCCAGGAATAACCCCTGAGCACTGCCGGGTGTGACCCAAAAACCACACAAAAAAAAAAAAAAAAAGAAAATGAGAAATTATAAAATCTTAGGTCAGTATAAGTGACATAGATTCAGGAAATTGTATCTACTTGTTGAATATTGTGAAGATTAATATTCTCTTAATATTTCATAAAGAATGGTCCCATCCTTTCAAATAATTACATTTTAGAAAAAAGGGTTTTTAGAGTTGCTGCAGAATTATAGGAAATATATACGTATATATGCATTTCAGACAGGAAAGAATTTATAACTATAAACTTCCTTTAGAAAAATGTTTACAAAATGGAGGCCATGAGCTTTGCAGGTATAAGCTAAAATAAAAAATAAATGTTTGTATCATTGACTTTCCTATAAATGTAATGGGAGGTGGGACATATTAGGAATTTAGCCATATAGCTACTACTGCTTAAATCTTTATATGAGAGAAAGGGAACAAATTTATTGATAGCATCTTGACGTTGATTCAATAAGATGACTCAGAAGTACATTGGTGAAGTTTGGTTGAGGAATCTTTGTTACCTATAGCACAGTAAGTGATCACTATTATGCAATGAAATATTACATTAGTGATTACAGAATGTAGAGCCAAGAATAAACCCTGAGCATAAAACCAGAAATGAGCCTTAGGCACATCTATGCCTGGCCCCAAATCTTGTTATTTCAGTACTTATAAGAAAAAAATTTGGTGTCTATATTGGTTGAAGCTTAGATTTGAGCATCCTTAATTTTGAATTTTTAATTTCTTTTTGGGGGAAATCAAACCCTGCAGTGCTCAGGGGTTACTCCTGGCTCTACGTTCAGAAATCACTCCTGGCAGGCTTGGGGGACCATATGGGATAACGGGATTTGAACCACCATCCTTTTGCATGCAAGGCAAATGCACAACCTCCATGCTATATTTCCAGCTGGAATTGCTAATTTCTGACCTGTGACCCCATGGGAAATAAATATTGCATCTCTATTTGGTCTGGTTTGTAAAGATGAAATAGAGACTTCTTTATGCGAATCACAAGTTTTTGAATAGCCCTTATAAAATTTGTCTAAACTGTCTAAACATGTCTAAACTGAGAAAAATAATAAAGTATGTACTGCCATACAATTAGGAAAATCTGTGCAATGAAGTCTGGTTTCAAACATTAATGTTATGGTCTTGAGCAGTTACCCAATCATTATGAGATTCAAAATCCTAATCCAAAAGATCATTTCCTTCTCTCAAAAGCTATGAAGCTACATTATTTTTATATTAAAAATCTCAAAGTTAATAAAAACTTAAGATATTAGAAAATGAGGTGTTAAATATTTAGTTGGATATAAAACTGTGATTGTTACTGCTATCCTTATAGATAATGATTAGTATTTATTAATATCTTTTAATATCAATATAAGATAATTGAGATAAGTATTATTCTCTAAAAAACGGCATCTGATAATCCCTGTATCTTTTAGCAACAATTGAATCACTCATAATGTGGCAAGAATTCCAAAGAAATATAATTTTTGTCTTAAAGATGAAATATGTACCTCTAAAAATATAAAGTATAGTGTGAAGAGAAGATTTCTCCTGAGTATCTCTAGTCTTTTTTCCTGTTAATTTTAGAGGTGTTACCACACTAGAAACCTGTCTTCATTCAAGATTCAGTGATTACCAGTGTTTGAATCAGATGGCACAGATAAAAGTGTGATGAGTTTTGTTACCAACAGAACATTTAAAAATAAATTTTACTGAAAATGTACTCTGTAGACTAAATCAGCAACCAGAGTTTCCAGTTTATACAAATGTGAAATATATTTGAAGATCTTAACTGCACACTAGTAAGATACCGGATGCACCAAACGAACCGAGTATTTTGTAAGTCAATTTTCTAATTAAGGTTTAGTTTAAATTATATAACACCCTTATGACCTAAGATACTCTGTCAAATATTTAATAATTCCCTTTATAAATGGACACTAAATCTATCATCTATTCTATATCTTCCATGTCTAAACTGGGAAAAATAATATAGTTTATAACTGGCTCATTTATACGAGGATAATTTAATAGATAGAAGGAAGCAAGCTAATTGTAGCTTTTTGGCACTAATAACTTTATAATGGAAAATCCACATCATTTTTTTTGACTTTTGGTTTTGGGGCCACACCCATTGAAGCTCAGGGGTTACTCCTGGATATGCGCTCAAAAATCTTTCCTGGCTTGGGAGACCATATGGGACATTGGGGGATCGAACCTCTGTCAGTCCTAGGATAGCCCAGGCAAGGCAGACACCTTACCACTTGTGCCACCACTCCAGCCCCTCCACATCAGTTTTGTTCCATTATTCAATAGCAGGAATCTCTCCCATCTCTACCTATTTTCAAATTATGAGTAGTTTAATTTTTCTGAGAGACATGGAATAGTAGTTGGACTCTACACCAGATTGAGGAATCATTTGTATATCCCCATAGGAAAATGATAATCTCTATCTTTTCTCCTAGAAACTGTAAATTTCTTGTCCAACCCAAATTTATTCAATGGACTATTTGTCTATGTTCAGATTGCCTTTTTTCCTATCATTTATTCTATGCTATTCTGGAAGGTGGGAGCCAATTTTATTTTGGTCTTTGCACAGTAGTAAATTATGAATAGGGGCAGAGTAAAAAAAAAAGAGGAAGTGGGGGAGGGCAGAGAGATAGCACAGTAGTAGGGCGTTAGCCTTGCACATGGCTGACCCTGACAGAACTGGGTTCTATTCCTGGCATCCCATTTGGTCCCCAAGCCAATTGGAGAGATTTCTAAGCACAGAGCCAGGGGTAACCATTGAGCACCGCCATGAGTGACTCAAAACAAAAATAAAACATACCAAAATAAAGGGGGGATAGGAAGGAGAAAGTACATTAACAAAATATACTCTGACAAATAATTAATGAGTACAAAGAAGATTGGAAGAATATCCTAAAGTTCAGTGGTTGTACTTTACTCGTGCTTATCTTAAAGTTGAAAGTGTATCAATACCTGTATATAGATCTGTTAAAAGTTAAAATATACTTTTCTCTGTAGAAACTTGTCACTTATGTTCAACATAGTCTCTCCTATTAAATATATATTTTACTTAACTATCAGCACATCCTTCTGCTATTTCATTCACTTAAGCTTTTCAATAGTACCCTGGTGCATAAATGATAGTTTAACTATCAACCACAGAACTTGCCATTCTCACAATGTTCAATTTACTTTATACCTCTGTATTTTTCCTGTGCCTAAGATATTTTTCTTTATTTTCCCTATCTCTTTTAAGGTTAAATTCAAGTTCTGTATTCTTTTGAAAGCTTTTGGGCAAATTACACCTCCAGTTATGGTGTTTTATGTCCTTATGATTCATCATTGTTTTCTCAACACAAATTAACATTCTCCTTCACTCATCATCAGTGTTAAATAAAAATATGTTGCATAAGCAAATAAGTAAAATGGAATGAACTGATTCATTTTAACCTATGAGGTAAATGCTTATACCTCTTCCTCTTTTCTATTTATTTCCTATGAAGAGTATCAGTGTGTAAAATGTATTCTGATGCCCTTTCAATGTTAGTATTCTATCTACATTATGTATGAGATAATATGGCTGGTGGCTACAATGGATTGTTGTAAAATATAGGTTTATAAGTCAAGTTTCTTGTAAAAGGTGGTACATGTTCCCAATATCTTCTAAACATAAGAAAGGCTGGAGAAGACACCCACAAAATATGTATTTTATCTTAACTTTATTTATTAGAAACTCGATTAAGGTGTATAGTAAATTGTGTGTATGGTTTCATAGTACCCAAACAGTAGCTCAAAGTCAAGTTGCAGTTTCTTTATGTTAGATAAATTAAAATATCCAATTAAATTAAATGTAATTTTATATGAAGAAGAGAGAAATAGTGACCAATTTTATCAAATTATAAATATATACCTAATTTTTTTACTTATTTATTATTATTATTATTATTAGTTTGGTTTTGGGGCCACACCTAATGATGCTTAGGGATTACTCCTGGCTCAGAAATTACTTCTGGCTTGGGGTTGCTGGGGGATAGAACCATGGTCTGTCCTAGGTTAGCTGCATGCAAGGTAAATGCCCTACCTTTGTGCCATCGCTCCGGCCCCTATATCGCTAATTTATATATCAATTTTCTCACTTAATAATTACATAGTCCTCTGATAGATATTGAATATGAAATACTAAAGAGGTATTAAAGTGGGATAAGATTATCTTTGCTATTGAGGCTATTTTTAATCTTTTTAAATCTCAACTTTTAGCAAATTTTCTACATGTTTTTTGGATTGCAAAGTAACTTAACTAAACCTGGCACAATTTTTAAAAATGCTCAAATTGTTATACTTAGAAGAGCTCTTGTGTTTTATTCTTTTTTTTTCCAGAAAATTCTTTCATGTATAAAGCATATGTAAGAGATTTTAATTTTTGGTCCATTCTTAGCAATATTCAAGGATTACTTCTGGTTCTGTGCTTGAATATCACAATTAACCAATTACAAACATGCTTGTAATCATGGTGCTTAAATAAAAAAAAAATATATATATATGTTAAAAAACAAAACATGTATTCTTTACAATTTTTATATACTTACATCTAATAGTAATATCATACTGGTAACTAATAGTAAATGTTTGTTGAAAAATGTTTTTTGTCATTATACCGCTCTATTTAAATTCATCCTTTTATTGAAGTAAAAATGTAATAAATAAAAAATGTAAACAACAACAACGAAAAACAATGCTTGTGACCCTGAGATGCCAAGAATTCTGGTTTGACAACAAACAGGAAAATACTTTAACTCTGTACTAACGCTAGTCCTAAAAGCATTTTAATTTTTTACTTACAATTATACAATGACAATTAGATATTTAAAAGATATGGAATGGCATCATAACATGTTTATAATATTAAAAGCAATTGTCAAACCACTAAATATTTGCAAAAATGAGACAAATAAAAATGTAGCATTTTCAAACCTGGCATTGAAACAAGATGGTTACTGAAGATTATCTAGAGTGGAAATTATTCAATATCAAAAAATACTGAAAAAGATAAAATGTCCAAGCTTAAATATTAATGCAGGGTAATACTAAATCTAAGAATACATTTTTGTTTCTTTCAAGTACTCACACTGAAATGTGATATGCAAAAGCAATATGCAAAAGGAAATAACAATGCACTCATAATTAAAAGCATGATTTTATTTCCTTCACTTTTTTTAGGCAAGAAAATTATCTCTTCAGCTTCCTGGGCTCCTGCCTGGAAAAATATTTCACCTGCTGTGTAAAGCAACACCTCCCTCTATTTTGGATCTGCTTAGCTATGTTATTTAGTGAAGAAGAGTCAATACAAAAACTAGGGTAGAGAGGGGAAAAGAAGCAGAATTTAAGATACAAAGGTGCCAGAATCCCTGACTTCTTTTCTGTTTCTTTTTATCTACTCTTTCAGTGCAATTGGTATAGATACATGTAGAAAATAAAATGTAGGAACAGAAGATTCGTGCAGAGTAGAGCAAAGAAAGGCAAAAGTAGATCTGAGAACAAACAAGTGTAGAAAGAACACACCCACCTAACATAGTATGTTTATTTTTTTCTCACATGAAAGAGTTTGCCTTAGTTAGAATCTGTAGTTCTCTGTGTTATCCTCACAAATGTATGAGATCTAGATCATTATTAAGCAAACACATAAAATATTAGCAATTTATAAACGATTCCAATAACTATAAATGATCACATTGATGCATGGATTTGTCTGGCTTATATTTAGAACTAGAAGGATAGTTGCTAAAAAGACAGACAAAAAAACCTTCTATTTATTGAGAACCACAATGGCAAGACTACTTAGAATTCTCTATATTAATTTTTAGCAAAACATTACTAGTTCTGATTTCCTGAATCAAAATCCAGTATTATTTTTGCCTAATAAACCTGTATAAATACCTACCTACCTCAAAGTCTTTCTGGAGGAATAAATCCACCAGGCCAAAATATAATTTTTGCAAATGTTTGATTTTGAGGGAAGACCCTGAAAAGTCAGGTCCAAACTATCTTTGAGAGATATATTTGCATTAACTATCTCCCTGAAGGGCAACTCCAAGACAAAATCTAATCAGTAGAAAAAGTAGAACTTAAATATACCTTTGATTAACCTTGTCTTTTCCCTATTACTTCCATCATGGGCTGCTGTTTCTCTCATCAATGTCCCTTATAGTAAGTGACAAAAAGTTAACATTTGAGAACACTTGGTAAATTACTATTTTTAAAAAAGTTATAAATAATTCAATGAATTTCTTGTAATTATGTTTATTTGTCCTGCATCTGAAATCCACAGAGATGTACAGAATGATTCCTTTTATAAAACAACATTGCATAGAACACTTATTAGTGGTTTCTTTCTTAACCCATAAAGCCTATCTAGAATATGTAAAATGTGAGTATGTATGCTTTTGAATATTTGCATCGTACTTCCCACTAATCTACCTCTTTAAGACAGAGGAACTAAAATTTTTGAAGTTAGCTTTTGTTGAATACTCTTTTAAAATTTAAATTAATTAATTTTTAATAAGTAAATTTTTTATTGAATCGCCATGAGACACACAGTTACAAAGTTGTTTATGATTGAGTTTCAGTCCTAAAATATCCACCACTCATTTGGTGAGATATAAAAATAAGACTATGTTTTTAATATCCAGAGAAAATAGAGATGAAGGCCAGAAGGACCAATCTATGATAGGAATCTTGTCACAAAGAATGGGTAAATGCAATAAGGGCAGAGAAGGGGCCACTAGGACAATGGTGGTCAATAGCATATTCTTAAATACTTCCATAACTATAAATTAGACCATGATGTCAATGTGGACTGACACACAACAAAGCTATTATTATACATTTCACATATAAATAAACGATATAAATGTTAATAGACATTTTTGTAATAAAAAAATACCCAGGACAGTAAGAATTTTTTTATGATAGACTTCCTAAAGTTAATTTTTGCAATATAAGAAGTGTCCCTTAGATATCTCTAACTTAGGGGCCGGGCGGTGGCGCTCGAGGTAAGGTGCCTGCCTTACCTGCGCTAGCCTAGGAGACGGACCGCGGTTCGATCCCCCGGCGTCCCATATGGTCCCCCAAGCCAGGAGCGACTTCTGAGCGCATAGCCAGGAGTAACCCCTGAGCGTCACCGGGTGTGGCCCAAAAACCAAAAAAAAAAAAAAAAAAAAAAAAAAAAAAAAAGATATCTCTAACTTTAGCCTTATTCCAATGCTAGACACTGTTAACATAAACATATTATCTGTATAACTTGAAACAAAGAAATAATTTTAATTTTAGAAATCCAAATGTGCCTTGAGACAATTAATATGCTAAATTATTTCCAGTTTAAACATAAATTTAAGTTTAATTTTTTTTACGAAGGTGAATTTTATAAAGGAGTTTACATTTATAGTAACAAGACATGAAAGTATTTTTGACAGACTCCTGATAACCTCTACTCTTGATTTATCAAGGAAAATAATTACACATTGTGCTCAGAAGCAGTAGATATTCTAGGTGTGAGAGAAAACAACATTCCTTTAAATTAGAAGTTAACATTCATAAAATCTGATTCATGGATTTTTGGCCCCTAGAATCTAGTTGTTATGAGACTATTTAATGGAAGACATTGTAATTGTGAAGTGGGAGGGCGGTTTACATATCTTACAAACCCAAAGATAAACTTTTTTCCTTTTGAAGGATGCAGATAGTTAAAATTACCCTGCCCACCCCCAAAGATAAATGGACTTTTTAAATCAAAGACAATTTACTATGAGATACATAAATTCCTAAAATGCACATGCTTCATTACATAACTGATTACATAATCTTACTTATGTTAAATTATTATGAGTCATTTGTGAGATGGACAGAAGATTGTTTATCCAATAATCTCTTCAGGAAAGCAAGCGAAAAGGACAGTTAGGACCACAGTTGACCTCTGAAGATCTCCTTCATAAGATCAGATCTTGGTTTGTATGAGGGAAATAGAAAGCCTGTGTAGAGTACAGGCAGGGGTGGGGTGGGGAGGAGGGAGAATTGGGACATTGGTGATGGGAATGCTGCATTGGGGGGTGTTCTTTACATGACAGAAACCCAACCATAATCATGTTTGTAATCAAGGTGTTTAAATAAAATTGTATTAAAAAGAGATCAGATTTTGGTTTGTGTTAAGGACTGGTAGGTGAACAGAAAAAGTTTATCCATTAAAAATTTTGAAATAGGGGCCAGAATGATAGCACAGTGATAAGGCATTTGTCTTGCATGCAGTCAACTCAGGACTGACCGGCTTAATCTCAGGTATCCCAATTGGTCCCCAGAGCCTGCCAGGAGGGATTTCTGAGTGAAGAGGCAGGAGTAATCCAAGAGCACATCTGAGTGTGCCCCACCACCCAAAATTAAAATAGTAATTAGTACTTATTATAAGTCTCAGAAATAAGAATTTTTCTCTTTTATTGTAATAAAATCTTTATTTAAGCACCATAACTACAAGTGTGATTGTAGTTGGATTTTGGTCATAAACAGAACATCTACCTTCACCAGTGCAACATTCCCACCACTGATGCCCCTGATCTCCCTCCTCCCCCACCCCTACCTGTATTCGAGACAGGCATTCTACTTCTCTCATTTATTAACTTTGTCATGATAGTTGTTATTGTAGTTAGAAAACAAATTTTTTAAAAGTCCTTGAAGAGTCCTCAGCCTCCTTCTGAGTTCCAGTGCCATCACAGTTAATCTGCCCTTTGGGGCCAGTCAGGTTTGTGTCTCCTTAATCCCTTCCACCAAATGCAAACAGGGTTGACGTTTTATGTCTTTTCTAAGCCTTCTTGTGTGTCACAGCACCTTGCTGATCCTTTGTTCCCTGGGGACAGTCAGGACTGGGTTGGAACAGGAATGCTCCTGTCCTAATCCCCTCCACCAAGCTCAAACAGGGCCTCCTTTCCAGCCTTCCCTCAGCCTCCTTCTGGGCTCCAGTGCCATCAGGATTCTTCTGCCCTTTGGAGCCAGTCACACTTCCCTTAGCCTCCTGGGTTCCAGTGCAAAACCCTCTTTATTCCCATAATTATCCTTTTCATTTCAATTTATATCCTAGACTTCCTGGCAGATTGGATCTTGTACTTCTTTCTCATAGAAAATATACAGCTCAAAGAAATGCTGAAAAAAATTGATAAACTAGTATGCAATATTTTTTATCATACTTAGATAACCTTGCTAGTTTAGTAAAATAAACTCTAAGAAATTATACTTTGAGATACATTTCATACAAACAATTCAATCGATCACTTTTTTAAACATTCTGATACACCAGTACTCCAAACCCCTAAATACAAAGATCAATGGGGAACCTAAAGAAGACATCTACTGTGGGGGATATGGAGAGAATTCCTGGCAAATTTCTAAGTTCACACAAATGCTTGAACCTTATAAATGAGGACCTAAAATCAATACTTAATGGTTTAGCAATGGAAATCAACATTAAGAAATCTATAGATGAACAATACTAACAACTCAAAGAAGTCTTTCAGGAGACAAGTGAAACCATATAAATAGAACTGAAGTAACTAAAAAACATGTTTCAAGTCATAATAGTAGAATTACACAGATGGAGAATCACATAGATTAACTTGAAGACCAATTACAGGCCAGCAGTGATAAAGTCCAAACAGAGAGACAAAACCCTGGAAGAAAATGTAAGGTACTTAATGAATAAGGACAGATAAATAATCTCTAAATTATAGAAATTACAGAAAGGGCAGAAAACAGGAAAGGGGAAGAACAAGTAGTGAGGGAGATAATAGCAGAAAACTTCTCCACCTTTGGGAAAGAGTTTTC
Source organism: Suncus etruscus (assembly GCF_024139225.1). NCBI lineage: Eukaryota > Metazoa > Chordata > Mammalia > Eulipotyphla > Soricidae > Suncus > Suncus etruscus. Next base: position 78,849,049 of record NC_064859.1, read on the forward strand.
TCAAATCCAAGAGGCAAAAAGAGTGTCAAACAAAATAGCCCATAACAGAACAACACCAAGACATTTAGTAATCCAAATGGCAAAAACAACAACAACAAAAATAAGCCAAAAAAAACAAACAACCAACAACAACAACAACAAAAAACAAACAAAGAGCAAGATCGACTCTTTAAAGTAGTAAGGGAGAACAAAAGCCTCAAGTATAAAGGAAACAATATAAGAGTTAAACTAGACCTTCCATTTGAAAGAATCCAGGCAATAAAAGAGTGGAATGATATATTTAAAATACTGAAAGAAACTTTCAACTTATAGAGATTGGGTTGGAGGGTCAGAGTTGGGAGGTTTTCCCATAAAATCAGGGCACAGAGATGATGAATCCTGACACTCACTTCCAAATGCACCAGCAATTTAATATAGCACCATTTTTTTTTGCAAAGGCATACTAAAAAAGGGGAAATTTTACATATAGAAACAAGTTCTTATCTACTAGGAATAAGAACTCATACATTTTACAATACAAGGGTGCCTTCCAACTTGAATATATATCATGTGGTCCTAACTTAGACTCCATGTGATTAGACAGTGACCGTCCAACCTCGAACCTTAGATTTCAGACATAGATCTGACATGGTTCTCTGCAACAATTCCAGGAACCAAACTCCCTCTGGGACATTCTTAATACTACTCAGACACCAATATGTGCCAGTTTCGATACGACATCCTGACAATGAAGAAATGTCAACAACTAGGTCTAAGAGCAGATTGTCATACCTCACTACCTAGCAATAAGATGAAATCAGAAGACACATCATCCTTTGATCTATGCAAAAGCCAAGATCGCTAACTACAGAAGACTGACTGTGACAACCATGTCTGGGCAGAACTTATCCTGGGACCAATAAAAAAGACCCTAGTCTAGGTTTTGGCTTACGACATGTAAAACAACCAAGATCTCTAATCCCAGAGGTCCGTCTGAGACAACTGCAACTGAGTAGAACTTCTGGAAACATAATAAAAGACTCTATCCTAGGCTTCATACTAGGATCGGTGCAAAAACCAAGACATTAAAATTACAGTGTTGGAACAGAACTTCTAGAAACGTAAAGAAAGACTTCACTCTAATCTCCATCCTATGACTTGTGCAAATACCAAAATCTCTAGTTATTGAGACCTGATTTTATCATCCACGATTGAGGGGGAAGTTTCTAGACAGCATAAAAGGACATAGGAAAGAGAAAAAAGAGCATGTTTGGAGCCTATAGTTATTCCCACGACAGTATGCTTCAAGGGCAGAGAAACCGTTTATCTCTTAGGCCAAGGGAATTCCCTTTCTAATCTCCCAAATATTTACTGTGCCTATGCAAAAAAAAGCACAATTTAGCTTTTTGTTATTGTTGTTATTTGTGTGTGTGCTTTGTTTTGTTTTTATTTTAGGGCCGTGGTTATTGTTTGGTTGTTGTCTTTATTACTGTGGTGCTTTTTGGATTCTTTTGTTTGATTTTTTTTTTGGTCTGGTTTTTATATTTTTCTTTCTTTTTCCCTTTTTTCTCTTAAATTGATATTTGTAGCCTCTAGAAGGACTCATCCTGTTTCTTTCTTGTTTGATTTTACCCCTCCCTTTTTCCCTTTCTTTTTCTTCTCTCCCAACAGAACCACATAAATTGAACCATCTTGTTCTGCCTCACAAAAGACCAAACAGGTGTATGAATATTGAGTAGAAATAAAAAATGATCATACTTAAACACCAAATCCAAAGCCAACGTCAAGAGACTTGAAACCCAATCTACAACAAGCTAGACACAGAGGGGGACCACTTATACTAGCAGCCTGAGGGTCAAAGGAGGGGGTTACGGGATGCATGCTGGGAACAGGGGTAGAGGGAGGACAACACTGGTGGTGGGAATGCCCGATTCAATGTCACTATGTACCTAAAATATTACTGTGCAAGATTTTTAATTCACTTTGGTCAAAATAAAATTATTTAATTAAAAATATATAAATAAATAAAAGCCCTTAAAGATTCTCAAACCAGTTAGAAATACTTTAACATCAGTATCGTTGCTTTAGACCCAAAAGGATCATATTTTTACCAATAAAAAAGCACATTTCTTTAGTTTCATATCATCAAACTTTAAAATAAAATCTTAATTGAAGGAGTACAAACCTAAAAACTGGAATCAAAGGATTTTACCCATGAAATTTTGGCTTAAAAACATTATTACCTTCAATTAATGGAAATGTTTCAGTGGAAAAAAATACCTTCAGAGTTTGTTTAAAACCATTGCTCCAACTTGACTTAGCCCTCAATGGATCACACATTGATTGTCCTACCCCAAACCTAAGATCCCGATATTGGGATTGGCACAAATTATGGCACCAGCACCAGGATTCAAACTCTTTCTGGGGGAGACCCTAATGCTGCTCTGTCACCAACTGGCTCCAGGGTACGCATAAGACACCTTAACGATGAGAAAATCACAACAAGTTGATCTATGGGAAGGTTGCCCTATCTCACCACCCAGCAGTGAGATTAAATCAGAAGAAGCTCTGCCCTAGGATCTGTGCAAGAACCAATATCTCTATAGTTACAAAAGACTGTCTACAACAAACACGACTAAGCAGAACTTTTCCTGGGACCACAAAGAAAGACTTTATCCTAGGCTTCATCCTAGGATCCGTACAAAAACTAAGATAATTAAGTACAGAAGACTGACTTTTGTCAACTTCAACTGAGCAGAATTTTTTCTAGGACCATAAAGAGAGACATTGGGCTGGACAACCAACATGCCCAGAGCCTGTAGTTGGTCTTTTGACAGTATATTTTATGGGTGACACCCTGTCTAATAGGCTAATAGAATTTTTTCTCACATTTCTGTGCCTATGCAAAAAAAACAAACAAACAAAAAAAAAAAACACCTGCCCTTCTTCCCCCCCTTTTTATCCTTTTTTAATTTATATCCTAAATAGGGGCTTCCACTTTTCCATAGAACCACAGAACTTGAATCACTTTGTTCTGTCTCGTATTTCTATATCTTTTTACAAATTGAGAAAAGAAAAAAAAATTGGATGGATCCCAGGGGCTGAGTGGTCTCAGGAACATTGAGTGGAAAAAAAAAACCTTCAGATCTAAATACCTAAGCCAAAGTCAACAATAACAGAATCAAGAGACCCAAACTATAACAAGTGAAACACAAAATGGGTCGGTTACACTAGTAGTCCAGGATGGAGGTTTGGGATGCATGCAGAAAACTATGGTGGATGAAGGTCAACATTGGTGGTGGGAATGGCCCTAATTCACTATCAATAAACACCTGAAATACAACTGTGAAAGACTTGTAATTCACAATGGCCTCAATAAAAAAACCTTTTTGTTCCATTAAATTAGAACATTAGAAAATCAGAAAATATATAAATTGTAAATCACTAAAAATTGAGATGAATACACATCTATAATCTTGAATTTATCTATATTTCCTTGCAGTTCTTCTAGGGTTCAATATATCTGTTGTGAAAAGATATGTTTTAATTTGCTGTTATCCCAAATTATTGTAAGGTTAATGTTTAAATAATAAAAATTATTGTCACAGTTTTGTAGAATATATTTTTCAAAACTGTTCTCATTCCTAAAGTAAAGATATTTCTAGAAATTTAAAGAAGAACGTGGTTGATTGCTCACCCCAATGTTGGCATTTTGTTTCCCGCAGTATAGGACTGAGGCCACTGTTAATATTTATCTAGCTGAATTATTTTTTTTACCTTTTTAGCTTTTTGCATTTGTTAATGGCCCAAATGATTACAGAAAGTCTGCACACATTATCCTCAATTATCTGTCTATTTTAAGGCTAAGAATTGCATTTGCCACCCTAGTTCCCTTTTGTCATGTAGCTTAATGTATTAAAGTCAGAACATCACAGAGAAAAGTTCAGGGAAATAAAGTAGTGCCTCACCACAACTTCATAAGCTTTCGAGCCAAAAAAATGAACGTTTTCATTATGTAACATCTTCTTTTAATGGTTTTGCTATTTTGTGACATAATATTTCAATACTACTTGTACTAAAAATTATGCTCTATTTTTATTGCTTCCTAAATGCTCATTTCTCTCTCCCTTTTCACTTGCAATTCATTGATCTGAGTTGGAAATTGACCAGGATCAAGAATAGAGTTGGACAGAGAAAAACAGTCCAACAGATCACTCTGTAATGGCTTCTTGCTCCAGGTTAACCCTTCAACTTCAACTTGAAACAATAAAGGATTTTTCCCTTCCCAGCACTCATCAGCAATACTTGAATTACTTTTATGCTTATTTCAAAAAGCATTTCAGGGTCAGAGAGATAGTACAACTGGTAGAGCATTTGCCTACCCCTTATTTTTACAGCACCTTTCCCCAGTAAACTTTGGAGAAAATAGCTCTTTCCTATATTTCTGCAGAATGAGTGTCAAAATATCTGGCTACACATAGTCCATTTCTTTTGCTTAAGTTGTCAAAGTCATGTATTCAGGATATTTACTTTTTATTCAACAGGTTAAGTAAGGTACTACTCAGTTTCACAACCAAATATTGGGAAGGCAGAAATAAAATAGATGCTAAGTGTTTACCTCTTTTGTGCCTACTCCTTCGTTAATAAGTCCTGAGAACCACAACTGTTGTCCAAAAACCAGTAAATAGATATAGTAAGAGAGATTGTTTTTTCTTAATTACATTTAAAATTTTACAGTGATACACTTTGCACAGTTCGGATGCTTTAGCTAGCTTTTTAGGGGAGAAAAAATGTAAATTATTTCTTTCTTTGTCCTTTTTTTAAATAACAATTTCCTTTTCTTCCTCTGACTCTGCCTGAGTAGTAGTTACTGCAAGTTCTTCAGGTTATTGTTAATCAGACTTTAAGATCATTCACTGAGAGTCAACTCATAAGATCTGTTTGAATTGAATAAGGAAGACTAGAAGGAAAAAAATAGCTCAGCATTTGGATAATTTAATATAACTTTACATTTCTGGATAATAAGGCAGATTCACAGTCGAATTCTGGCAAAACACTTAGGTCAAATGTTTTAAATTACTTGTGGTAATTTGAGTAATTTAAACATTGTAATGTGTAAATGTAATTACCTTAGTTAGGGAAACCTCCTTATTAGAACACAATTAGCTGCTACAATAATACAGTATAAATAAGGATTCTCACTTCTGAAATGCTAACCATTGGCTGGTTTGTCTACTTCTTGAGCATTTTTTCACTGTAAAGATAAACTAGTGTGTGTTCTGCTTTAGCCTATTTGCTAAATTGACCTTTTATTTATTCAACAAGCAAAAAAAAAAGTAAATAGTAAGGAAAAAGCTAAATTTGTGAACTGCATTCTGTTAAGTGATCTTAAGAACTTGAGAGTATTTTAATAATTGTCAACACAATCTTCTAAATTTCATTGGAGTAAAATTTAAAACGTATAAATTTTATGTTCACTAGAGATAAAAAAAACAAGTTTGCAATAACTTCAAAATATCATTATTGATGTGTGTATTTAGCCATCTTTTCTAAAAATGAGTGAGACAAGAATGTAAAACTGCCTTTAGATAATGTGGATATATTAACCACAGTTAGGTTATTATACATAACCTATACTTTATAATAAAGTTTTAAAATTTCATTATAAAATTTAGTAATAATTGGGCAGGCCAGACACATTTCTTAATTTACCTTATAAAATTTTAAAGAAAGAAAAATTCAATCTAATAAAATTATTCTTCCAAAATAAGAATGAAATAATAATTCAAATGAATAGAAGTTAAGAGAAGCTTGGCTACCAGACCAATTATAAACAGAAAAAAATGCTGAAAAAAATTTTAAAAGTTCTTCACAGTGAAGAGAGGTGATAGAACATATGGTAACACAAATCTACAGGAAGGAAGAAGAGTGCTGAAAATAGTAAGTAGGTTACTATCTTGTTTCGTATTTTATTATTTAGAAACTGATATCTAAAGTGGAAAATAAGAGAGAGACAAAGCAAAGCAAATAAAAAGTGTTTTGAAAGGCCAAGAAAAACTTCGTGTTTAGATTAAGGAATTTTGTTTTCTTTGAACTACAGAGTTCTTACGGTTCATTTAGATATAGATTTTACTTAAATGATAATGCCACCTACAGAGACTTCTTGTAGAATGTACATTTTAGTTTATAAATGCTACTACACTTTTTTTTTTTTTGGGCCACACCCGGTGACGCTCAGGGGTTACTCCTGGCTATGCGCTCAGAAGTCGCTCCTGGCTTGGGGGACCATATGGGACGCCCGGGGATCGAACCGCGGTCCGTCTCCTAGGCTAGCGCAGGTAAGGCAGGCACCTTACCTCGAGCGCCACCGCCCGGCCCCGCTACTACACTTTTAAAGATACATTCTTTGCAGAGCCTTTCCAAACTGTAAATGTTCTTCTTTAGGTCTTTATATTAACATAGTAATCTTAAGCTTATGTTCCATGTCTCACTTTAGCCAGAATTTATGCAATTGTTTTTATTGCTGAATTTGAACATAATTCATAGTGGCTTCCTGACCCTCCTACCCATATTAAAAGTTCTGTCTTTCTAGTGCCCAGTGACCGGATAAATTTCCATGTGATACTACCAGAGAAAAAGAAAAGAACACCCCAAGTAAAAGAAAGTCTTTTTTTTTTTTTCTGCCCAAGAAGAGCACAACAAATTGTCCAGGGCAGTTTTGAATAGGAGTGATGGAAGACCCAATATTTAGGCATAGGCTTCCCCCAACACAATGGTTGGTTTTTGGTTTTGGTTTTATTTTCTTTATTCAATATATCCCAACTTGAGTTGAGGGCCACTGGTAAAGAAAAGGACTTTTGAGTTTTTCTAATTTCTTTGATCCCTTTAATCATTAGGACACTCCATTCCCTTTCTCCTCCATCCCCCAAATCGATGATGAGAGCCTCTGGAAGGACTCGCCCATTTTCGGGGTATTAGATTCTTACCCCAGTTTATTACTTTTCTCTTTTTCAGGCAAAACCACGCAACTTGAAATAGCTAGTACTGCCTCCAGTTAGAGGGGGAAATAAGGGAGGTGTCAAGTCCAAACAGGTCCAAGACTACTAAGTAGTAGGTTAGATACAGAGGGGACCACACACTCTAGTCGCCCTGGGGGTGAGGGAAAAAGAAATGGGAGGGAAAACAAAAACGGAGGAATAGGGAGGACAATTTGGTGATGGGAATCCCCCCTGATTTTATGTAAATATGTACCTAAAATATTATTGTCAACAATATGTAAGCCACTGTGATCAAAATAAAAATTATATTTAAAAAAATCATTAGGACACATTCCTGACTCTCAGTAGTTTCTAATATCATCTTGAGCTGGTGGCAGGATGATCTAAATGCTGATTATGTCTCTCATAAAAAAATCTCTGTTTCCCAGGATTTTGTATGTTTTTGAAAATTTTCTGCCAAGGGTTTTTTTTCCTACATGACTGCCTATCCCATATTGTGTAGTTTCATACTTTAGTTTTCTGGAATATATGCCGTATATGATCCTACAAAGTAAAGCTAAAGTCTAATAACTGCTTTAGTTTCTTCTTAGTCTGCAATGCTCCCATAACCTTGGAACACATTGGTTCTGCTTCCATTTTGGTCCCCTCATTTTCAAAATCTGGGGTTTTATTAAATGAATTTATTTTATTCATGTTCCAGTACTTACTGTTACATGATTGTCACCATACTTAGTGACAATAAAATGATTACTAATTTATTATGCTCTAAGAATCTGTGGATTATTCATGGAAAGATCACAGAGAGGATTATTTGTTTCTGAACTCTGGTGTATGGATCTCTATGAGAAAAACTAGGGTGACTTAATGACAGAGGGTCTGGGTTATATGAAGGTATCCCTTCTTTTTTAGTATAATTATCATAATTGGTTTAGTTGAATCTTCCAATATTCAAAGGACTTATAGTAGATGAAATATTCCTTATTGCCTTAAAATTATAAGACACTTTGCACTAGTTTATGTGTCATCATATATATCACAAAAATAATGTGTTTTAAAATCTAACATCAGGGACCAAGGGGTGGCGTAAGCGGTGGAGTGTTTACCTTGCACGTGCTAACCTAGGATGGACCACAGTTTGATCTTCCGGCATCCCATATGGTTCCCCAAGCCAGGAACAATTTCTGAGCGCATAGCCAGAAGTAAACCCTGAGCATCACTGTATGTGGCCTCAAAACAAACAGAAAATTTCTAAAATCTAACATCACACCTGTGAGCTAGCTCTATTTTTTATATTTTGCATAATTACATAGTGGTTATTTCACTTATAGAAATTCATCACATTTATATATACATATACTGTTCTCTAGTAAAAATTACATAATTATCTTTCCTTAAAGATATCTACTACATTTTCTTTCAAATATATACTACTATAAAACTGCTTTATTCTGTAATTGAATCTCTGTTAAGAGCTTCTAACTCCTTGGTGGGACTCTTTCTTAATGCTGACTTTTTAATATATAGTCAGTCAATAATTCAATAACATATTGATTTTCCTCCATTATACAGGAGTCACGGAAGATACAATTGAAGTACACAACCTATTGATATCAAGAAGATGGGGCCGGCGAGGTGGCGCTAGAGGTAAGGTGTCTGCCTTGCAAGCGCTAGCCAAGGAAGGACCACGGTTCAATCCCCCAGCATCCCATATGGTTCCCCCAAGCCAGGGGCAATTTCTGAGTGCTTAGCAAGGAGTAACCCCTGAGCATCAAACAGGTGTGGCAAAAAAAAAGAAGTTAAAAATTTAGTGTAAATGAGTTGACAAATTTTGTTATTAAATTGCATTTTTAAAAATGGTATTTGTTGAACAACTACTCTATACCAGAAGCCTTTCTAGCAAAGAAAATTAGAAAGATAAGCATCTGACTGTATGGTATTACATGTATTTAATTAAAGAGGGATGCAGAGCAATAATCAAAGTAATCAAAATCTATAGAATGTATTAAGTCATTTTCATTGCATTCCCTCATTTATTTATTCTTTATACATATAAGTGAGAACATTCTGTGTTTGTCTCAATTTGGGTTTACCTCATTTAACATGTTATCTTCCAGTTGATAATGTTAATAGTTATTTTGTTTTGAGGTTTGTGAGTGTGCAAACTATTTTTTTCTGAAAATAGTAAGCTTAAATGCACATGTCTTATTCCTTGTTATTTTCTCTATCAGATATGGCATTCCTTCTCTGATGCATTCTGACATAATGGTAAAAGAAAAATGGAACTTGAATATTTACACTCAAAATAACATCACGAAGAAAATAAATTTTAGTTTTAAGGTATTAATAGAGTCACAAAGTGTTGTGAAAAATGACACAGAGAGACTAGAGAGCTAGCTCCATAAAATAGAACGTATCTTATTTTCAAGAGACCCAGATTCCAATGCATATGAGGATAGAAGCACTGCCAAAAATTATTCCTGGGCACCAAGCTAGGTGTAATCCCTGAACACTGTTTGGTGTGATTCCTCCAAAAAGTGACAAATAAAGATACCTGTTAGCTCTTTTACCTTTTTTGTTTTGTTTTGTATATATAATTTATTTTATTTGCCTGGAATTTTGGATTACTAGTCTATTTATATTTCTGTGGTGAATATTCTTGCAGTCTCCAATCTTCTAATCAATAATCTGTTTTACTGCACAATAGAAATATGACCTATTTCGTAATATTATAGTACTAGTTTATATATAAACGCATATTTGTGATCTATATGCACATACACACTTGAATCCAAGTTTCTAACATTTTATTCATTGTCCTGTTTCTCAAACCTAGACATAAACTTATCTAATTCATCATATTTTAATATATGGCATGTAGTAAATAAGTTCCTTAATATTTTTTAAAATTGGACGTTCTTATGAAAGTTTTGATTCTATATGAGTTTTACTGTCTGTGGTCAAAGTTTTATTTTGATCCTAAAATGGACTGGAAGATATACTATGCTGATACAAATTTTGGAAAATATTTCAAATTTAACCAATTAAATGGATGTTTTCTAAATTCTATGCTTTGAATTTGATACTCTGCTAGACATTGGGGCCAAAACAAGGGGACAAAAACATTCCTACCCTCCTAAGATTTAATTTAATGACTAGGATGCAATAACATAAAATTTCATTGCTTTAAAAGCATACCCTGTGGTTATTTCATAGGTAGTACTTTCTATTATTTTTCAAGTAAGTCTGATGGGCACTCTCCCACCATGAGGCAGTCTTTCATATAAAATGGTATTTTATTTTTGATTTTTACATGCCCTGTTTCTTTTTTAAATGCATCATTTGCTCTCTATGTGGTACACTGTTATAGAATATGCAATTCTCTTAAGGAGTTGATGGATAGAGAGAGAGACAGGAAAACAAGAACAGGAAAGAGCAGTCAACCCTCAACCCTTTGAAAGAGGAGCATGTGCTGAAATAAGGATGAGTGCAGAACACACTAAAATGTAGAAATTAACTACTTTTTCTTGGAGTGCAGGTTGGAATATCTATATTCCCAATTTTTCAAAATTCCAGAGATTCCTATTATTGAGAGTTAAACAAGACTGACTAGAAGCTTCCATAGAATATAGTAGTCCGTGCAAAAACACTTGGTCAGTCAGGTATAACATACTTATTGAATAATAGCAGCTCATTTTATTATTAATATTTGTCAGGGAAAATTCAAAAATTTTATGCTTTATCTAAATTATAGAAGGAGTCAGAAATAAAAATTCCAGGAAATCTTACCATAAGTGAGATATTAGCTCATGGGGTTCAGTTTATTGTCAAAAGTCATTAATATTTTATTTGGCTAACATTTTGAAGCACACATCACAGTAAAAAGGTTCACAAAGACAATATTGTCCAATATGGAACCAAATATAAGCATTCTAATATCATGTAGTGGGTCTATCACAATAGCTTGCTGCTTGCATTCTTCTCTGGCCTACTCCTATTAATTATGACGTGTACTAGTCAGTCAGGACACCTGCAAAAGCATAAGCTGAGTTTTGTTTCTTTCCACTTTTCTAAAATGCCTTGATTTTTGTTCTGATTGGCCAACTGATAATAGAGGAGAAAACTAAATGAATTTGTTTCAATTTTATTTGAAAGGGATATTAGTGACTTACATAGAGGTAAAATGTTGTCTCTGGCCAGTTTCACAAAATGATTTTGATCTCAAAGTCATTTAAAGAACATTGTTTACTTCCTAAATAGTGCTATAGAATAGAGCCACATCTTTGTATACTTGTTTAGGGATTGTGAGAATATAAAAATTTCACCCAATAAAAAACATGGTTTGAATTATTGATGATTTGACACTCTTGTGGGCTTTCCTTTTTAATGCCGAATCACATGCAAATTCGGTGATTTTAAAAATCGCATTATGTTATTTTAGAGAAGCACTGTAAATGAAGGCTCTGCATCTGTGATAAACGCATTTTAAACACCCCCTGATATTCTTTCCTTATCTTAAAATTCCACGTTAATATTCTGCAGCCATCTGCATATCTCACAGTATGTAGCAATTCATCAGTTTGATCTTAAACTTATTCTATCCATGCTCCTAGCAGAAAGCATGCCTTCCCACTATTCTGGCCCAGAGAAATCTTCATTTGAAAAAAATCTAATTTTTATTACCTGTATACTAATAACCTTTGGCATGCAATTGAGCTAGAGAAGTGCTTGAACTGCTTTTCTAGAACGCATTGAGGCTAATTTTTCTCTTATATAGATTCTTGTACTATTTTATTACATAGAAAATCTCTAAATTATGTGGAATATTGACACATTTTATGATGAATTATTTTTTATAATAAGGAGCATGCATGCTTGTTTATGTTTTAAGTAGGTTTCATAAAGAAGTAAAAAATTTCACAAATATCTATCTACATGCATTTATAAAGTTAACTAGAAATTTTAAAAAGGTTGATCATTTCTTCAGCAAATTTTGAACTACATATTTATCAGCTTTTTAATATAATTTGCATTTTCTTTTACAGCAAGTTCAAAGCAATAGCTACATAAAAGCCCATTGTGTCATTTTATTATATTTTTTAGTATATTTTTAGTATATTTTTTACTGGGAACTTTCTACAGTCCATTTTTCATTAAAAGGTTACTATTCGGGGCCGGAGAGATAGCACAGCGGTAAGGCGGTTGCCTTACATGCGGAAGGTCGCTGGTTCAAATCCCGGCATCCCATATGGTCCCCCGAGCCTGCCGAGGGTGATTTCTGAGCGTAGAGCCAGGAATAACCCCTGAGCATTGCTGGGTGTGACCCAAAAACCAAAAAAAAAAAAAAAAAGAGAATAAAAAAAAAAGGTTACTATTCACTAATAAATCTAGTTTTTCAATAATTATTTAAAAAGGGAACTTCCTTTTATTTTACTAAGTATTGATTCAGCTATCATAAAGAATGTAGAATTTAAAACAGCAGAGAAATTGGGGGTTAGTAATTTAGTAATTAGTAATTAGTAATTCAGCATTTTGCATTAATGAAGTGAGTTTTTGATTTAGATAATAAGTATTTGAACATGTGTCCCTATAAATAAATACATACATATTACTATCCCATATTGGTCAAAATAATCACGAGTGTGCATTTGTATTACTCATAAAATACTCAAAATTGAGTGAGAAAATAAACTCAAAAGAATTTTTTAATTTAATTTGGAAATTGATATTTAACTTAATTAACCTGGAGCATTTTTAGGACCTGGTAGATGTCTTAATATCTCAGTACAGTTTATGTTTCAGTCCCTTTTCCACTCTATCTTTTACTTTCAAACACAATTTTTATGTCATCATGAATAGCCCTAAACCCCCCAAAGATTATAGCCTACACTATAATTTGAAGTATCCAATTATCTATACTTTCTGTTACTATGGTTTAATTTCCACAGAGTCTTTGGTTCTCAGAATGCTTATAATTTTATCTCTGAATAATGGCAATAGTCATATTATTTTATGTGCTCTCAATTCACTTAATTTCTTCAATCCTAGAACAATAGCACTACTTAATTTGTCAGAAAATTCCCGAGTATTTCCAAGGCCTACAGAACACATATACCAAATTCTTTAATTCCCTTTCCCATTTTCTTTTACCTATATTCCTTAATATAATAAACAATTTTTGTAGAGTTCATCGTATTTTCTTTTTCATTTTATATCTTATGTGATTACATGGTCTGTTATTAAACTAGTTAAATATTATATTTTCAGGTATTGTGTGATTACATACGCTATTTTAAGAGTATATATAGTTCTGTTATTTAACTAGAAAGAAGTTATAATATTTTTCAAAGTATTTGAATCCTTAAAAATTATTATTAGAGCTTTCTGCTAAGCTACTGACTAAAAATATAAAAATGCTGATTGCTTAAGATGCTTAAATTAATGTTGCCTAGAATATAATTAATTCTTAGTTTTGTCTTTTAAATTGTATTTTATTGTGATTTAGTAAACATTGTTACTGTAGTGTTCAATTTATTTTTATTGATTTATGCTCACATTGGTTCTCATCCCTATCTCAATATTCTAATCCAATCCAATGTTCTATCACTCCCTATTGTTGGTTAATTGACAGTTCTGCTCTGGTGCTCGCTGTTACTTCCCTTAGGAATATCTGTGCCCTTACTGACTTTTGCTTACAATTTATCATGATCAGACTTGTTTGAAGTTCATTGGCAATGGTAGAATTTTCTTTTCTAAAAATGTAAATCTCATTATTTATATTAAATTAAAAACACATTTTAATTATTTTAGACATATTTTAAAATGTGTTTTACAAGCTGTATTTTATAGGAACTATATATTTTAAGTGACTATTCCACAATCATATTTTTATATGTCTTGCTTTTGTTTTTAGAAGACAAGATTATTGAGGATTTGAGGCTTAGACTTACCCTTAGTGAGATTTTCCTAATCCATTCCTACAAATAAAAAACTCTTTCTGACTCTCATCTCTTTAGTTTCTACTTCACTTGAAATTCGTAAGCGATTTTCATGCACAAATTATTTTGACGCTGATTTTTTTTATTTTGTTGCCTGTTTTCCATTTCTAGCAATATTATTGTTACTAAGTAATTATTTCACAATTTTAGTTAATGGTAGAGCATGTTGTATGACCATTGAATGTGGAAAGGTTTAATTATTTTTAAGTATAAATAACAATAAACGTCAATTTAGTTGGATTAGCTTAAGAGAGATAGCACTGAGGTAGGACATTTGCCTTGGATGAAGCCAACCCTGGACGGACCTGGGCTCAATTGCCAGCATCCCATATGGTATCTTGTGCATGCCAGATGCAATTTTTGAGCACAAAGCCAGGAGTAACTGAAGTCTTATATGACCCATTCATATCAAAGTTATAGATATTTAATATTTTTGTTTTATTTTTATGAGCCACACCTGGAGTTGTTTAGGGATTACTCCTAACTCTGTACAGTTCTCTGGCAGTGCTTGAGAAGTTTATGGAATTGTAAGAGATTGAATCCAGGTAGACTCCATGTACTACCTTACTCGCAGTACAATAAATTGGGCTTCAAGGTATTTAGTGTTTGTTTCTAAAATTTCACCTGTGATCTTTGACAATGTTATTTTTGACCTATTTTTGACAACACTTTGCAAATTCTAAGCCAACACTTTCTTGGTTATCCTTTCACAGACTCTGGTAAATCTCATCTCAATGGTCAAATTTTCAAGAGCAAATTTTACCATAATCAGAGCCCAATATGATGAAGTTAACTGTCCCGAAGGAGCCTGATACACAATTATGATCTCTCTTCTTTTTTAATTTATCCAATTTGGCTTGATATCTCTAAAAGTTGAGATTTTTACTACAAATGCTATATGCTGATGCAAATTCCTGCCAGGTAAACTAGAAACTTCGTTTTCTGAGTTTGAAAAAACTGTTTTTTTTCTGGTCTCAAGCTGGAATTTTTTCTTTTTCTTTCTAATTTAATCTTATTTCACATTGCTGTACTTGAACTCTGAGTCAGCCATGCATGCAGGGGGTATTTGCTTTACAGACATTATGGCACCCTGAGTCCTCTAGCTTCCAAACAACTCTCAAAATAGCAGATGCTAGGCATCAGATTGGCTTCTATTCTGAGCATTTATGATTTAAACTGCTTTCCTTTGATTGAATTATTTTCCCTCTCTGAAAGTTTGGTTATTTCTGAATCCCTTTCTAAATTCCAATCTGGATCCCCTAGCATGGTTTTTAGCTATGTTGTGAAGAAGATCTTTGCCATCTAGAAAATCAGACACTTGTCGCAGAAATCTAATATGCAAATTTGACACTCACCCATTCGCAGGCTGATTGATGAGGAGACATCTAATTATCTGAGGTGTGCACCAGTTCCAGACACCTTAAGGTGCCCCACGGTATCTTGGAAAGTTTGACTTTAAAGGTCATCCTGAACATCAACATCAAAATGTAGAAAGAATACATTTGTTAGGCAAGTTCAGAAATTTTGTACACAACTCACTAGCACCCAACTGTTAGATACGATGGGCATTCCAAAAAAATAAAAAATAAAATAAATGCAGATAGCTCAGGGGTTACTGATCAGCAAGCAAACTCTACCATTACATTTAAAAAAAGGAAAAAAAACAGAAGGGACACTATACTAAAGTGTGCTGCACCATAAACCTTAAAGTCAAATCTATACTTTTAATTTTTATGTGAACAAACATATTTATTTGTTAATTATATATTACTATACATGATACAATTTAGATAGAGTAAACACATTCAGAATACAATGATAGTTCTCAGGGCGATACGTTCAGAGCTTACTCCTAGCTCTGCCCTAAGGGGCTTCTACTGACAGTGGTGGGGGGATATCTTGTGTGTTTCCAAAAATGGTCAATCCTGTGCAAGGCAAGTACTTTATCTCTTGTACTATTACTCTGCTAAATAGACGATGATTTCATAGCCAGAAAAAAGTATTATAGCTAATGCCAACAGGATGAAGAACACATCTAATTAATTTTGATGGCCATTATCTTAACACCATCAGTAAGGAAGACCTTAAGAGGAAATTCTGAAATATTTGACACAACTGAAGCTGAGTTCAAAGGATATTTCCCCTCTACTGGAGTAATCAATGTGAATCGCTTATTGCATTGTGAAGATAAGAAAGAATAACATAGAAAGAATAAATTGAAATATATGTGAGCTAATCTTTGACTTCTGCTGATATATGACTAACCTAACTTGATTGCCTGACTCTTGGTTCATGCAGAAATGATTTTCTGTGGCATTGTCAATATGACACTTTCAAGGGTCATGTTCTGCTGATGAACTTCTCCTCCATTTACTGACACAATTACCAGCATGCAAATGTCAACATCGCTCATTCCCTCTACTAATCTTCCCTTCAAAATCAGAAATAAATTACATATTCTCTCTAGGGTCAAATTGACATATGTCAGAGATGAACGATGACATTAAACTGCAAAAAGTAACAAAATATAAACAAAATGAATTGAAATGTTCGCGGAGAAATAAACATTATTGTCTATTAAGGATAAACCCAGTTAGAGGGATTATCTCATCTTCTCTCTAAGCCTGACCAAGAGAATTTTTTTTGTCATATTGGTTGCTTTAATAACGAATTAATCTTAGAATTGTTTAATGATCAATTGAGTATTCTGCAATCTTTTGCTTAATATTCCTTCAGAGCTATTTTTAATTATACATTGATCAGCTTTATCATGAAATAAAAATTCCCACATTATTTGATCTTGTTTTGCTACACTCAGAAAAAATTCATGTTCACCACTTATATATCTTCTTTTTACTTAACTTTTAATGATATTAGACTCCAGCCAGCAGTTCCTGCTCCCTTTGTTTTTTGGAAGTAGCTTCATGTTCCTGAAATGGCCATTCTATCATTCGTCATGAATTTTTTGTGTTCACTTATTTTTGGTTGATTGAGAGGGAACTCCGAAGCAGTGGTCAGGGAGGCTCAGAATCAATCCCTGAAATACTCAATCAACCAGGCTAGATGGCTAATGCCAGAACCAGCCATGCAATGCTGCCAAGTCTCAGAGATGATAGATCTCTAGAACCAGTCATGCAGTGCTGCCAAGACTCAGAGGAGCTATCAAGATCACGTCCTACTGGAAATATTTCTTGGGTTCTTATCTAGGCAAGATATAATACAGTGACTCCTGTCTGAGTTAATCTTACTAGTTCTTTTTATTTAATTTTTATTTTGACCAAAGTGAATGACAAATCTTTCACAGTAATTTTTTAGGTACATAGTGACATTGAATCAGGGGCTTTCCCACTACCAATATTGTCCTTGCTCCACGCCTGTTCCAGCATGCATCCCATATCCCTCCCTTTTACCCCCCACCCCGGGTTGCTAGAATAAGTAGTTATCTCTGTGTATAGCATGTTGTAGATTGGGTGTCAATTCTGTTGTTACTGGCTTTGGATTTGGTGTTTAAGTCTGCTTATTATTTTTTATTTCATATGGCTGTCTAAGTCTTGGTACCTTCATTATTTCCCCCTCAGTTTGTGAGGCAGAACAAGATGGTTCAAATTATGTGGTTCTGTTCTTATCTTGAATTTTTTTCATTTAAGTTTTAGCTTAAGCTCCATTTCTCCTAGGATATCTTTCCTAGCATATTCAGTTGAGTTTATGTCATTGTTTTTTATGTTCCCACTGAATTTGGGACATTAATTCTACTATAGCACTTTGTATAGGACTTATCTTTCTTTACATCTGATTGTTTATTCCAAAGAAATTCTCAAAGAAGAAAATATATGGGATATTTTTCTACATTGCTTGACAAAATAAAATAAAACAATTTTCTCTGGAAAGCCAATATATATAGGTGTTATATATGTATGTATGTATGTATGTATATATATATATATCCTATCAAAGAATCTATGTCTCAGCAGAAGACAAGTCACAGACATGAAAACAAATTTTTTATTGATTGATAATGACATTCTCTGTGCCAAGGATTCTTGGCATATGATTTGAAGAAACTCTCATTTGTGTGAAGAAGCAGATATTAGAAAATCTTATTTCAAACATTAGTGATAATGTAGTTAAAATATTAAGACATGTAAAAACCGGGCCGGGCGGTGGCGCAAGAGGTAAGGTGCCTGCCTTGCCTGCGCTAGCCTTGGACGGACCGCGGTTCGATCCCCCGGTGTCCCATATGGTCCCCCAAGCCAGGAGCAACTTCTGAGCGCATAGCCAGGAGTAACCCCTGAGCGTTACCGGGTGTGGCCCAAAAAACCAAAAAAAAAAATAAAAAAAAAAATAAAAAAAAAAAGACATGTAAAAACCATCAATACAATTCTGGCAAAAAACCATCAATAAAATTCTGACAGACAATTATTGTTTTGTAGTATTTATACTTTATTCCTATTGAAGAAGCTTTTAGGAATTAAAAATAAAAGTGGAGCCAGATCAGTGGGTTGGAGCACATAGATCGCATGATGTTCAGATTTAATCTTTGTGCTTCAATAGGAGTACTGAGCCAGGAAAGGACATCTCCTGGATATCAGTAGGTGTGAGGCAAAAAGTTGGCTCAATTATTCTTACAATTTCATTTCATTTGCATTTGTGTATTTTGAATTTTTTAAACTCAATTGTTAGTTCATTGTGTGCTCAATAGTTTCCATTGTGTTCAATAGAATAATTGATCCCAATGAATTTATTAAGCAGATTCTTAGAAAACTCAAAGCCACTAATGAAGGTTTATGTTTATGATTTTTGAATGATGCCTAACAATTTCAACTAATCACTCTGCTCATCCATTATCTTCAATCACTTGCATATATTGTTTCTTGAAGTTCTTTTAAATTCTGCTATTCTTGAGTTGGTGTTATGCATGTATAAGCAAGCTATGAATGATGGATAATTGATAAGAATCATAAAATGACTGATGGGAAGTTACATCCAAATTTCAGCATGATGGCATGATATATCACAATGAGTGCTTAAGAAATTATAATAAAAGCATATTTTAGAGATTATAGTTTTTGTTTAATATTTTAGAAAAATCTAGAAAAACTACATAGCATTAGGAACAGTGATAAATTAGAACTGTATTTTTGAAAATTGATTAAATAGAATACAGGAAGCTTGTAGCAATAGCTATTGTAGCGCTCCTATAAATTTCTAATGAATCGATGGCAGCTCTAACTTCCAGGTCTTAACATACTTCACACAGAAAAAATAAAATGATTTTGTTTTTGTTTATAAATAAATTTTTCTCACCTAGATTTTTCTAGGTGAGACTGTCTATTGTTGTAGTATTCTTTTTCTTATGGTTAAATGTCAAGAGTCCTTGTTTAAACTGCAATAGCAGTCACTGGCATAATGGATTTTTAAATTACCATTACCATTTGCCTATTATTTATTTAAAAATTACTCCTTGGGTTTTCATAAAATTAAAGTTATCAATGTTTTCTTCAAAAATAAATATTGGGTGCAAGAACTCTACCCAAGACCTCCCTGCTGCAAATCTTTTGCCAATCTCAAGAATGTCAGGGTGTGTGATGAAAAGACGTCCGGGAACCCACACCCCACAAGAAAATCTCAAAAGACAATGGGGAAACCTATAGTTCCATCATAAGTATAAGCCTTGTATAACACTACCTCTTTACCGACTCTTCCCTAAATATAAGGTAGTCTCCCTGCATACTTTTTTCCTTTAATTACTTTTTATATTTCATTTTTTATTTTTATTAAAAAACTATTTTTCTTTATACATATATTTTTATCTCTATTTTTATCTTTTTTGGGTGTGTGAATTGCTTCTGTTTTCTTCTCTTTCCACCCTCAAATGCACCGACAATATAATGTGGCACCATTTCTTCCTGCAAAGGCACACTAAAGAAAGGGGTAAGGTTACTTATAAAAACAAGCTCTTATCTACTAGGGTTAAGAACTCATACATTTTTTTACACACAGGGGCATCTACCATCTTGAATAAATGTCATGTAGACCCAACTTAGACCCCAGGTGATTAGACGCTGGCTGTCCAGGCTGGAACCCTGTATCCCAGGCATAGAAACGACACAGTTCTTCACAACAACTACAGGAACCAAATCCCATCTGGGACATCCTTAATACTGCTGGGCCACCAACAAGTGCCAGCCCTAACATGATATCCTGACAACGAGGAAAATGGGAACAACTTGACCTAAGAGCAAGTTATCCTACTTCACCAGCTAACGATAAGACAAAATCAGAAGACTTGTCACCCTTTGGTCTATGCAAAAGCCAAAATCGCGAGCTACAGATGACTGGCTGATAGAACCATGACCGAGCAAATGTATCCTGGGACCAATTAAAAATCCCTAGTCTAGGGTTTGAGCTACGACTTGCGCAACAACCATAATCTCTAATTCCAGAGGTCTGACTGATACAGTAGCAACTGAATGGGTCTCCTGGTAACATAACGAAAGACGCTGTCCCAGGCTCCATCCTAGGATCAGCGCAAGAACCAAGACCACCAACCACAGAAGACAGATTAAAATGATACTAAGGGAACAGAACTTCTAGAACCACAAAGAAAGACTTCACCATAAGTTCCATCCTTGATCTGTGCAGAGACTGAGATCTCTAGATACAGAGACCTGACTTCACCACCCAGGATGGAGCAGAAATCTCCCATACACCACAAAAGCACCAACGGGAGAGAAAATGAACTAGAAAGGACTCTAGAGTTAATCCCATGACAATATACTTCAAGGATGGAGAAACCCTGTATCTCTTAGGCCAAGGAAATTCTTTTTCCAATGACCCCAATGTTTACTGTGCCTATACAGAAGGGGAAATAAAATAAAAAAAGAGATAAAAAGTGCAAAATAATATTTTTTTAATTCTATCTAGTTTTTGTCGATTTTTTTGGTTTGGTGTGGATATTGAACTGGTTGTATCCATTTTTATTTTTTTCTTTCTTTTTTTCTCTTTTTCAATTTTATGCTCTTTCATGTCTTTTATCTCAAGACCATGGCAAGTATGTGGTGCCTCCATTTATTGCTGTACTGTCCATTGGATATTTTATTTGATACTTCTTTTTATACTGTTGTGGTATTTCACCTTCTTTTTCCCCTTCGTCTCTCAAACCGAGGATGAGAGCCTCTATAAGGACTCCGCCCATTTTCGGCATATTTGATTTTTACCCCATCTTATTACTTTTCTTCAAACAAAACCACATAACTTTAACTATCTAGTCCCGCCTCCCAATTAGAGGAGGATACAATGGTGGTACCATGACCAAACAGTTGTAAGATCACTAAGTAGTTAGCTAGGCACAGAGAGGACCACTCATGCTAGCAGCCCCGGGGGTGAGGGTGGAAGCTATGGGAGGAGAATGGAACAGGGGTGGAGGAAGGACAATTTGGTGGTGGGAATTCCCCTGACTCAATGTTAATACGTACCTAAAATATTACTGAGAACGATATGTAAGCCACTATGATTAAAATAAAAAAAGAAAATAAATAAAGTATCTAATTAAATTAAATCACCATGAGATATTAGCTTGCAAAGTTGTTCATGATAGTTTCAGTCATACAAATAAAGGCTATCAAGTGAAGCAAATCTGTATTGAAATGCTGATTCACCACTCATCATTATGTGATTACAAGCAATTTCTAGGGATGGTTCCCACACTAAGCCATCCAAACATAGCATCTGGCCCCCCACCTCCAAACCATATCTTATAGAGCAAGTTTTGGTTCCCAGCTAATCAAGTCTCATATTTCCTTTAAAGACATGAAATATAACAATTATAACTTTCCCGTTTCTTTAAATCCTTGGACTGTTTCTCTGGGAAAATATTGCTAAATCTCATCTAGTAGTTTAAATAATTAATGACTTAACTTTCTTGAATGTAAAAAGAGATTTTTTTTTTTGCACATTCGCAGTTTAAAAAAAAAAAACCTAACATGACAAGCATGAATGCTTGCAAAACAAGGGACATTTTGTCTCTTGAAGTGTATGACAAGATAGGGAATAACTGATTTGCACATAATTGAAACTATCCCAAAGATTTCACAAAGGTGAGGGGTTGAGGTGACAGGAGACTAAAATGATACTAGATTTCTTTTATTTTATTACTATTTTAAAATGAGCACAAAATCCTATTTTAAAGTGTGCACAATTTCTAGTGTCAGATAAACTAAACCAGGACAGTATAACTTCCACAGAGAATAATATTTATAGTATATGACTTATCTCCCATGCTAAAAAATTCACACCCAAAATATTTATGAAAAAAACATGTTTTCTTCTATCTGTATTATTTTGCTTTGTTTTGTTTGTTTTGTTTTGTTGTTTTTGGGCCACACCTGGTGACATTGATGCTCAGGGATTACTCCTGGCTATGTGCTCAGAAGTTGTTCTAGGCTTGGGGGACCATAAGAGATGCCAGGGATCAAACCCAGGTCTGTCCTGGGTCAGCCACATGCCAGGCAAACATCCTACCACTGTGCTACCGCTCTGGCCCCTATCTATATGTTTTATAAGCTACAAAAATTTTTAAGAGAAGCATTAAGTTAGTTAACCTATTATCAACTGCCACACACCACAGAGAAACAATAACAAATTCAAGAGTATTTTAAATTATTTTAGAAAGGAAACTTGACTCCATCTAAGAATAATAGGTGTTGCATGTGAGGACCAGTGAGAGAGTATATCTAATCTCACCTAAACATCAATTTTGAGTAGTTAACAGTATAATAATTTTGCTCAAGCTGTTAATTAAATCTCATGATAGTGAGTAATGATCATCTTCTTACTTCAACTATAAAACAACTTCTCATATTAACATTAATAATAAAATACAAATTGGGGGAGGCTGTGAAATAATCAACTGTCTAGTTTGCAAATTCTTGAAAGAGTCTCAAAATTTAAAATCTCTTGGCATATTATAACAGCTTTCTTTTGGGGGTAGCCACACCTGATGATTCTCAGGGGTTACTCCTGGCTTTGTGCTCAAAAATCACTCCTGACTTGGGGGACCATATGGGACACAGGGGATCGAACCGTGGTCTGTTCTAGGCTAGCAAGTGCACGGCAGATGCCTTACTGCTTATTTCACTGCTCCAGCCCCTTGTTACAGATATCTTAAATTTTAAATTAAAACTGAGGACTGTTACTTAAAGTTGTGATAATAACATACTGTGTTCAAACACTGTGTTCTAACACCACATTTGCTACCAGAGTAACCCCATCACTTCACCAAAAGTTTTAAGGTACGCTTCTACCCCAAACTAAACTGGAGCAAACTCAATTCGGTAGTTTGATTTTCAGGGCCTGTTGGTATTTGTCATTTTTTATTCCCTTACTATGTTTCTCTGTATTCTACACTTAAGAAAAAATCATTCTGTATTTGTTTCTCTCTTTATAACTGTCTACATTCAGCATGATAGTTCCATTAATAGAGCAGAAAATTACAGAATTTTTTATTTTACTACAGCTAGCAGTATACCATTGGGTATATATACCACAGTTACTTTATTCACTTATCTATCCTTGGGTACTTGGCTTATTTCCAGATCTTGCCTACTAAAAACAACAATGCAGTGAACAGAGGAGTAAAAATTTCCTTTCAAAATATTGGTTTTGTTCTCTTGGAGTTGGTACAGTTTTGTATTTACTGCACCTTTTATTTTAACTTGATATTCCTTTTAAAGATATATTGTGTTTATATTTATAGTTTTGAGTTGATATAAGTGGTATACTTTCAGAATGATTATTACTGTAAGGTAATTTTACTAGGTACAAATTAAATATTTTCTCTAATATCACTCTTAATATAATATTACTCTCTCTAATATTCACTATTTTTTCTAATTTAACTAATTATACTACGTTTTCTATGAAATTAAAATTTTTCTATAGAATTCATTCAATAATTTTAGTGAGTGTATTTTTATATCCTATGCAGTTAACTTAAATAAGGTTGCTTGTGATAGGCTAAACAACAATTCATTTTATAATTGCACATATATATACACTACAATAATTGATGCCAATAACTCCAAAAATAAATATGAGAAAATTTTAAAAAGAAAAAGAAAGAAAAAGAAAGTGAGGACTAGACAATGTCCATTGAAAAACAATCCCTTTGGAACTCTGACTTCAGAATAAAGATTATCAAGAAGAAGAAGAGTGAGCAGGAAGGGTTCAAGTAGGCTATAATGGGAGGATATTAGGACTTGGGCGATAATTATTATTATAGTGTATTACTGTGCTCCTTAAGCATATAGATTTGTTCTCATGAATATAGTAATCCTTCAATAAAAATAACAAAACTTAAAAATATATTGTGTTTTTTGGAAGCCACACTCAGTGCTGGTCAGGGCTTAATTCTGACTGTGCACTCAGAGATTATTCCCAGTATTACTAGGGGCATTATATGAGGTGTCTAGGATCAAACCTGGTTTGGTCATATGTAAAATAAGGACCCTATTCTCTGTATTATCTTTCCAGATCTTTGAAATTCTTTTTAACTTCAATAGCATTCTCTGTTTTTGAATGCAGCAACTGTTTCTTGATTTTCCTGATGATCCTATCATTGTTTCTTTTACCACCTCACCTACATGGTACATGAAATACATGCACTTTGTCCCTTAAACTGTGCATAATTCCAAAGCAGTTTATCTCTTGTTCTTATATTTTATGCTCTAAGATAATAAGTCATAATGATGATGATGATTTTTTTTCTCAATAGGATAGGTACATGTCGAAAATGAAGTCTTTTCCAAAAAAAGTGTCCTCACATGACTAGTTGCAAAGTAGAAACTCCAAAACACACACATGGTTTATTGGTCTCTATCTACATATATTCCTAAAAATATGCTTCATGTAGTAAGACCACAGGGTGGCATCCATGTGCCTGAGGAGTTTGATGATTCAGAGTCAATGTGTTGAAACCAGTGATAATTTGCAAAGTTTGATGCTTTATCCGTGAGTTTGTATTTTCTAGCTAACTGCCAATGGACAATAGAACATGCCATGGACATTTGGCACTTAAACTCATATTTAGACCTCTCTCTTATCTCTCCATTATATCACCTTTTGCAAAGACTAAAGTTGTTGCTGGAAGGATCAAGCTGGACCTAAAATGGCATCAGCCATTGTTATATCTTTATACCAAAGGAATTGCAACTTTAAACAACTGATTTATGAAGAAGGAGGCTATGCATGAGATAAAGGTTTAATTGTTTATGGTTTTTGGGTTGCACAAAACAGCATTTAAGGGTTAATCGTGGCTCTACACTCAGAAATCACTCCTGGCAGGCATGTGGGGTGATGGGGGACCATATGGGATGCCGGGATTCAAACCACCATCCTTCTGCATGCAAGGCAAACTCCCTATCTCCATGCTATCTCTCCGGCCCCTCCTTTTGTTGATTTTTATAAGTTTTTTAAATAGCTTAGATATCACCATTTTAATTAATGTATAGTATATTAATATATTCAGTCCAGTGTCTTTTTATTATGACCAAAGTTTCTTTTTCCATGAAAAACTTCTTGTTTGATAGTTTAATAGTTAATTTTTATTTTGGTGCCTTAGCCAATATGGTAACAAACCAAATGACCAATGACTAATAATTAATTAGAAATTTGGCATAAAACCCCAGTGTCTGAGAAAGAGAAAGAGAGAGAGAGAGAGAAAAGAAATGGGTGCAGAAGGGACACTGATACATTGATGATGGAAATGTACACTGAGGAAGATGTTGTACAATGTCTGAAACTCAATCATAAAAAACTTTGTAACTGTGAAAAAAGAACAATTTTTATGAATAATCTTCTTGTATCTAAGGTATTTAAAATAATTAAAAATGAAGCGAGGCATACAAATTAAATGGAACACTATGCGTCTATGAAGAGTTGTAATTTGCTGTAATGTAGATGAAAATGAAGAGTATCATGTTAAATAAAATAAATGAGAATAAATACCAAATAATATCTCTCATTTCTGCTTTATAGAGAAACAAAGCAAGAGAATAATTCAATATTGAATGATCACAAACTTTTGGCTACAAAATTGAGGTCACCATGAAAACAAGGAAGACAATTAAGAAGAGGAATAGGAGCATGAAACATTGATAGTGTTTTGAGCACTTTCATGGTAGTGAAATAAAGTACTTATGTGTATAAAAACCATAAATGTAAACACTATTGTAAATGTATTACCTAAGTTAATAATAACAATAGTAATCAGATACTTATAAAAAAGTAAATTTTGCTTTAGATTTTTAAATAAGCTATTTGTTGTGGTGTTATTTTGTATTGTATAAGGCCGTAAAAATTTAAGGAGATGACCTACCATCTCTTGAGCCAAAGAAGTGATAGCTTGCCTGCCTATCTTCTTCAAGGAGATTTTTGTGTAATCCAAGATAATTTTTTTCAGTCTTTGATTCTTTTTCAATGTCTTGATTTTTACTTTAGAAGAGTCGTCAAATTCTTTGCTAAAAATGTGTTTTGTTCAAAATCTTCACATGTGTTATATCTGTCCTCTAGTCCTTATTATTGTGTTGATATTCTATTAAAATGCAAGAATTTTTTTCTGTTTTCAAGAAGTTTCATTTGTCTACCTATGCTTTTAACCTCCTAATAACATGTACAATCCTTCCATATATCATAAAGAATAGTAAGTTTTGCAATATTATTTTAATTGAGGTCAAACATTAAGGTTTGTTATTAATATTTTATCATTTAATTTTTAAAAATATAAAGGCTAAATTATTTTCCTAGTTTGAAGATGAGGAAGTAGAAAAATGAGATGTTAAATTGTTCATATACTACAAAACATGGCATAATATCCTTGAATTCTATATCTGCATGGATCACTGAACTAAGGATTTGAGAACTGTGGTATCTCCTCTAAGACTATTGTTGTAGTAATTGCATGCAGCTTCTATGTCATGTCTTCTTACTCCTGAGAGATCACATGTGTATCTCTTCCTCATTTTGCATTCAATTAGAAAAGGTTGACAGACTAAAGTGAAAAGTAGTGAATGTATCTACACTACTCAAATCTACAGACTACAAATCCTGGTTTATCCTTTTCTCCTTCAGAGAGCTGGCTTATCAACATACCCATGTGTGACTTTCAGTAAATTTCTGATCCGTTATGCAGTTATCAATTTGCCACCATGTCCTAATTTATCCTTTAATTTATAGTTCCTAAGTCCTTTGCCACTTGATAAGAAAACATTCTCCATCCATGTCTTTCTGAACCGTTTTGTACAACCCCACCTCAAGTCTTCTCTTCTTTGTTACATTTACTATATAGTTTCTGCAAGAAACCATAATATTTTCTGCTTAAAAAAATGATATCTTGGGGCCGGAGAGATAGCATGGAGGTAAGGTGTTTGCCTTTCATGCAGAAGGTCATCGGTTCGAATCCCGGCGTCCCATATAGTCCCCTGTGCCTGCCAGGAGCAATTTCTGAGCATGGAGCCAGGAGTAACCCCTGAGCACTGCCGGGTGTGACCCAAAAACCACAAAAAAAAAAAAATGATATCTTAAGGACTAGAGATGTGGCGCTAGAAGTAAGCATCTGCCTTGCAAGCGCTAGCCTGGGATGGACTGTGGTTCAAACCCCGGAGTCCCATATGGTCCCCCCACCAAGACAGGGGCTATTTCTGAGCACAAAGCCAGGAGTAACCCCTGAGTGTCAAACAGGTGTGCCCCCCCCAAAATTTTTGATATTTTAGAAACAAATGAAGTACAGAATGCTCAGCTAAGCAACAAGAGCTTACGAAACCTTCCAACAATGACTTAATGACCTCATTGGAGTTCCAATCATTTTCATCAAAGTAATGACAGTTTAAAAAGGAACTGTCATGAAGCATAACACTTAATGTGAATCCATTTGGTCATTCATATCTCTGTGATTACTAAGAAAAGTAGACTATATAAAGAATTTATTCTTCATAATAATTTCACTGGCTTTCATCACATGAATGCCAGATTCAGCACAGCATGGTAGATTCACAATATTCATAGAATTTCCGTATTCTTTATCCATCAGTCTGTTATTTTAGACAATTCCTTCAACACACTGAATTTCTGGGGGTATTCAACTGAATTGATGCAACTGAACTAAAGCTCAAATCTAGAGTCAGTGTGCTGTAATAGAAAACCTTAGCTCTTTATTGATTAAAAATGGAGCTTTAGGTACATTAAAAAGGAAACATAAAAGTGAGCCACATGAAATTTGATGAATAGAACTATCATGTAGCCAATTAGAGGGGTGAAGATGCAGGCAGAGGTTCAGTAGATGTGACACAGGGCTTATTAATATTGTGGAGATTGAGCACAGAGGAAACCAAGTTCTAGCTATTAAGAGTGTGGTTATGTCTTTAGTTTCAAAAAGGGTCTGGAGTTGCTGTACATATTAATATTACCATAAAGGATAAGGGAATTAGATGATGAGAAAGGTTCCAAATATTTATTTTAACACATTTTATCAAGCTAAGTTTACTAGACTGTGTGGTAATGATACAGATAAAATTAACAGAGTAGATTAAATGATTAATTAATTTGAATAATTGATAAAAGATAACAAATATAAATGTAATACATCTATGTCAAATTTTACAGAAAACTTAAAAATGATTCTCTTTATTTTAGATAAGTACACTATGAATTACCACTATTTTATTATTATTAAATTTCCATGATGAATCTAATGTCTCCAACCAGAACACTGAATTGAATTATAAGTCAATTTGAACAACATTTAGTATGTATCTAGTTGAATCTTAGTTATCTTCTCCTGGAGAAACTGAGTTTCTAAAATTTTGTGCCTAACCAAAAGGTTCTTTAAAAATTGGAACCAAGGCTATCGTTATGAAATTGTAAATGGTGAGAAAATCCTTTTCCAGAAAGAAGCAAAACTAGTGTGTGTGTGTGTGTGTGTGTGTGTGTGTGTGTGTGTGTGTGTGTGTGTGTGTGTGTTGAAAAACAACATTTCCAATACTAGACTTTTGGTCCAATTTCCAAATATATAGAAATGTTTATGATGTTCTATAAGTGCTCCTTTATTAATGGTACCACTGAGTGACTCTTAGAAGCTCTCTTTTAATTCTGAGCATCAGAATATCCATGGAACTTATCTCCAGCAAAGAAATAAGATCCTGGGGCATATCTACTCAATCACAAAGTAAGAGAAAAATAGAACATGTAACTAATATCTATATAGATATATATAGAATAGTTTTAAGAAATCTAAACAAATATATCTACAAAAATATTTCTGCAGAGTACATTAAAGTGATAGAAATTAAACGAAATAGTATTGGGTACCAGCATTGTTTTTCAAGAAAGATCTCATTTACAATATTTGAATACTATATTTAGTTGATTTTAGTTATAGAAATGGATTTCATATTCTTTTACTGGCATGTCATTAACCATCAGTATCATCCCTTTGATTCTTCTTGATCTATATTTATAACCAATGTGCAAACTTGTGATTATGTTTAGCTTTTACATATCACTTTTTTATATGTTTATGGTTTTTTTCAGAATGGCAATTACTTTCTGATTAGGAGATAATATGTGTCTTTTGGTTATAAATATACTGCTAATTTTATTAATACATTATGGAAATGATTTAGAAATAATCTGCTTCCTTGAGTTCAATAACTGTATAAAGCAGGCCTATCAGTGATTTTAAAAAATCACTAGAAAGAAAAGAGCTAGAGCATTAGCAAAACTAGTGAATTTTTTTGGAATAAAACTAGTAATGGCATAAAAATGATGTCTGAAATCTTCCTCCTGAGTCACAGAGATAAGAATTGCCTAATACTAATAAAAATATGCCTCTTACCAAAAGCCAGACAGTAGTCAAAAATGAGAATTACTTATATACATTATGAATACAGACACAATAATCCTCAGTAAAACACTATTAAATTGAATCCAACAGTTACTCATCACAAAGATCATACACCATGACAAAGTGGATTTGTCCCAGGGAATAAAAAGACCATTTAACATAGGTAAATCAATCAATGTAGTATTAATATCAATATTAATATGTGATAAAACAAAAGCTACATGATCATACCAATTAATGCTGAAAAAGCATTTTGAAAGATCCAGCATCCTTCATGATAAAATTTCTCTGAAGAACAAGAATTGAAAGGATTTTCCTCAATATTGTCAAAATCATGTAGCACAAGTCCACAGAAAATGTTAAAGTCAATGAGAAAAACTTAAAATTAAAACCTCTCCTCTAAAATTAGATGCAAGACAATGTTGCCCACTCTCACCAACTTTTTTCACCATCGTATTTATAGAAACAATAGATTTGTATATTAGAATGTCAGGCTATAAAAATATCATTTAAAAATTAAGGCTTTCCTATATGCAAATAATTAAATAGATAAGAGATTGTTTAAAATCCTATTCATGATTATACTTCAAAAAATAGAATATTTGGAAATTAGCTTAACCAAAGGGGAGAAAGATCATTACCAAAAAAACCTCCAAAACATTATTTAAAGAAATAAAAGAGGGCAAGAGAGGAATGAAAATACATCTCATCGGTTGTTAGGATTAAAATCATCAAAATGCTAATATTCCCCAAAGAATTATACAGATAACTATACAGATTCAATGCAGTTTTTTTTATAAGAATGTCCATATTTTTTTCAAAATATAGAAGAAGTTCTGTTTAGTTGTTGTTTATTGTTACTGTTGCTTTGTGTCAATACTTTTTTTTTTTTGGTTATTATTTTCCCTTTCATCTTTTAAATTGATGTTTATAGCTCCTGAATGGAGTCTTCCCAGCATTTTTTTTCTCTAACAGAACCACAGAATCATCTTAAATCATCTTGTTCTGTCTCATAAATTGAGGGAAAAAATTAAAAAGTGGATGGTACCAGGAGCAAACCGTAGCATGAACATTGAGTGGAAATAAAAAATGATCAGACCAAAATACCAAACCCAAAGTCACGACAACAGAATCTAGATTCCCAATCTACAACAAGTTATATAAAAATGGACCTGTTATACTAGCAGTCCAGGGGACACAGTGGGGAGGTGTAGGGTGCATGCCTGGAATAGGGGCGGAGGTTGGACAACACTGTGATGAGAATGCCCTAATTCATTGTCATTATGTACCATAAATATAACTGTAAAAGACTTGTGATTCACATTGGTCACAATAAAATTTAATATATATATATATATATATATAAATAGATGAAGTTCTGAAATTCATGCAGGACAACATCCCTTTCTTACATTGCTCCCACCAACACACACACACACACACACACACGTGCGCATGCGAGCATACCAAAGCTTGGGAGAAAGATGGGTACATCACTTTTGTTAACTTCAAGGTATTACAAAATGATAGTAATTAAACAACATATGCTGTAATAAAGACAGATGCTTTGATCCATGGGATAGATGAAAATCTAGAGAGAAACCCAGGTTTATAAATAGTTCATCTTTGATAAAGGAGCATAGCAGTCAAAGTGAAACAAGGAAAGTCTCTTCAACAAGTGATGTTACCAAAACTGTTTGACCACATGCAAAAATCTACTTAGATCTCTTCCTGATACCATACACAAAGGTCAAAATCAAAATTAATTTAAGATCTCAATGTCAGCTCTGAATCCATAAGGTACATGGAGTAAAACATGGGCATATATTTCTATGACATTGAAACTAGAGGCATCTTTAAAGATGAAACACTGATCGAGCAGGAGTGGCTCAAACCAATCTCTTCAAAAAGTTTTACTGCCAGCGTTTAATTACAGTTTTATCTTTTAACAGAATCACAATTTTCCCACTGTACTTACTATCTTTATAGTCCCAAGAATATTTATTTTAACTCTATTCAAACATATGATGTATGGCATGGTTGTATCATATAGCATATGGTCAATATCATATAACATGACACACATATATATACCTCATGTTAAAATTGATCTGACTCACTCAATAGTTAATAAATATATACTGTACACAGCTGTATCTATAGCTTTCTCACTTCTGAGCCAGTATTCCAGAAACTCTTAAAGAGGTGAAAGTAGAACAAACATTATTTTATAAGTAACAGATCACCGATAAATGTAAATATAGAAGGGGGCCAGTAGAAAATTGTAAAAGATGAGTTGATTATATCATGATGTAATTAACCAGGGCTATGCTCAAGATTTAGGTTAAACCAACATTAGAGGTGAAGATGGAAAGATCAATATAGATATTTCTTTCCTCACATAGTATTTTCTACTATTTATGTCTTTTGTGTTAACACTGTCACTTCACAGGAAAGGGGGCTGACCTAGATAAATAAAATATTCTGAATATCAGGAAAATAGTTGGGGAAATTTAAAGAATTTGTCTTTGTTGTTTTACTCATCTGTCCCAACTAAAAAAAGCCCATAAGAAATAGCAAATAATTTCCTTTGTTGATAATACTTTTTGGCGTGTGATTTAAGTCAATAACTAATTAGATATATGATTAAATAAATATTTAATCTATTTGCTATGAAGTTAAATGTTAGTTTTCATGAGGCTTGGATCAAGTGGAAAACATTGTGATTATTTTTTTCGTTAAATAAGGGCTTAAGTGTTTACAATTATTTGAAAATTATGTTTTAAGAGAAAGGATATTTTCCTCCATGCCATGCGATTTTATGGCCAATGGTGTGTTAATATCATTGAAGTTAAACACTTCAATATTGTAGAGTGGATGATCCATTCTACAGTAACCATTATGAAATCATTCTTAAGCTATAAATTGAAATTTGCTGAATCTCAATGTCTGTAGAATGTGAGACTTGATGATATAGCCTTGTTTTAACAAAAGAAATTTTGGTAGATATATGTTTTAACAAAAGAGATTTTGGTAGATATAAAGTGTACAAATTGCTTGTGTGGAAAAACTGCTTAAGAATATGCTGAAGATTTTGGAGGAAAAGAAATGACAAGTTTGGAACCTTAACATTTCAGCTTTAGGCATGAATAGAAAATAGACATTTTCTATGACAGCTCTGCTGTATTACTATTAGACAAATTGATTTAGGAAATCAAGCCAAAATCTTATTCTACAAATGACTGAATTGCATAGTATGTGGAGTTCACATATTTTCTAAACTTCTTAAATTAAAATCAAAAGGATGAAAATGAATAATTATTACTGAAATTGTAAAATTCAAAATCCTATGGTGAAACTTCATTTCTGAGTTTGTTTGCCTCTCCTGAACTAAAAAGCCTAATAAATAACCTTGCCAGAGGCAACTGTCTTGCCCAGACAAGTCAAATATCCTTCAGTTTCAAATGCTATATTTTTATTTTACAAAACCCATATTCAATACAAATCTCAGTAGATTCCAGGAGTGCAAATAAAATGTCTGAGTAGAGAAATAAAATTAAAAACAATATATTTCAGAGTATTGTCAACTCATATTTGTGGAAATCAGAGGAATATAAGTTACAGTGGATTTTAATGGTATTTTAAAGTTGTGAGGAATGCAAGGATAGGTCAAAACAAATTTATAAGTATGAATAGACTGATCAGAAATTGTGGCTCCAAAGTTATTGTAAACATTTGATTGAAATATATATCCAATGGCAATTATGTCTTCAGTGTTAATGTAAGGCCTATCATGCGAAGAGATTAGTTTCTATATTCCTGAATGAATTTGAAGCCAAGGAAATTTTCAAACATTTTTTCCCCTATAGCAGTCTCACACATTTAGAAAATGTGAATGCTATTGTTTCAACCACATTTCTCTCAGCTATGAGAGTTAGTTGGTTCCAGTATATTCTGCTAAATTTACATATTTGGTCAAATCTTGCCTCTCCTTATCCGGGTCACATCATTAATGAATCAAAATTTCCTGACAGAATGATATTCTTCTAGAGAGCTGAAAATGTTTATTTACCAAGCTTCCTAACAGTGAAAAAATGATTACATGATTGTATAGTGTGATTTATAGCTGTAGTCTGGGTCTAGAAAATTTTCTTTAAATTTTATTTCTATATATTTGTTTTCTATGTTCTAATTATGCTGAGTACAGTACTAAATACTTTACCATGCTATTTATAGCTACAAAACAGTTTAACTAATAAAACTAAAACTTAACAATAAGGTAAGGAGACAAATAATTGTAAGATCTGCGTGGAGCCAAAATTGTATCTATTTCAATCCATAGTATTTAAAAATAATTTACTTGGCACAAAGTGATAGTACAATGGAAAGGATATTTGCTTTATATGCATCAGACCTGGGTTCAATTCTCACCTGTGGCCCCTTTACTCCAACATGAGTGATCCCTGAGCACAAAACCAGGAATAAATTCTGGGCACCACAGGTGTGGCCTCCCAAAAAAAAAACAAAAAAAAGATAATCTTATTTTGCAATGGAGGGAATAAGAAAATAGAGCCATAAATAAAAAATACTAGTTACCAGACTTACCTCTGGGAGAAGACTGAATGATGGCAATGTTCTGATCTCACAAGTAATGGAGTCCAGTCCAAGAGCTGTAAACTTGCAATTACAATTTTAACTTGAATTTTATACTTAATAAGGCTAGAAAGAAAGAAAGAATTCAGGGTGAAAGCAAGTGTACACAGACTATATTTTTATTTTATATTTGATTCTTTACAATCTACTTAGTAATCTTAAAATACTTCTCTAGACTTGCTTCTAAATTCCTCCAAGATTGCAATATGTAGCAATTAAATATACAAATTACAAATTACTCATGCAATTTCACGTTTTCTGTGATTATCTCTATCAAAAATGACACTAACTAGAAAATGGATTATTTTTACAGTTTCGCATACCTTAGGCAAATTTTTCAACATTTTCACACTCCTACTTTTGTGTCTATAAATGAGAATAATATTTTGAAGATATGATGCATGAATAAATATGATATTTGGTATAAATTATTAATATAATTTATATTAAAATTAAACTAAATTTCTGATCTTGGTCAACCTAATTCTTTATTTTTTGGGGGGGTTCACACCTGGCAGCACTCAGGGGTTACTCCTGGCTCTATTTTCAGAAATCGCCCCTGGCAGGCACGAGGGACCATATGGGATGCCAGGGTTTAAACCACAATCCTTCAGTATGAAAGGCAAATGCCTTATCTCCATGCTATCTCTCCGGCCCTGGTCAACCTAATTCTTAGGAACTGGTTTCTTACCTGAAAACTGTACACAATTTCATTCATTTAGATGGATGGTATTATGATGATATGGCCGATCATCCTCATTGACTACTGGTAAATATATATAACACAAGAAATTTCCCATTACAGCCTCTCTCTAGGTAGTACATCTTTCTGCATAAAGAAAGTAAGTAGAGAACAATATGAGTTTAGCCCAGAAGGCACCACTTTTATTAAGTGCTTTTCCAAGCTTATAATGACATAAGTAAAGGTACTACTGATGATAAAGGAAAAGCATCCAATGTATTATAGGAGTGAATATTTCTTAAGCAATGTTCCTAAAATGTAAAATGTTTGAGACATGTCTGTTTGGTATATAGAATGTGAATGTATGTCTCTTGACCTTTATAAATCATTAGGAAACATTTTAAATGCAGTCGATATTTCTATAGCATTCATGATAAAATAAATCAATCTCAAAACTCTTACAACTTTTTTATTTTTAGAAACTAATGTTTTTTAGTAATCAAGGGTTTATGAACATATTTATTCCAAACAGTGCTGTATATAAAGGAAAACAGTTAATTTATAATTAGGAAATCTGGTAAGAATAATGACAAATATTTGGTGGCAGAGTGATAGTACAGTGGATAGGACTTTTGCTTTGCAAGTAACCCACCTGAGTTTTATCCCTGGCATTCCACATGGTCCCCCACCACCACATGGTCCTGTCAGGTGTGATCTCTGAACAAAGAGCCAGAAGTAAGCCCTCAGCGTCTCCAGACGTAGCCCCTTGCAAAATAGTGATAAAGTTTATCTCAATAACAGTAAGTCATATTATTTGAATATTGTTAAAAATTATGATAAAATTTAACTCGATAGCATTAAGTCCTATTGTTAAATAAGCACATGTATTTTATAAGTATACTTCTCAGAATATATTGCTTCATGAAGTCACTTGAATAGTTTTATACAAATTTTAATTTAGGTATATTTTTAAAATATGTGACAAGTGCTCAACATTTTTCAACACCATGGAAATGAAATGTTAAGAGATACACTTGCAGAGATTCAAATCTAGAAAGAATGCTCAGAGGATCTCTGTTCTCTGTACTTTGCTTTTGGGGTGAGATCTGGCACCATTCTGTCAACACGATGTTTTCTTATTTGTAGACCTCTAGAATTATTTTTACCTTTTTCTTGATTCCTTTCTACCATCTTGATTCTACGCTCCTCAAACCTATTTTTTTTTTTTTGCAAACCAACAGTTTTAATTTTTTATAGAAACAACTTGTGGAGGGGAAATAGAGGATCCAATTCTTCTGCCCTGAGGGGCTACAGGGTGGGGGGGTAGTGAGGGGCCAGTGCTCTGAGAACTCCAGCCACCACTGGGCCTCAGGGAGTCAGACACAGGGCTGGAGGGTTCAAACAAAGTTCAAACCTATTCTTAAGCAGAAAATTCATATGCTTGTTTCTCATTTAACTAAGCAATATGATAAACTCTATTAACAAATATTTTATTTCTAATTATATTTTACTTCAAGTAGGTTGAAATATATGATTTATGTTCCATCTAAACTGTAGATATTTTGGTTATATCTTATGTATAACAACCTTTTGCTAAATATTTATATACTGTAAGTGCCACTTATAAAGAGTTTAGTTGATAAACTATCTTTAAGACAGAGACTGTCAAGAAATTCCAAAAGGTTTGTATATCTTTGGTATAAAAACCTACTTTTTGCAAGCACTTTAGATGCAACTTTTCTACACCAGTTGTAACTACCCATTGCTAAACACTTGCTCTTCAAATATTTGTTGAATACTAAATAATATCAGATAAAGTTTTGGGCATGGGGTTCAATGAGGTACACACTTTCTGAAATCTCTCTATTGCAAATATTGACAATGGAGTGAGGAGACACCTACCTCTATATTCAATTTTATTTAAAATGATTAAAAATTATCCTTTAGAATTTGTCTAGTTTTTGTTTAATTTGCCAAATCCTGAAGTGTTTAGAGGTCACTCCAAACTTGGTACTTAATGATTACTCTCTGTTGTACTTGGGAGCTCATGCAGTACTGAAAATTGAATTTTAGTCTCTCAAATGCAGAGCATGGCCTCATCCTTTGAGCAATTTCCTCTGCCTTCCTTGGGAATTTTTAAACACAAATCTCTGTTGAATTTTCTAAATGAATTTATATTAACAGTGTGAATTAGTGTGTGAATCACATGCATACACAAACACATACAAATTAAAACTTAATTTTAAAGAAGTCCCAGGATGTCATAGTAGTATGAGAACCAAGTACAATTCACATCCAGAGACAAGAATTTTAAAATTAGCTCTGAATGTATAGATCTGAATGTATAAATTGGTAAATTTAGACAGAAGCCCTTCTTAAATGGTACTAAACAAAAACAAATTAAAAAAACCCAAAGTCATAGAAATTGTGTGTCAAAATTGTGAGGTATAAATTGTTATCTATATAACTATAGCAATAAGAGGGTAATGATAGAACCAGGAACTTTTGCAATTGTGTTCAATCATTTTAGCAAAGAAATATATTCTAGATATTTAAAATAAATAATTAGGAGCTAGAGTGGTGGTGCGAAGCGTTAAGGCATTTGCCTTTCTGGCTAGCCTAGGCTAGCCTAGGACAAACCATGGTTCAATCCCCTGGAGTCCAATATGGTCCTCCAAGCTAGGAGTGATTTCTGAGCACATAGTCGGAAGTAAGACCTGAACTTCACTGGGTATGGCCGATAAAAAATGAATAATTAAAACAAAACACGTATTAAATTTATAAAATGAAAATATTTGAATGATAATAAATAATTATTACCAGAAGACATACCTAAATAGTGTAGCACCAAAATGTAAAACATAAGGATTATAGAAGAAATTCATTAAAAAAAAAAATGGGTGAGGTGAGGTGGCGCTAGACCTAACGTATCTGCCTTGCAAGCGCTAGCC
Source organism: Suncus etruscus (assembly GCF_024139225.1). Classification (NCBI taxonomy): domain Eukaryota; kingdom Metazoa; phylum Chordata; class Mammalia; order Eulipotyphla; family Soricidae; genus Suncus; species Suncus etruscus. The sequence continues at coordinate 78,887,202 of NC_064859.1, forward strand.
AAGGAAGGACCGCGGTTCGATCCCCTGGCGTCCCATATGGTCCCCCCAAACCAGGGGCAATTTTTGAGTGCTTAGCCAGAGTAACCCCTGAGCATCAAATAGGTGTGGGCCGGAAAAACATTAAAAAAAAGACAAAAAAAGAAATTTATAAAAAAAATGGAAAAATTTTTAAATTTTAAATATACATTTTATGAAGAATCCAGAAGAAAAGTATTCATAGACAAATATAAAAATGATCACTATGATGCAGAATGGGTAAAAATACAAAACTTTGAATTCATTAATTAAATTTTCACCAAGACAATTAGAATTTTATTATGTGATAATTATAAAACCATGGAACACTTAAGTGAAGCTTAAATGAGTAGATGCTTAAATTCTGTATATATTGGTTTTGGGGTCACACCCGGCAATGCTCAGGAGTTACTCCTGGATTTACACTCAGAAATATCTCCCAGCAGGCTCACGGGACCATATGGGATGCCGGGTTTTCGAACCACTGTCCTTGTGCATGCAAGGCAAATGCCCCCACCTCCATGCTCACTCTCCGGCCGCTCTGTAGATATTTTTATATATAAATGCAAGGGAGGCTTATATATGTGAAATCAACCTCATTATACGATAACTGAATGTAGGGTCTGAAAAGGAAGATGGTATCAAAAATGATAGATTTGTCACTCACAATGTGAAGTCAAAGTCTAAAAAGTTGGAATAAAATGGCTAAAATTTGATGAGTATAATAAAATTGGAGGGCAGATAGAATAAGTCTGGGATATTGTTCTTGTGCATTTATAATTATTCAAATGAAGATGTTATGTAGACAAATAACTATATATACCTACGTGTATATATAACCTATATATAGCTTATATATGACTATCAAATGAGGTGTTTATATTTAACATTGATCAGCATTCATGTTTTAATTAAAACCACAGGAAAGCATGAAATTATCTGGAAAGTGATTATAGAGAAGAGTTTAAAGCTTGGAGTTAAATTATAATGGACTCTAAAACATGTAGCATCTGTAAAAATGATCAAAAATGGAAAACTAAGGTGGGGCTGCAACATCAGTGATTTTTTTTCACACGGGTAAAACTGAAGCATAATATGTTTGAAATCAGGTATATTTCCAGAAATAAAAATGTAAAGGGCAATATGAGAAAAGAAACGTCCTTTGGATTTATCAAACTTTTGCATTTGAGGAATTTAGTAAGATGTATTTTAGTTGACTGCATCTTAGAAATAGATTTAAATGAGTTGAAAGATAAGAGGAAACTGTATGAACCTGGATTTAACTTAAGTTGAAAAAATGTTCCAGAGATTTACTTGTAGAAGGGGATCTGTGATGAGTTTTATTTCTTAGAAAAGTCTTATTCGGATGTTAACATATTGTATGCAACATGTACATATGGTTGAGAACAATGAGATTGTTAAATAAATATTCTGATAATATTGCAATAGCTCACTTGCTCTGTTCCTGGACTCTATAAACGTTTTCAGGCACAAATGATATAGACAATGTGTGATACTATCTCCATCAAAGTGGTTCTCAGTGTATTGCCTGTAGCTAACAACATTGGACATTTTATCTTTAGAACTTATAAAACCTGAGGCTTTCCCTTCAAGCCTGTCTTTTCTCTCGAACAAATATCTTGCTCGGTTGCTTTCCTCTTGGTATTTTTTGTTTGCTTTTGCAATTTGGCAGAGGCGGTGGTCTCTCTTAAACACCCTCTCCCTCCCTTTCTTCCCTTCATATCTTTCTAAGTAAGTTTCACCCAATAAAATCTATCTTCCTTGGCCAAAAAATAGTTATAAAACCTGAGTATAGGAATATCAGACAGTGAGGCTTTTACAAGCCTTCCTCCAGGTGATTCCAATACATGCTAAAGTTTCAAAATCATTGAATCAGAAGAATAAAAGGATGGGTTTAATACTGTGTGGTTTATATGTGATAAATGCACCTTAAGAAATTCCTCATTTAATGGCAGAAATGTATCTCACAGATTAAGGGGGTTTACATATGACCAACCCATGCTGGATCTCTTGTACTTGTATGAGTTTCCTGTAGCACTGTGAGGTGTAGTCCTGCTCTGCCCCCTGCCCAAAGCACTTCTAGGATTTTTCAGTAATACATAGTACTGTAGGACCCAAATAGTTCTATATATTTGAGAATCACATTGACTCACTGATCTGGTTGGTTAAGAATTACCAGGAAGGGTCTTTGAGCACTGCTCATGGAAACCATTGCAAAAGAGAATTTCCAATGGATAACTAATATTTTCGTAATTAAGCATTAAGCATGACTGAGGTTATAGGACACCCAGTAAGGCTATTGTCTATGATAGGACTAACCTGTTACTGGCACCACAGGGTCTTCTGATCTTTGTCAGGAGTAATTTCTTAGCATTTAGTATGTGGGATGATGTGTGGGATGATGACCACCACAAAGATTTCTCTTTTTTTCTGCTAAGTTAATTGCCATTTTGAAACCCTATAAACAAACACAGAGTATTAGTAGTGATTGCTTACTAGATATAAAACCTGAATATATAACGGTGCACTACATTAAAAAAAAGAGCAAAAATATGAAGAATGTTACTGTTAAATGTTAGTGAATAAAACTAATGCTTTTTTTTGTAGGGTTTTGGGCCACTTCGTATAATGTTCAGTGCTTACTCCTGACTCTGCATTGAGGGATGACTCTTAAGTATCATAATTGGTGCTGGGGATCAAACCCTGGTTAGTCATGTGCAAGGCAAACACTCTACTAATTGTATTATGGCTCTCATTGGGTCATATTTTGAAGGATAAACCATGTTTTATTCAGCCCCAAACCATAAAAAATATAGAACAACATATAGGTAAAACACTCCATGACATTGAGACTAAAGGTATCTTCAAGGAGTAAACAGTACTCTCCAACAAGTGGAAGCAGAGATAAACAGATAAACTGAGAAGCTTCTGCACCTCAAAGTAGTGACTTGGATACAAAAGCCACCCACAGAATGCGCTCAATACCCATCATATAAGGGGCTAATATCTAAGATATACAAGCTACTGGCAAAACTTAACAAGAAAAAAACAACATCTAACTCCGCCATAAAATGAGAAGAAAGGAATAGACACTTTCTCAAAGAAGAAGTACAAATGGCCAAAGACACATGAACAAATGTTCCACATCACTAATCATCAGAAAGAAGCAAATCAAAACAACAATGAGGTAACATCTCATGCCACAGAGACTGGCACACATCTCAAAGAATAAGAAAAATTAGTGCTGTCGAAGATATGGGGAGAAAGAAATTTTTTTCACTGCTGGTGAAAATGCCTTCTATTCCAGCCTTTGTAGAAAACAATATGGATATTCCTCAAAAAATTTGAAATTGAGTTCACTTATGATCCTATATGACTCCCCCATTTTTTGATGGGGTGACCATTCCTAGGGATATACCCTAGGAACATAAAAATACAATACAAAAATGCCTTCCTCACACCTATATTCACTGCAGTGCTATTTACAATAGCCAGAATCTGAAAACAACCAAGATGCTTTCAATAGGTGAATGGCTAAAGAAACTGTGGTACATACTACAATACACAATGAAATATAGTCATCAAGAGAAATGAAGTCATAAAATTTTCCTACACATGGATGGGCATGGAAACTATTATGCTGAGTAAAATAAGTCAGATGAAGAGAGATAGACACAGAGTAGTCTCACTCATCTATAGGTTTTAAGAAAAATCTGGGGCCGGGTAGGTGGCGCTGGAGGTAAGGTGTCTGCCTTGCAAGCGCTAGCCAAGGAAGGACCGCGGTTCGATCCCCCGGCGTCCCATATGGTCCCCCCAAGCCAGGGGCGATTTCTGAGCACATAGCCAGGAGTAACCCCTGAGCATCTAACGGGTGTGGCCTGAAAAACCAAAAAAAAAATTTAAAAACATTATTGTAATAATGCCCAGAGACAATAAAGATGAGGGCTGAAGGAGCGGTTCACATTATGAAGCTTACTACAGAGAGTGGCAAGTGCAGTTAAGAGAAATATCTACACTAACAACTATCATGTCAATGTTAATAAGTGATATAGGTAGAATGCCTGTTTCAAATATAGGCAGGGGTTGGGGGAAGAAGGAAGATTGGGGGCATTGGTGGTGAGGATGTTGCACTGGTGAAGGGGGTGTTCTTTGTATGACTGAAACCCAACTACAATCATGTTTGTAATTATGGTGCTTAACTAAAGATATTATTTAAAAATAAAGATAAATAAAACTTCCTGGAAAATTGAAACAAAGAAAAAGAGCTGATTTTTCACAGAAGAGGTAAAATTAAAAGAAAATAAAAAATAACAAATATTTTAAGTACTTGAGTACAAAGTTTGAAAATAGATAGAGTTGACAAGTTCATCAAGATTCTTTCCATGTGAGTAAAACTAAATTTAATGAGATAATTGAAATACACTATGAAATAAAAATATACATTTTCATATGGAACTATATCCTATATTGGCACTATCATGAAGATGGAAAGTAAACTGAAATGAATTAAGGAAATTGATTTAAAATGTCTAGTCAATTTTTGATCTTTGTTGTAGCAGTTCATTAAAATAGAACACAAATATCTGATTCCCAATTTGTACAGCTTAATATATTCCCAGCTGGATACAAGCTGGATATGCCCAGCTTGTATGACCAACTGACTATCATGGAAATGATTGTGTTCCTTTCTGCGGTAATGTTTTTATTTATTTATTTTTATCTATTAATCTATCTATTAATCTATCTATCTATCTATTTATTTTGTTTTTTTGGCCACATCTGGTAACACTCAGGTGTTACTCCTGGCTATGTGCTCAGAAATCGCTCCTGGTTTAGGGGACCATATGAGATGCTAGGAGATGCTAGGATATCGAACAGTAGTCCATCCTAGGTCCGTTGTGTAAGGAAAACACCCTACTGCTTGCACCGCACCACCACTCAGGCCCCTCAGGTGATGTTTTTAGAGTTTTATTTCAGTTTGATGAAACACGCTGGAAAGATGGTCAAAAGAAATTTCCTGCAAAATTGATAAAGAAACAGTGGTCATAGAAGATTTGGCTTATAACACATAGTTAGAAGACCACATAGTAAGAAACTATCCCTTCTCAATATGGGGCACGAGCCTGCCACACATCAACCTTTCAAATGATTAGAGCCCTAGTTGACATCTAAAGAATGCCAAGAAAGACCCCATGTTGAACCCACCAAAACTAACCATAGGAAATGTGTGAGGTTGTTATTACATTGGGCCATTTAATTTGGGGGTGCAGTTTACTAATGTAAAAATAGTGTAGGCAGCACTTTTGTAAATGTGTCATCTAAACAGTATAGTCGCCTAGAATTATGACAAAAGGAACAGAAGTACAAACGTTTTTAAAAATGTGTGAGGAGTATTGCATCCCACTTCAGATTGTTGTAGAAATGTCTATGTAGTAACAGTTTGTTCATGCAAAAATAACGTATGCACCATTTATATGGATGTGTCATCTAATCATTAAAGTTACCTAGAATTATCACAAAAATGTACAAAACAAAGACATTTTTAAATAAAAAAATGTGAAGAGTATTGCATCCTACACCAGATTGTTGTAGAAAATGTCTGCATATTTGTCTGTGCATATCTGAGAGAGATGCTTACATTTTTATGAAGATAAGTTCAGTTTTTTAAAGTGTGACCCCTATTTGATCCACGACACTACATATTATACACACACACACACACACACACATATATACATATGAACTTCTATGTGTGATCCCTGTGTACAGAGCAAAGAGTAAGTCCCTGAGAACTGTTTGGTGTGGTCTCTTCCCACAACATAAATTTTTAAAGTGTGGAATAAAAACAAAAATAACTACACATGAAAAAAGTTAAGAGTCAGAGAGGTAATATAGGAGTTATTTGTCTTGTAGGCAGCAATCTTTTGTTAGATCTCTGAATCTTCATCTGATCTGAGAACCACCAGGAATGATCTCTGAGCATGTCATGAGTAGCCTCTGACAACCCCTTGCCATCACCCTAAAACCAAAAGATAGATCTATCTATCTATCTATCTATCTATCTATCTATCTATCTATCTATCTATCTATCTATCTATCTATCTATCTGTCTGTCTGTCTGTCTGTCTGTCTGTCTGTCTGTCTGTCTGTCTGTCTGTCTGTCTATCTATCTATCTATCTATCTATCTGTCTATCTCTCTCTATCTATCTATCTACATCTTTATTTTTGTTTTATTTTATATATGTATATATAAGCATATACATAAATATATGTATATAAAATAAAACAAATAATAAAAATGTGTGGATGATGCTGAACACAAAGATTTCTCTTTTCTTCTGCTGCTATTTAAAACCCTATAAATAAATATAATCCTAAATCTAGTTGAGCTGAGAAGAAATTATTAGTTGTATTCATTTTTTCTTAATACATTTTTAGCTATCCTTATCTCTAATACAAGATGAGACCAAATAATTACCTATATATTCAACATTTATAAGGAACCTTTTTTGGATCAAGATAGTTGAACTGTGTACAGTGAGTAGAGATTTTTCCCCTGGTTAAGAATCAGAAATAAACCAGCACAGGTGGCAGCTCCAAGGGCTGTAATGTACATGTTTTGTATGCTAGAGTCTCAGCTTCAGTTTTTGGCATCACATGATCTCCAGTGCATTGCCAGGAGGGATTCTCAATACAGAGCTGGGAGTAGCCCATCCACAGTATGGGGCATGACCCAAATCATTAAAAATAAATAAATATAAAAGTAAAAAAGAAAAGAAGAAACATCAGAGGAAGAACAACCACTTTTCCTGACCTATTCCACTACCTGTGAGATCACTTTCATGTGAAAATATGTAAGAATCAGTGGGAAATGCTAGATTGGCTAAAAAGGTAGTCACTATACCAGACTCCAGATCTCAAGAGTAAGTATGGGTGGAGAAAGGCAATGCAGAACAATGAATGTTTTATTGTGATTATATTTTAAATAAAAAATGATAATAGATACCTTTTCATTTATTTTTAACAATACCTGCTGGTGCTGTCCTTCCCTCCCCCCTTGTATTCATTGTGTTCTTAATTGGGTTTTATAAAAGGATCCTTTCCTTACACATGAAGTATTTTCACAGTCTTCTAGAGAAAACTGAATCTTTACATACTTTCAAGTTTTGTGAAATCACAGCCAAAATAATCGCAACACTTTAATAAATGGCTAAAACTATCTAAATCAAAATGAAGAGTAATAACATGTTTCTTTCTGTAGTTATTTACATTCTAAATTATATTTTAACAAGTTTCTCTTCTCAAATGAGCACAATGAAAGGTGCAAATTATTTTGTTTTGAAATTGTAGCACTGCTCATAAAATAAGAACAGAAATTAGTTTCATAAAAATGTAATGACAATGTATGTAAGAGTAATAAAATGAGTATATCAGAAACTTTTGATTAATATTTATATTGCAGCTATATTTATTGTCATAAAGAAATGATAAATTAAACTTAAAAATTATAACCATATTGAGAGATAAGAAATCTCATGGTCAATTATGAAAGAGATCTTGCCATAAGTAATAGAATATTATTCACTATTATGTCAGAGATATATTTATAATAAAACACCAATTATATTAATTTAAAAATAATATTTAAAGTGGATCTATTGGGAAAAGTTAATGAAGAGTAAGGGATTATTTAGTTCTTTAAATTTAGGACTATCTTATTTAAAGGACTAGAAGTATTTTGAACTTTTATTTGAGAAAATGTTATCTTTTTTTTCAGAGAACTAATGAAGTCCATATTTAACCAGAGCTGAACATATTTAATAATATTTTTATATAATGGGAAATGATGTAAACTTGGTTATATTTTTGTCACACAGAATTTGTATTTCAATTTGCAACAAACATGAAGAGATAATGTAATAAAAATATGAGTATGTTAGTTAGAAGAATAAACATTATGCCAAAGAGGTAGAATATTGTCAGTTAAAGTTCTGATTTGTATTTACAATTTAAAGATATATACTGCTAAATTGTATAAAAGAGAAAGTTGGTTATGTATAGCTATTTATTAAAATGCTATCTGTTCAATTTATTCCTGAGTTTAATAGTCTACTTGGCAAGAATCTCCATCAAAAGCTTATAAGACCCTCCATCTTAGATCTATGATGCTTGCCTCTAGCTCAACCCTGACAGTGAACATTTCAGCTTACTTCTAGCATGTAGATATACACCAAAATATTTTTTCTAGGCTATTGCTTTTATTCAAAGCTGAAATTCCACTCATTTAAATTCAAAAATGCTTATTTATCTACTCATTCTGCTAAAAGCAAGTAGTAGCTTTGCATAACAGTAGGCATTTCTCATTTAAACTTGAAAAAAAAAACTTGAAAAAAACATATTTTGTCTATAGAGTAGATCTAGTACAGAATTATATATATTCTGAAAGAAGTTAAGAACAAACTATCAAAAAAGAATCAACAACACTGAAATAATAAGATTCAAACTGACTTCAAAACTTAAAAATGTGCCTATCAAGATGGTAGACTGGGAGGAGAGATATGGGATGAACTCAGGGAATATTGATGACAGGATTGGTGTTGAAACATTTGTATGTCTAAAACTCAACTGTAAATCACAATGTTTAGAATAAAAAATTAAAATAAATGGATATATTTACAAAATCCAAATAGAGAAGTGGCAAATGAAGAAATGAAGCGTGGGAAAGTAAAGATAAAGAAAACAATATTTAATATTATAGTAGCATAGATTCACAAAATAAAAAATTTCTATAACCGTAGAGTCTTTCTTGATCCTGAAGTAAATATGGAACATGATTTATTAGAAGGCAAAAGTTAAAAAGTCACAAGTTATTTATTTACCTTTAATTATCGTGATAGGCAACAGAGAAATATTCATAAGTAAAGCAAGACAGATTCTAACTTTTTGTGAAGGATCTCAATAGTATTTTTCTATAGTTCACATCATCTTATATATCTACCAAAATCATATAGGGTTTTAATTGCTCCAAACCCTTAAAAACATGCAATATTTATTTTAAAAAGTAATTGGACTTTATAGCAGATAGAATTGTGGATAAATATTTTAAAAATATCAAATATCTCATCTTCATTATACTCCAAATTCATTGCAACATAGTTTTTCTAAAAATTAAGAACTAAAAACAATCTAAATGCCAAATAAAATAAATGAATAAGGATGATACAGTAAGTACATACTTTGAAATATTCACATATAACAAAATATGAAAATCGGAGCATAGTTGGAAACATAAATAAAGGAAGATGACACTTAAAGCAAAAGAAATCAATCACAGGAATTGAAATTCTGTTAGGTCGGGGCCGGCGAGGTGGCGCTGGAGATAAGGTGTCTGCCTTGCAAGCGCTAGCCAAGGAAGGACTGCGGTTCGATGCTCCGGCATCCCATATGGGCCCCCTAAGTCAGGGGCAATTTCTGAGCGCTTAGATAGGAGTAACCCCTGAGCATGAAACGGGTGTGTCCCGAAAAACAAACAAACAAACAAACAAACAAAAAAGAAATCCTGTTAGGGACTTGAGCATAGTAGAGCAGGTAGGGCTCTTGCCTTGCATGCAGACAGTCGGGGCTTGATTGCCAGTATTCCATATGGATTAGCTTTCCAAGAGTGATCCTTGACTGTTGATCTAGCAGTAAATCCAAAAACCCCATGGTGTGGATAAAAAGCAAACAAAAAAATGCTGGTGTTTGCATTTATAGAAGTTAAGAAGTATTTAAATGTTAAAATCAGAGATAAAATAGAATGGTGCTTCTTTGTACTTGATAGGATGGAGATTTGTAAAGTTCTCAGTGGATTTAAAGTTTCAATTATTTAAATCATATGTTCTAGAAAACTACTATATAATAGCACAGCAGCGTTTGCCTTGCAAGCAGCCGATCCAGGTGGTTGGTTCGAATCCCGGTGTCCCATATGGTCCCCCGTGCCTGCCAGGAGCTATTTCTGAGCAGACAGCCAGGAGTAACCCCTGAGCACTGCTGGGTGTGGCCCAAAAACCAAAATAAATAAATAAATAAATAAATAAATAAATAATTAATTAAAAAATAGTTCTATTGTATTGCATACTTAAAAGTTTATTAAGAAAAAAAAGTTTATTAAGAGAAAGAAATCATAATTCTTTGTCACAGCATTTTTTAAAGAAAATATATTCATGGAAATATAGATGTTACTAAAAATTGAAACAAATATGTGTATTTACTTAACTGACATCAAAGAAGATACAGAACTCCATAATTTTTAAAAGTAGAACACTTAATGGTCTTATTTTGAAGATATAACTTCTCATGTATCTCATATTAGTGTTGGTTATAAGAGACCTGGCAAATGAAAACACTTATGACTAATGTGGTTTTATTCTGAACATAAGAAGGATCAGTTGAAGTATAAATTATAATGACCTAAGAGGTTTTGGACTATTACTCAGAATATTTGCCTTGGGACCTGAGCAGTAGCACAAGTAGGACATTAACTTTGCAAACAGCTGACCTGAGTTCAAGTCCTAGTATCTCATAAGATCCCTTAAGGTGGCTAGGAGTAATTCTGAGCATGCAGCTAGGAGTAACTTCTGAGTAGTGCTGGATGTGACCTAAAACAAGCAAGCAAGCAGAACCTTACTTGGGGGAACTAACAGAGGAAAGAATGTCAAAGGAACATTAAATATTTTAAATAATATTATTCTTACACAGGAACAAGCAGTTATTTACTAAAATGTCAAAAACAAGAAATCATTTCAAAAGGGTAGGAAATTTCTAAACGAGAAATCAGAGAGCTCTACCATTAGACAAGAGAACATGTGCTGGGTATATTGTTCAGAATTAGTGTAAATGCTTCACATATGTGAAGTCCATAGTCAATTTTGGCACCAAAACCCAAATTAAACATATTGACTTAAAAATTCATATAAAATGAAATTCACCTAGTAGATAAAAATCATAGATTCATGGACATAAATAACAGGAATATGTAAATGTTAATCTGTACTTTATTTTTAATATCCGATAATCAATTTTAATATATTACACATGAAAGAAACATGAACAGATATGTCCAACAATTTGAATGCTCATTTGTAATAATATAATAGCAAACTTATAATGAAGCTAAAACCAGAGAGACAATAAAGATATTATTTCTCTAACAGGTCAGAAATGTAAGTACAAGAGAAATAGCAAGATTCATTATTTTACTAGGGATAGTAGGAGAAAGATGAGAGAAGCAAGGTTTCATCTTGAATTACTGGATTGATGGCTAGTAATAAATCAGTGAGACAGCATTATGAAAAAATGAAAGAGATCTGTATTTTGAAGATATAACTTCTCATATATTTCATATTAGTGTTGATTATAAGAGACCTGGCAAATGAAAACACTTATGACTAATGTGGTTTTATTCTGAACATAAGAAGGATCAGTTGGAGTATAAATTATAAACCATACAGCTATCAAAGACTCTCTTATCATTCATAAAAATGAGCAAAGGTTTGGAAAAGAAACATGCTTTGAATTGTGAGGAATTGGTCTTTTTTATCAGAATCTAAAGTTTCTATGAAGATGAGGCCATCACCAAGTAGGCGTAGGTGAAAACCCTGTTATCGTGCCCTCAGCCAGGGTATTAAAAAAAGGGCTGAACTAGGGAGTTGGAGACGTCTTTTATCTATTACTATTTCTGAGCACCAATCATCTCAATATTTATTTTGACTGGATAACTTTTTGACAGGTGATATTTAAAAGAAACAGTTAAATGGGCAAAATTACTTGGTGTCCTTCTCTTGCTCTCCCTCATACATGTAACAAGGATATATCCTGAATTTGCACCTTCTTCTAAGTTTATGTCTCTTCTCCAGTTAGAAGAACAAGATGCCAATTTCAATACAGTGTAGGGTAGTCTGACATATAACTCCTTTTTGTTTCTTGCTCTAATGTCAAACTTTGTACAAGATTGGAGGTTTCAGCTTGCTTTGCTAAGAAAATCTTGTTTGGGTTGGAGAGATAAAAAGTAGGTAGAGCACTTACCTTTTACATGACCAATCTGGGTTCTATCCCTGGTACTCCATATAGTCCATCAGGCCCACCAGGCTGAGGCATAGAGCCTGGAGCAATCCACGAGCACTGTTGGGTATAGCCCTGCAAAAACACCAAATACACAATAAAAATTTTCTTCTGGAAACCATTTTTACTAAAAATTAAATGAAAAGATAAAGAAAAAGTTTGAAGAGGAAGAAGTCAGGATGCAGCATTAGCCCTGAGCTTGTTGTAGAGATGTGGATTAATTAAATTAGGAGAAAGAAATAATAAACATTGAAATGTCTCCCTTTGATGCAGCCCTGGAAACCATCATGGGAGAGATTAGAAGCAAACCTGAAGTTCTCCCAAAGCATTCATGAAAAAACTTTTCTTCTGGAATTCAAGCAATTACTTAAAAAAGTTCACAGAAGGGTGAGTAGTCCATTCCTCAAAGTGGGGCTAAAATAATAGAATAACAAGATGGGTGTTTGTCTTGCATCCAAACTGGGCTCGATATCTGACACCCCAGTTAGTTTGCTAGGTCTGCCAAGAGTGATCTCTGAGTACAGTCTAAAGTAAAACCTAAGCATGACTAGGTGTGGTTCCAAAACAAAGCAAAACAAAAAAAAAAGTGATTTTATCTTAAGGCTAACAAATTCATACTCTGACATTGCAAATTCCAGATATAACATTATTCATAAATCTACCAGTCTTGTGTTACTAATATATGGCAATTAGAAGAGACAGTTGGAGAGATTAGTTTGGCAGTTGGAAAAAAAAAGTGGCAGTTAAATCTGGACATGCCCCCCTAGACATGCTCCCTTATCATACCTGTATAAAAGGAGAGACTTGGACTGTTGAAAGGAGGCGGGGCAAATAGTGACCAGAACAGTGCCATTTGACTCTGGGGATAGGGTGAGGATGGAGACAAAGATAAAGCATCAGAGAAATGTTGTGTGCTTTGCAATTGTTTTGTTTTTTTATTTGAACCTGGGGCCTCACCCAGCCACCTCTAGCTGGTGAATTTACATCTAACATTTTCTCACTTCTCTGGAACCCCAGGCTACAGGAGCAGGCTTCAGCCACCAGGAGGAATAAAAGGTGTACTTACATTTTAATTTTACTTGTTTCTACTCTTCCCTATCTCTTAGTCCAGAGCAGGCAGTCATTACAAGTGGGCATCTCTGGGTGGGCACAAGGATAAAAAAAATACCATCACCTGAATGAATTCCACTGACTGCTGAGGATAACTCTATACATTAATAAAAGGACTCAAGATATAAAGGAGAAAATATTGTTGGAAGAGACAGTTGTAGAAAGTCTGTTGGCAGTTGGAAGAAATATGGCAGTTGAGCCTGGACACACCCCCTGAACAAGCTCCTTGAGCATACCCCTTGTCATCCCCCATCACCCCCAACCCCATCCCCCTCCCTGTCACCTCCTATCTAACTGTCCTTCTCTCTGGAATCCCTGGGCAGCAGCAGCGGGCCTCAGACACCAGGAGAAATAAAAGATGTATTTATTTTCTTCTCTCCTCCCAATTGGGTGGTCGCTACAAGTTGCTATACCTGTGTATACTGGATGCCCACCTTGCACCTGGACCTCTCTGGCCCCTACAAGCCTTGCAGCACCAAGCCCTGGCAGCTTTGGGCCTCTGCACCCTGCAGCCCTGCAGCCCTGGCAGCCTTGGGTCCTTTGGGCTTCTGCAAAATACATCAACCCTGTTCTAACTTTCATCATTTTTTCCCTAATAATCTGTTTTCTGTGTGCAGACAAGAATTAGACCTGTCTGTATTTTTCTATCTGCAAATGTTTCTTCCTGGGGCCATTCTGCTACTTAATTCTCTCTCTACTAGTACAATTCACCTACAAGCCTATTTTATTTGTGAATAGCTTACCCTATTATGCATGTATTTACTGAGGATGTCTGTGCTCTCCCAGGACCTACACATGACCCAGCAATGCTAACAACGAATGTAGTCCATCTGACAACCCATATATCTTCAATTGTATTTTTTTTCTTCTCATAAGTCTTCTAGTCCTACAGCTCTTAGCAGTATATTTGAATACAGAAAATAGTCTTCATTCCAGAGTCATAGAACTATCAAAGATATTTTGCAGAAGAAAGGAAAGATTCTTAAGTATTTCTTGTAAAAAGAGTCTAATAAAAATACTGACCTCCCAGGGGAGATACCATGATAACGAAAGTAGTTTTCCCAGGGTGAGATTTATCCATTGCACTCCAGATGTGCTTACCCTGTGATTTCCCCAAATGTGGGAGACTCAACTGCATACTTTGTGGTAGTGAGGGACTGCGTTCACGCTCTCCCTTGAAAAAAAGTCTAATAACTATAAAACATTATGAGCTTTCCCATATGGAAAATCAATCCAGTGATGTCCTTATAAATTAATGTTCTGATTCACTTTAATAGGAATCATCTGTATATTATGTGACTATCTTAGAAATGTATACAATAGACCAATAAAAAGCATGTTCCAGTATAATGGCAGCCACCGAGGGTTAGGGACAGACATAGCTCAGGGTTCTGAAATTGAGCCTCACTTTCCGAACTCTCCACCAAAAAAGAGTTGACCTGCTATTACCAACCTGGTGAGTTAGTAAAAGCAAGGCCAAGGGGGCTAAGATTCGTAACTTATCTAACTACAAATGTGCCCTGTTGCCTTGAGTCAGGGGAAAATTGAGATAGGAAGATGACCTGCTATCAGTTTCAAGATGGATTTTTTTTTAAAACAGAAAAAGGCCCTGCAAGACTGAAGACAGACCTTGACGGAAATCAATTACCAGACTAGTGTGGGAGAGGCACTCAGAAAGTTTCAAGGCCTGAGGGAGAAAAAAGGTTAAAGATGAGCTCATACTTATTGCAAATCTCAGAACCGAGATGTGTCTTTAAAAGGAGAAAGTGGCAGATATTATTAAAGAGCCAGAATACTTCGAGTACTAAAGGATAAGAGCTGTTAATAAGGGTGTAGAAGTCTTGAGAAAAAAAAGAGCAAATGGCATCAGAGCAAATTGTCAGGACTCATTTTAAGAGCCAGAAAGGTTTCTCATTTTCTAGAGGAGAGGGAAAGAGGTACCCAAACAGGCAGAAATGGCACAGCACAGCGGGCTTGCAAGTAGATAAAATAAGAGAAGATTCCCACTCCTGAGAAAAGCCTGTAAAATAATCCCCAGAGAGCAACTACTGCTCTTAGTTCAGACTTAGAGAATACAGTTCTTTTTTTCTCTTTTTAGCATGGTATGTTCATATCTAGATATCCAGAGGATCCCAGATAGATTTCAAGTACTTTTAGCCACTTATTTGCTTACTAAATTAGTCACCTGTTTATCCAGAAACATATTTGGATGGAAGACATGACAAATTACCAAAAAAAAGCATCTCAGAAACAATTAGAAAAGGAATTGTGAGGACAGTTCAAGTTGGAAGTTTAGGTTGGTGTCAGAAAAGATTTCTAAGAGATTTTTCTGAAGTGAGACCTGGTAATAGGTTTGTGTTTATGGCAGGAAGAATAGTAAGAGTAATGCTGATATTCAGCTGAAAAACAACTAGATAAGCTGTGAGGAAATTCTAGCAATGTGTTTCTGAAAAGCATGTTGTAACATTAGGAGGTACACAGGTTCTGTATTCAGACAAACATGAATTTTAATTCTGCAACCTACTAGTGCATTAACTTTGGTCTCTTTATGAAAGAATCAATTTAGTCAGTTCTTTTAACTGGAAATGAAAATTTTCCTGTGAATTTTTGTGTCACAGTTAAGTGTGTTCATTGCATTAAAATAATTGCAGCAATTCCCTACCTTGTAAATGACCATGTGACTATTGGGGGGGCACTGTGAAGAGGATAGGGCATCCTAGATGTAGAAAAAGTATACATAACTGTTATGTAACCATTCTGTTCCATGAATAAAAGCACTGACAGTATATTCCACAAGCCCTGCTCCTACTTCCTTAGATGGGATCAGCAACTCAATATTTTACTTATTGCCTTTGCATAAGTAAGGAATGGATTGAGAGGACTGGATTGATTATCAGTAAAAATAAGCTAATAATTCAAAGCTCACTATTATAATGTCTGTCAGAGAGCAATATAAGGTGACTTGAGAATCAGAAATAACAAACCAGACTTAAAAAAACTTTAGAGAAGCATCATATAATGGGATATTTTCAATTATATAATTGAATGTATGAGATTAATGGTCTTTACGATATTCTTTATAAAAGGGGAAGTGTTTCAAATATCAGTGCAAACTGACTCCAGTATCTTTTTTATTGGAATTAAAAATTTCAGCTTATTTGATTTTTACCCCACTTTATTGCTTTTCTTCAAACAAACCCACATAACTTGAACTATCTAGTCTCACCTCTCAAATAGAGGGGGAAATAAGGGAGGGTACCAAGACCAAACAAATATATGATCACTAAGAAGTAAGCTAGACACAGAGGAGACCACTTATTCTAGCAGCCCGGGGGGTGAAGGTGGGGGATATGGGATGCAAGATGGGAACAGGGGTGGAGGGAGGGCAAATTTGGTGATGGGAATTCCCCTGATTGAATGTTAATATGTACCTAAAATACTACTGTGAAAGATATGTAAGCCAATATTGTCAAAATAAATAATAATCTAAAAAAATCTGTAATAGTCCAAGGAGAAAAAAATAGAGATCCCCATGATATTGACCTTAGAATCATCATTGATAATTTAATGCCAAGGGTTTAGAAAACAGAAGCTAAAATGAACAAATGAAATGACTTTAAACTAAAAAGTTTTGAAAAGTGAAAGAAATATAAATAGAATAAAAAGTTATTCTTCAGAGTGAGAGAAAACATTCACTTATCATGCAACTAGCAATTGATTAACATCCAAGAATTATAAAATGCTCACAAAACACAACAATGACAAAGACAAAACAAAAACAAAGTAAACAATTATACACACATACCCACCTGGGAGTAGAACTCAACTCTTTCTTAAAGAAGATAGCCAGATGGCCAATAGGTATATGGAGAAGTGCTCCTAAATAGTTATTGGAGCACAAATCAAAATGGTAATGATTGAGCTTCATTGCCACACATAAAACAAACAAGCAAACAAACAAACAAACAAAAAAACAGAAACAAAAATTGCTAGTGGGTATTGTGCTGCAAAGGGATTCTTTATCCATTGATAGAAATGTCATTCACTTCAGCCTCTCTTCAAAAGTGTATGGAGATCCTAAAACAGTGAAGACAAGGACAAGGCCTTCTATATGAGCCAGTAATCTACTTCATAGATTCTATCCCAATACACCGAAACATTAATTCAAAAAGACATTTGCACTTTATTTTTGTTGCTGTTATTGCTCGCATGAAGAAAAATCTGAAAACCACCCAAAACCAACAAAACAATTAGATAGTTAGAAGCTGTATATACACACAATGAAATATGTATATACACACAATGAAATGTCACTCAAAAATAAGAAGAAAATCTGCAGTTCACTACAATTTGGATGAAACTCAATGGCAATATAGCAAGTGAACAGTGTCAAAGGGAGAAGTAAAAACACTGATAATCCATTCATATGTGAAAAATAAAGAAGCATAGTAAAGGGAAGTGATATAGACAATAAAAACAGACCCTGAGAGTATTTCTAAAGAACTAAGGCCTAAAGAAATTAGAGCGTGTGTAGGGACTATAGCAGAGGGATTTTGACACTTTCCACTTTCTTTTATTTGGGGGGTCACACCTGGTGATGTTTAGGGGTTACTCCTGGCTATCCACTCAGAAATAGCTCCTGGGGGACCATATGAACTGCTAGGGGATTGAACCACAGTCCGTCCTAGGTTAGCACGTGCAAGGCACGCGCCCTACCATTTGCACCACCGCTCAGGCCCCTGACTCTTTTTATATATGTAATAGCTCTATAATATAGTTAATAAAAACTTATAATTAAAGTTTCTATTACTATTACGTTTATGGCATTCAAAATATATCAGTTAGTAGACCTTCTGTTTCTCTGGTTGATTGTCCACACTGTCTATTGGAGCAAAATGCAGCAAATTCCTCCACTTTATGTTTGTTTGTTTTGGGGCCACACCCAGTAACGCTCAGGGTTTACTCCTGGATATGCGCTCAGAATTGGTCCTGGCTTAGGGGACCATTTGGGACGCTGGGGGATCAAACCGAGGTTTGTCCTGGGTCAGCATGCAAGCATGCAAGGCAAAGGTCCTACTGTTGCGCTATTGCTCCGACCCCATATTCCTCCACTTTTCTTCTGACTCTGATATCATTCCTTTTGCCCAAGTCTCAAACTTTAAGGTTTTGTCTATTAAAATTAAATTGAAATGTAATTATAACATAATTATATTAGACCCTACAAACTCCTCTTATATTCATTGATGCAACAATACTATTTGTTTTTATTCCAATTAACACCTATGAAAGCAAACTAGATTTTTTTGCTTGAGGTTTTTTTTTTTTTTGTGCTTGGGGAATAAAGTCAGTGCCCTACAATGAGACATGTACTCTACCACTAGGTTATATTTCTAACTTCCTAAAACCAGAATTTCTCATTGGGATCTCTGAAGTTACATTTCATTTTGGATCTGTTTTTTTATTTGTTCGTTTGTTTTCCTCATTCCTCCTATTCTACATTTTCCTCTAATAATATTTTCTGCTCTTAGAATGCATTTCACATGTCTTTCTACTAATCCATAAGTTTTCTAATCATTTGCTTCTCCAGTTTGATTTAGCATACATTTGAGCTGCATCAAATTTTCTATGAAAATTTAAGTCTTTGTGAGGACATACATTTTTAATAAATATTCTCTTAAATTAACACCTATATGACCTCCTAAAATGATCCAACTCTTGGTATTTGGGGAGGAGTGTGAAGGTGGTTGGGTCATACCTGAAAAGACTACTGCTATCAAAAACTATTCCTGTCTCTGTGCTCAGGGATCAGGTGGGAGTTCAGAAATATAAATATTGCCAGCAGTCAAATAAGGTTTGAAAACATTTTAAAAAATGGTCCAGTCCTCTTTCAAATTAGCAGCATCATTTTGCTGGACAGTTCCAACTGCCACATATTTGACGAGCTCTAACATTGGCATTCTTGTAACTTTGGCAATAAACATGACTGGGTATTGTTAAGTTATATGAAAAATGCATTGCAAAAAGTATTCCTCTTAACAAGTAGTATGATTGGAAGAGACATGAAGCTTTACAAATTACTTTGGAAAGTAGATTAGAAAGATTCTAATTCAGACAAAATGAAGACTTCTGTAAGCCAGGACACATGACTCAAGTTCTTGTTATTCAAAAATCTTTGTAAGGGTCTATTTATGTATTTATTATATAACATAAAACTTTCTAATGTTTAAATATATACTGAATAATATACAGTACATCTATTTTTATTTTCAATGTTTCTGTTTCTATAACCCATCATGCAGAGGGAAATGACGACAAACCAATCTTTTCAAGATGGGAAAATAACTCTTTAACAATCTAAAGAGTGCCTCTGCTCCTCTCTCTTTAAGACTGTCACTATACGCAGAACTACAAAGTAGAATTTAGGCAATTGATTTGTCACAAGACCAATAACACCCTTGCTGTCCTCAGTCCTAACAAGCTTATTTACTTTGCATATAGACCTGTCAACATAAGTTTAGATGTGGAATATTTTGTCTGAAATAAACACATACTCACCTGGCATGTGAAAACAGCTGTTTTCCAATATATTTACACAAACAAAATGGTGCTTTAAGGAAAAGGGTGTGTGGGGTGGAAAATATGTTATTAAAGTAATTGGGACTGTTCCCAATTTTTGCCTGGCACATAATGCAATAGATTACTGCTTACCTGTCAAGATTTTCAAGTAAGAATCTTTCCTGCCTGACAAAATTACCTCCCTTACCAGATACCCTAATAGTTCCACCTTTGTAAAGTTATTTATGCCTTTGGACACAGAAAGAGACTATGAATAAAGGACAATTTTTCAACCCAATTGATCATTAGAATGGACTATCTATAAAGAAAAATAAATTTAAAGCAGATTTCTGTGCACCTAAAATTATAGACACGTGTCTAATACTTATCCATTCACCTTCATTCTCTGACTCAATCTTTCACTAAAATATCCTTGCTTTATTTTTTTAACCTGAGAAATTTTTTCTTTTTTTTTAATAACTTTTATTTTGACCAAAGTGGATAACAAATCATTCACAGTAATATTTTAGGCACATAGTGACATTAAATCAGGGGCATTCCTACCACCACTCCCTCCACCCCTGTTGCCAGCATGCATCCCATATGGCCCCTCCTTTTCCCCCCGGGCTGCTAGTATAAGTGGTCCCTTCTGTGTCTAGCTTTATATTTTATCTGAAGCATATTTATCTTCACTGATACAGTCTTAGCTCACTAATTGGGGTTTTGTCTTTGAGATGATTCTTCCTAACAAGAGATAGGGCAAGAGTCCAGCCTTAAAAGAGATCTATCAATGAACTAAGTGATAGCCCAGCTGTAGAGCTTTTGCCTTGCATGTGGCTGACCCAGGACAAACCTGGGTTCAATCCCTGGCATCCCATATGGTTCCCCAAACCAGGAGCTATTTCTGAACACATAGCCAGGAGTAGCCCTGAGCATCGCAGGGTGTGGGCCGAGGGGGAAAATTATATATATAAATAATGAGAGAGAATCTCAGGAAACAACACAAGCAAATTTTCATGAGCCTTAAAATTCACTCAAAATATTACTATTTTAGCTAATTTATATTAGTTAATGCAAAATATTATTTGCACATCTATGACTATGGTATACGGTTAGTACTTGATAATTTTGGCACATTAAACTTTTTTGTTTTGTTTTGACACCACTGCTAGTGGTTTTCAGGGTTTACTCCTGGTTCCATGCTGACAGAATACTCCTGGCGCTGCTCAGAGGATCGTATGAGATGATGAAGATCGAACCTGAGTCAGCTGTGTGAAAGGCAAGTGACTTGGCTGCTGCACTCTCTTTGCAGTCCCACTTTATAAATTTTAAAGTTACAATAGTTTTAAGAATGTATTTTTTTCCTTCACTTCTGACAGAATTGCGACTGTTTTGGTACTATTTCTCAATCTGAATTTGTACTTGAACACATTACCTGACATTGAATACTGAAGAACTCCACTTGAGGTTAGGTGCACAAAAGTTGATTGCATAAACATTTTATTTTATCATATGCAAGCATTGTCAAAAATTTTAATTTTGAGTTTCCTCAGAATTAAATTTGGAATAGTTATGCCATTCAACTATACTTGAGGAACATACATATTATGTAATTGAGATTAGTTATTTATTTACTATTTTAGATTGGCTATTTAGTTATTAGTTATTTTCTTTCTTCCATAGGAAGGTAGGAAGGGAGATAAGAGGGAGGGGAAAGGGAGGGAGAGAGGAAAGGAGGGAGAGAGGGAAGGGGAAGGGGAGGGAAGGAAAGGGAAGGGGAAGGGGAGGTAAGGAAAGGGAAGGGAGGAGAGGGAGGGAGAGAGGGAAGGAGGTAGAGGGAGGGAGGGGAGGGAGGGAGGGAAGGAGGGAGGGAGGGAGGGAAGGAAAGAAGAAATTTGAGCAGTGCTGTGTGAGAATAGAAAAAATACATGGTCCGCCCAAATTGTTCCAAGAGCTCTATGGCAATGAAGCTTGTATAGTGACAAAGGAATCTATTTTAGAGACCAGAGAAATAGTATAATGGGTAGGATGCTTACATTACAGAAAGCCAACCTTGGCTTGTCCCCAGCATCTTATAAGTTCTCTTTCAGGCACTGCTTGCAGTAATTCTTGAGTGAAGAGCCAGGAGTGTCTCTGAGCATCAGCATTGTTGGGTGTTATCCGAAATCTCCTCATATCATTATTTTAGTCTTTAAATATATTTCCTTCCTTTTGTGACTGTGAGGAGGGCTTGGCATCACATAAATTTGGGGATGCAATTTATATTTGCCTGCAGCAGTCACTAGGGATCACACTGTTTGTGTTTTGGTAATTGTCCTCAGCTCACCAAGAGGATTCTCCTCCATTTATTGTGTTCGAACACACTGAATTGTAGTATTCCAGAAACCACATACTGATACTCTATTTTGGTGCCACAGTTCCCTGAGAGCAGAGCTGCAGAGTCTATGCTAAGTGAATGTGAGAAATATTTGGTTTGGACTCAGCACCTAATGCTAGTAAGTTAGATACCTTTACTACTAAACCAACAACGCATGCATATTCAAGCCATTAAAATTTCGTCAAGGAAACCACCCTGTCTCAAAGGAAAAAGGGAAGAGAGACATTGAGAGGGAGTAAATGAGATAAAAAGGCATGACACTGAATCAAGCAGGGGGAGGGCTGAAAAAGGACAGGAAAGAGAGTGAGAGGGTTAGTGGGAACATTGGTGGCATTAAATGTCCACTGGTGACGGATGTTGTACCAATGTATGACGGGAGGTCAATAATTAATAACTCTGTAACTGTATACCTCAAAATGCCTTCATTGTGTAAATTTATTCATTTAAAGAGGCCAAGGGGCTGGGTCAATAGTACTGTGGATAAAGTCCTTGTTTTTCAAGTTTAATAGCTGGCATCCCATATAGTCCCCTAAACTCACCAGGAGTGATTCCTGAATACAAAACCATGAGTATCCCCTGACACAGCAAGTTGTGGCTCCAAGACAAAGAAAAATTGGAAAATAGAAATTATTTTTCTTAGTTCTGATAAAGAGTGTCAGCAAAAGCTAAGAAAAGTTTTAGAACTATCAGAAATTGTACTAAGTGTTTAATATGTATTTTCTTCATGGAGTGGAATGTTTGTACTGACACAAACCTATTGGTAATCTATTCACTCTGAAAGAGTTAGTTTACTACAGTTATAGGTGAGAGCCTATTATACCTATAAAAAAAGAGGTTGATAAATATATATTTGAGTAGGTAGATGAAGATAGATAGATAATAGATAGATAAATAGGTAGGTAGATGGATAGATATATAGACTTATATATATATACATAGGTATATAGGTAAATAGATTACATATATAGATATAGATAGATAGATAGATAGATAGATAGATAGATAGATAGATAGATAGATAGATAGATATGTAGATAGATGGATAGATATTTGGACTTATATATGCATAGATATATAGGTAAATAGATTATAGAGAGATATATGGAGATATATATGGAGATAGATGATAGATAGATAGATAGATAGATAGATAGATAGATAGATAGATAGATAGATAGATAGATAGATAGATAGATAGATAGATAGATAAATAGATAATATAAATAGAGTGTGTGTGTGTGTGCTTGGACTATAGAAACTGGGTCCAAGTTGGTGTTGAATAATACATTGAGTAGAATTGGGCTCTTTCTGTGTTGGGATCTCTAGAATGAGATCACCCAGAAATACCAGGATGGCACTCCCACCCATTTCCAGTGATTTCAGTAGAAATCCTGGGATTGGGTTTCACTCAACCAAATTGTCTTCAGTGCTCATCTTTGGACTCATCATTAGATCCAGAGATGGAATGTACTTTTGGATCAGCCTTTCATATGGATCATATGGGGATGGCATGATGATCTACATCTGAGCTTGTTCCTAAAACTCCTTCTAAAAATAAAAGTCCTGTTAACAGAGAAACAGAAGATAGCCACAGAGACAAAAACAAGTGATAATGACCTAATCTGCATGTAGGGAGAAAGGATTGACTATTGGGGCTTTGTACACTCCCAAGACAAAAGAAGCATCCCTATTACTCTCTGGAGGACATTCTCAAATTCTTGGGAATGAGAGCTCATAAAAATAAAATGTTCCATTTGTGGGGAGAAGACATTACTAAAGGTTTGCGGTTTTCCTGTTAGATATCACCATCTTTGGCTCTAAAAAATACTTTTATGTGTTTAAATTGAATAGTTTTATATCTAACCCCATGCTTCATGACTACATATATTCTTTATATGCCACAATGCAGTAAGGTAAAAAGTGGGTGTCATTGTGTTCAAGATGAGATGCAGAATGGTAAACCAATTCCATTTTATTTTAAAATCAAGGATGAGAAATTTACTACAGAATGTTAATTTCCTTTCCAGGTAGTTAATCTGGCTTCAATGCCTGGCACCATATCTGATCCTCTAAACACTTCCAGAGTGATTCCTGAGAAGAGCCAGAGGAAGCTTTAAGCACAATCGAATGGCTCCCAAATCAGCAAATAAATCAGATAAAATCAGAGCTGGAGGCTAGGACAGTGGTCATGGTGAATGTCTATTATGGAAAGTGGTTAGGAGCATTTTGTAAATTTACAAAGGAGCTGTCTCCTTTGTAATGTTCCTACTTACCCTCGCACTCTCCCTCCTGTCCCTTTTCAGCCCTCTCCCTGCTTGATTCGGTGTCATGCCTTTTTATCTCATTTTTTCCTCCAATGCTCATTTCTCTGAGTCTCATAGGAAACTCTGCTTCCTAAATTGGCTCACCTAGGTTCAAAAACTTCCCTGTCGGATATTTCAGGTAGTAACGGCTTCTTTTATACAAGTTGTGCTTCTTCCATTTTCCATCCCAGAGACACGATGTACTCATTTGCTATGGAGCTCTTTCATATCTTGTCATTTTAGACCTATTTTAAAACTGCATACCAGCCTTTGTTTTTCAAATATACCACTGCAAGGATATTGCTATTAATGAATTTGTGAGTGACACTAGATTTTTTAATATTGTGATACAAACCAAACATGCAGCGATATAAATGAAGAAAATACCTGTTTCTGTCATTAAGAGTCTCATCTGAGTGTAGATTACAATGGTTTCAAATCAAATAGGACTGTGTTTGTAATGCACATTTTTAATGACTGCCAACTCAAAGAGTTCTCTGGGCTCTGATATGAGTGAGCATCTAGGAGCACTTCCACTTGTAATCTTACTTGAACTTCCCGAACTTAATAAAATACGTGAACATCAATAAAATTCGAGATAATATTTCAGTCCTCCTAAAAAGATCACTTGAGCCAGTTTTAATCAATCACCTACCCATTCTTCCTCAGCTCTCTGCACCCAACAATTTTTGTGTTTATAGTGTGTTTTCATGAGACTTCTCAGAGAGATACTAGCAGGTACTATTGCAATGAACTGGATTTTGCTTGGTTTAGTCTAAGCATGTAACATGTATTGGCAGAGTCTAATAAATTATCATAGGCATAAACCACATTATTGTTATCCTTTACCAGTCAGTTATCAAGAGGTTTTTTATCTATTGGGAAAAACGGTGTGTCTATCTGAAAGCAAATTTATGAATTTATGTGCATGATTCTCTTGAATATATAAAAAGGATATTTGAGCATTTGGGTAACTAATAATATCAATGTATACTTCATAATTTAAAATACTGTGATTTGTTTGTTTGTACTATGAAGATTCAGGTCCTTCACATCCTCACTGTGCACTGTTCTTTATTAGTGTGTTTTTAATTATGAGTCACAGTTATAGTGATATCTTATTATGGAACACTTTTTGTATACCAATGACGAATATAGGATTAAGCATTTATTTTGTAATTTAATTTATTTATCTTGTTTGGTAAAATCTACTTCAACTATAATACTTCTAATTGAGCCATATATGTAGAAGGTGGGAGCTACTCCTTACATCATAATTGTGGAATACTCCTGCTAGAGCTCTGCCATAATCCTGTGTTCCCTCCATGGACACCATTTACAAAAATTGATCTAAACTGCAAATAATACTTGTGGAATGCATCCACTTTTGAGGGCCTCTAAGACAGTTCCTGGATGGCTATTGAATGCAAGAGACTCAATTGGGGTCCAAAATATAAAGCATGGATCCCATCTTTATTTTTTGAGCTATCTTCCTACCCAAGTTTAACTTTAACATTTCTAAAATGTCAATTTATAGTTTTACAAAACTAAGGTTATAGATTAGTCTTCACTAATAATAGAAACTATCATTTATGTGTATCCCTAAAATCTTGAAAACTTTCTATCTGAAGTTCTATTGCTTCATTCTTGATAATTCCTCTAGGTTAACAGCAGATTTTGGTGTGTTTATTTTTCACAGAGGGTTTTCCTAAAATGCCTGTATTATTTTCAAATCAAGGTTCAGAAAGTGACTACAGCATGTTAAGTTAATTTCCTTGCCAGGTAACTGCTCTGGCTTCAATGCCTGGCACCCTATTTTTTCCTCCAAACACTTCCAGAGTGATTCCTGAGAAGAGCCAGAAAAAAGCTCTAAGCACAATGGATGGCCCCAAATCAACCAATAAATCAGATAAAATCAGAGCTAGAAGCTAGGACAGTGGTCATGGTGAATGACTATCATGGCAAGTGGTTAGGGGCATTTTGTAAATTTACATAGGAGCTGTCCCATCTACTTCTAACCTTTTACCCTCCAATGCTCATTACGCTGAACCTACTGGAGAATCTCTACCCGTTTAGACGGGCTCACCTAGTTTCAAAAAATTTCCTGTCAGATATTTCAGGTAGTAACTGCTTCTTTTAGACCAGTTTCTTCCAGTTTCCATTCTAGAGACATGATTAACTCATTTGCTATTGAGTTCTTTCATATCTTGTAGTTTTATACCTACTTTAAAACTGTGTAACAGCCTTTAATTGCTTTTCCAAATATGCAACCGCAAGGATACTTTTATTCATGGATGTGTGAATGACATTAGATTTGATAATATTGTGATACAAACTAAACGTGGAGCAATAAGAATATAAAGAAAATACCTATTTCTGTCATTAAGATGGTCATCTCAGTGTAGATGGCAATGGTTTCCAAACAAATATGACTCTGTTGGTAATGGACACATATAACACAGATTTAATGACTGCCACCGCAAAGAGTTCTCTGGGCTCTGATATGAGCATCTAGGAGCACTACAACGTGTGTTTGTAATGATGACAGGAAAGAGAACATGCCTGAAATTGTTCCTCCACAGTTCTGAATACTCAGAAAAAAAAATAGGAGGTTCTACTTCTATGCATACAGGTATTTCAAATACTTGCATTCATGTTGATTTTATATATAATATCACCCACATAAGTGTAATTCACCAAGATCTAGGAACTTGATAAAATATGTAACATCAACAACATTCAGGATTATAATATTTCAGTCCACCTAAAAGATCACTTGTGCCAGTTTTTATCAATTGCCTACCAATTTTTGTCATTAATATGTACACAACAATCCTTTGCATTCATAGTGTGATTTCAGGAGACTTTGCAGAAAGAAAGATGTTAGCAGATTCTATCAGATTACTCATGTTGAAATTCAGTTAACTGGATTTTGCTTTGTTGAGTCCAAATTTGTACCAGCTATTGGCAGAGTCCAAAAGAATCATCACATTTTTGTTATTGTTTACCCAGTCAGTTATTCACTAGACTTTTGTCTATTAGGAACAAAGTTGTGTCTATCTGAATGCAAGTCTATGAATTTATGTGCTCAATTCTCTTGAATAAATAAAAAGTGGGTTGAGCATTTGGGTAACTAATAATATCAGTGTCTACTTCACAACTTTAAGTACTGTGATTTGTTCGTATGTCCTCTGGAGACTTCAGGTCTTCCATCTCACCATGCTCTGTTCTTTACTAGTGTTTTCTTTTAATTAAATGAGTAGAACTTACTGTGATATCAGATTGTTGATCAATGTCTTGTATAGCAGGGATGAATGTAAGATTAAGCATTTATTTTACGTTTAATGCATTTATCTTTTCTGGTACAATATCTCGTCAGCTATAATACTTCTAATTTAGCCTTATAAGTGAGAGGTAGGAGCTCTTCCTTACCACATAATTGGGGAATACTCTTGGGAATTCTGAGGGGAAAAAGAGATTTGCGGGATTGATAGACATGCAAAGTAAGTGCCATAATCCCCATATCCCACTTGTGGACATTTAAAAAAGTGGATCTGAACTTCAAATACCAGGTGTGGAATGCACCCTCATTTGGGGCCTCTAAGACAGTGCTTGGATCGCCACTAAATGCAAGAGATTCAATTGGGGGCCAAAAATCCAAGCATGGATTCCATCTTTGTTTGAGCTATCTTCCTAGACCAAGTCTATCATGAAAATGTCAAAAATGTCAATTTCTAGTTTTCCAAAACTGAGGTTGTAGATTAGACTTCACCAACAATAGCAGCTATCATTTCCATGCAGCCCTAAAATCTCAAGAAATTTCTACATGACTAAAGTTCTATTACTTCATTCTTTGACACTCTTTCTAGGGGTTAATTAACAGTTAACAGGTTTGGGTGTGTTTATTTTTCACAGAGCCTTTTCCAATGATGTCTGTACTCTTGGACATCTTTCTTATTAGCTATTCCAACAACATAAGAACTGAAAGTAACTTTTGAACTATGTGTGACCCAAAGAGCTTATCAAATGCCGCCAATGGATCAAAACAGAAAAATCAAGGCAATGAAATTTGATGAGTTAAACCATCTTGTAAGATGACTGTTGATAGAAATCAAATCAGCATTAGGTAGGTGCAATTAAATTTATTAGTAAATTGCGAAGAATAACACAAATATTCTAAGGAATTAAGTCTCTTCCTGCTGCCTCAACTGCTTGCCTAGCAATAAATCAAAGGCAGAACAAATTGCAGTTCAATCTCTTCCATTTCCCAATATCCTCTTCAGTTTCTTTCTGAAGTGTTTTGAAGTTTGCTAAGTATAAGTCCTTCACTTCCCTTCTAAGGTTGATTCCTAGGTACTTGATGTTTTTTGATACTATTTTAAATGGAGTTGTATTCTTAATCTCTTTCTCTTCTACTTCATTATTTGTATAGAGAAATGCTACTGTCTTTTGTGTATTGACTTTGTAACCAGTCACTTTGCTGTATTGGTTTATTGTTTCTAGGAGTTTTACTGTGGACTCTTTAGGGTTTTCCATGTATATCATCATGTCATCTGCAAAAAGAGATAGTTTAAATTCATCTTTCCCTATTTGAATTCTTTTGATTCCCTTCTCTTGTCTGATTGCTATTGCTAGGACTTCTAAAACTATGTTGAATAAGAGTGGAGAGAGTGGACATCCTTGCTAGTTCCTGACCTTATTGGAAATGCTTTCAGTTTTTCACCATTAAGGATAATGTTGGCTGTGGGCTTTTTGTAGATAGCTGTAACTATCTTGAAAAAGGTTACTTCCAGACCTATTTTGCTTAGTGTTTTCAACATGAATGGGTGTTGGATTTTGTCAAATGCTTTCTCGGCATCGATTGATATGATCATAAGGTTTTTTTCTTTTTTATTATTTATGTGGTGTATGATTTTGATTGATTTGCATATGTTGAATCATCCTTGCATCCCTGGGATGAAACCCACTTGGTCATGGTGTTTAATTTTTGATGTAGTGCTGGATTCGGTTTGCTAAGATTTTGTTGAGTATTTTTGCATCTATGTTCATTAGTGAGACTGGTCTGTAGTTTTGTTTCTTGGTGGTATCTTTGCCCTCTTTGGGAATCAGAGTGATATTAGCCTCATAGAAGGAATTGTGGAGTATTCCTGTCTTTTCAATGGTTTGGAAGAGCCTGTGCATCAGTGGAAGTAATTCTTCTTGGAATGTTTGATAAAATTCCCCTGTAAAATTATTGGGGCCTGGACTTTTTTTCTTGGGGAGTTTCTTAATTACTGTTTCAATTTCCTCCAAGGTGAATGGCCTGTTTAGACTTTCTAAATCCTCCTTTTCTAGTCTTTCTTCTGGTTTCTCTAGCCTAACTGAGTATAGTTGTTCATAATATGTCCTCATGATGTGTTGGATTTCTTGGGGTTCTGTTGTAATCTCTCCCCTTTCATTTGTGATCCTGCTTATTTGGGTGTTTTCCCTCTTTTTTTTTTGGTGAGTCTTGCCAGTGGTTTGTCTATCTTGTTTATTCTTTCAAAAAACCAACTCCTGGTCTCATTGATTTTCTGTATTGTTTTCTTAGTTTCTATGTTGTTTATTTCTGCTCTAGTTTTTATTATTTCGTGTCTTCTGGTTGTGTTTGGGTTTCTATTTTGCTGTTGTTCCAGCTCCTTAAGATGGTCCTTTAAGCTGCTAATTTTGTTGTTTTCCTCTTTCCTGCCATAGGATTGTATTGCTATGAGTTTCCCCCTGATTACTGCTTTTGCTGTGTCCCACAAGTTTTGACAAGTTGTTTCATTGTTGTTTGTCTCAAGGAATCTTTTTATTTCTTCCTTGAGCACCTCTTTGATCCAGCTATTTTTGAGCAGCATGTTGTTTAATCTCCAGGTTTTAGATTTTTTTCATTGCTTATTTTTATAGTCAATTTTGACCTCTGTTGCATAGTGATCTGACAGAGTGCTTCTAATGATCTTACCTTTGTGATTTTATGCAGGTTAGATTTGCATCCTAAGGCATGATTTATTCTGGAGAAGAATGTGTATTCTGCTTTCTGGGGGTGGATGGCCCTATATAAGTCTATTAGCCCTAGTTCTTCTAGTATTTTATTTAGGGCTCTTAATTTTTTGTTAGTTTTCTGTCTGGTGGATCTGTCCAGTGGTGATAGTAGAGTATCAAGATCTCCTATTACTATCACATTTCCTTTCAGGTGTTTCTCCAGTTTTGCAAGCAGTTGCTGTACATATTTTGCTGGCTCTGCATTAGGTGCATAGATATTAACCAGTGTTAGCACTTTTTGGTCTAGTGTTCCCCTGATCAGTAAGTAGTGGCCTTCTTTGTCTCTGATCACTTTCTTAAGGTTGAATTGAATTTGATATCAGAATGGTCGTCCCTGCTTCTTTTATTTCCATTGGCCTTGATAACTGATTTCCATCCTTTCATTCTAAGCCTGTGTCTATCTTGTACTTGTAGGTGTGTTTCTTGTAGGCAGCAAAAATCTAGTTTATGTGTTCTAATCCAGTTTTCTGTTGTGTGTCTTTTAATGGGAGAGTTTACTCTATTAACATTTAAGGAGATTATTGACAGAGAGGGCTGTTGTGCAGTTGTTTTGTTTATGGTGGTTTTTGTTATTATCGCAGGTTTGGATTATGTAATTTGTCTCTGAGTAGGTCATTTAAGATCGGTTTTATTTGCTCAAATAATGCTAGTTCATTTTGTTTGAGAATGATTTTAGCCCCCCCATGTGAATGAGAGTTTTGCTAAATAGTGGACTTTAGGTTGAAAATTTCTTTCATTCAGTTGTTTAAATATGTAATTCCACTGTCTTCTTGCTTAAGGTATTTCATATGGGATATCTTGTTTGATTCTAATATACCTTCCTTTGTATGTAAGTGTTTTTTTTTTCTTATTGATTTAAGTAGGTCGCCTTTCTCTTTGTTTTGAATTACTATGTGTCTTGGAATTGGTTTGTTAGTGTCTATTTGGGGGGGGGATTTTTTCACCTCCTGGATTTGCTCAGATGTGTCTTTCCAGAGGATGGGAGAGTTTTCCGCAATTATTTCCCTGACTAATTGTTCTTCCCCTTTCCCTGTTTCCTCCCTTTTTGGTATACCTACAATTCTTAGGTTGTTTCTTTTGTCTTTGCTCATTAAATACTGGACTTTTACTTCCAGTGTTTTATCTTCTATTTCTTTTTTGGCTTCTTTGTTGTCTTTGTTTACAGTTTATCTTTGAGTTGTTCTATGTGATTCTCGAGCTGTGTGATTCTGCTCTTTTGGCTTCCTACAGTTTTATGTAATTCCTTTAATTCTGTTTGCATGGAGTCACTCATATTTTGTAATAATTCTTTTAGTTGGTTGATTTGTTTATTCATGGATTTCTTGTATTCGTTGGCTAATGTTTCTTTCATTTTCTTAAACATGGCTTGCATTTCATTCCTCATGGCTACTTTAAGATCTTCTGTTGATTCTGTGCGTTTTGAAGGACTTGGAAATTTATTAGGGATCCTTTCCATATCCCCTGAATTCAGGGTCTTCTTTGATCTACCCATATTCCTTTGCATATATTGGTGTGGCTAAGAGTGCAGTGCCTTCTGAATTCAGACTACTTTTGCCACCTGTGTGTTGGGGCTGGGTCCCTTCCCTGGAGTGCTGCTTCTGGTGGGTATGTTGTGGGGCTTGGCCTCTCCCTCGTCCTCCAGTCAAGCCTGGTCTATCACTCCCCTTTCTTGTCAGACAGTGCAATTCTGCTCCTGGCCACAGTGGCAGAGGGCGCTTTTGAGCCTAGATGAGTTACCTCCCCCACCTGGGAGTCAACCTGTGCTTCCTTCTTGGCCCTCTAGTCACACTGCTCCCCCTGGCTCTCTGTCCCTCCGTGCTGCCTATGCTACGTTGGCTAGTTGGTGAAAGCTTTTGAGCTCCCTCTGGCCTCTCTCTCAGGACTCAAGGTCCTCCTGGGCTACCTGTTTTGGTGACCCTCCAACGGCCAGTGCCATTCCTGGCACCTCCTTCCCAGCCTCACCACCTCTCCAGGGCTACTCGCTGCTCCCTGGCTCTGCGGCCTGCTTGTGCCCTTCTCGGCACCTATTTCCCAGCCTCTCCGCCTCCTTTCCAACCTCACCGCCTCCTCAGGGCTGCTCCTCCTCTTTTTTTCTTCCTTGACTTACTTTATTCCATTATTTTCTATTACTTTCTTTGTTCCCTTTCCTTCTTTCCTCATTCCTCATTACTTCCTTCTTCCCTTCTTCCTTCCTCATTTCTTTCATCCTTTCTCCCTTCCTCACTCCTTCTATCTCTTGATCCATCCCTCTCTCCTTTCCTTCATTTTTCCTCCCGTCCATCCTTCCTACTTTCATTCCTTTCTTCCTTCTCTCCTGCCTTCTTCCTTTTTATTCCTTCTTCCCATCCTCACTCTCTTCCTCCCTCCCTCCCTCCCTTCCTTATTTCTTTCCACCTTTCTTCATTCCCTTGATCCCTCCATGCCTTCATTCCATCACAATTTTTCCTTCTTTCCCTTCCTCCTTAATTCCCTTCTTCCTTCCTTTTTCCTCCCTTCTTCTTTCCTTCCTCCCTTATTCCTTCCTTCTTCCTTCATCTGTTGTTCTTTCTTCTTTCCTCTTGTACTTTTTTCTTTCTTCCAAACATCCATTCTTTTATTATATTCTTAATTGACAAGCATAGAGAAATGATCTTTACAATCTGTTTAAGCTCCAAATCAGCTTTAAAAAGTTATCAGAGAATTTTAATTTATATTTCACATAGAATTAGGATTTAATCTTTTCAGAGAAATCTTCAAAAGAAACAACTCATAAATTTTATTTTATGATAATGTCATTTGATATGAGCACTTACATTTAACACCATAATTGCACCATCACAACATCAATTTTAAAGCATTGAAAACCTTTTAAATTGTATCCAGTAATTCCAGGTTCCCAAACTTAGCAAACAAGGAATAAAATACTAAAAGGAAAGATATGCTTTAATAAGTAATTAATTTAATAAAATAAATTAGAAGAAAATTAAAAATTGGTAATAAAACCAATTTACATTAGATTCTAATTCTAATATCTGTTAATTACATTTCCTCATAATTTTATTTTGTTCTAATTTATTAAAATTGGATAAGCATCAAATTATTTTAGAAATACACTATAAAAATGAATGAAATTAGAAAATTTAATAACATGAAATATTTAGTGTTTTATTAAAGTTCTGTTTATTTATGAATTAATAAAATAATAAAAATACATCTAAGAATTTATGTAATACAAATACTGCATTCTTTGATTTTATAAGTCCTTTTTTTTTTTTTTTTTTTTTTTTTTTTTGGTTTTTTGGGCCACACCCTGTGATGCTCAGGGGTTACTCCTGGCTATGCGCTCAGAAGTTGCTCCTGGCTTCTTGGGGGACCATATGGGGCGCCGGGGGATCGAACCGCGGTCCCTCGGTCCGTCCTAGGCTAGCGCAGGCAAGGCAGGCACCTTACCTCCAGCGCCACCGCCCGGCCCCCTATAAGTCCTTTTTAATCATTGTATTAATATATTAGTAAGCGAATTCAAAAAGTGAGGTTTATTTTTTTTTTCTTTTGGTTGTTGTGCAAAACCCTGTAGTGTCAGGTATTCATCTAGCTCTGTACTATAGGATCACTCCTGAAAACCTTGGGAAACCATATGTGGTTCCAGGTATCTAACCCAGGACAGCCCCAGGAAGACAAATACTAAACCCATCATACTAGCTCTTTTGCACTCTAAACAGTGATGTTTCATTTCTTAGAATATATATTATTAATGCAGGAAAAGGAGTGTCTAACTTTTACAAAATAAAAAAAAGAAATACAAAGAGTAAATAAAAGAGTAACTTTTCATACTTATCCTATTTTTAATAGGATCATTAAAATAATGCATTACCTTACAATATGCTTTTAATAATTAATGAGTCAATGATGTAGTCTAACAGTGCACAATAAATGTCAAAAATATTTGTGCCTTGTAAATTTTCTGCTAGATTTTTGCTTGTATACCTTAGTCCATAATTTCTGAAACATTCTATTTTTACTATGAACAACTCCACATTCAAATGAGATAGGAGGAAATAAAATAAGAAGCTTTTATAATGATATTTAGGAATAGGTTAATATAAAATGCACTAATTATAATGAAAGTATTATTTTCATTCTAAAATCATCATCTAATCAGATTTAATTTTTTACAAAGTACCTAATATTAAACTGTATTAAGTTGAGTCATAAGACTCCCCAGGCTAGTGGAAATTTTGGAGATAATGTAGCAAAAAAATACTGGAAAAGAGAGAAAGAAGAGCATTAATACATGAAAATTATTTCTTAAATATTTTCCTATATACAAAAGTTATATCTTAACATTATATTCAAATGAAACCCAAACTGAAATGAAATGTCTTTAAACATATGTTTTGGTAAAAATAGCCTCCTTGGTATAGATAAAACTTGCATCATTATAAAAATTTAATTGAAAGATATAACATACTTCTGAAAATCATATTTATTTATTGATTTGTATTCATTTCATATTATCTAAAATTTTTAATTACATTTAATATAATATTCTGACATTTCTTTTACTGAGATATCTCAATCCCACACTGATAAACTACAAATTTAAAAAATAAAATGATGAGATTAATTTTTCTATTTGAAGATATTGGTTGACTTCAGAAGGCATATTTAAAAAAATCAAACTTATTTTTTAGGTGTGTATGTGGAGCTAACTAAAAGAGTAAAATAAGATATTAAGTATTGGGAACATAATTTATCAAGAAAATAAATAGGTACACTAAAAGTATTATAGAAAATTATATTCATTTACACTGGTTTTGATACCATATATGGCAGTACTCAATGCTCACACTCTCCTCTGCACTTAGTGATTACTCTTGGTGGTGATCATGGACCATAGGTTATGCTGGAATAAAACCATGTTTGATTACATAAAAGGCAAAAGCCCTACCTATTGTACTATTGCTTCAGCATAAATTTTCAATAGGAGCTATTTAGGATCTATGGAAGGCTGGGTTGCTTCTTATATAGGAACTCAGTAAGTTTTTAATTTACGAATAACCTTGGACATTATGTGATTTTTATAAACCTAATTAATAAACAACTTTGAGGAGCATATTCTAACACCAAGATTATGTGAAAAATAACATTTTATTACATATAATTTGTAACATAGAGAATTAAATATATACTTGTCATAAATTTGGAACTCAGTTTTTTATCAGCTCAACTCCTAAAATAATTTTTAGAATTTCACAACAAAAACCACCAAATATATTACTTCTGTGGAAGTGTGTAGCTAGTTGACCTTCAAATGACTAACTCAATGCTTTTCCTTTTCTTTTGGATACATGGACACCTCCTGACTCAAACAAAACCAAATAAAACACACCCATTCACCCACACACACACACACTACTAGAAATGAGGAATAAAATATCTACTTTTAATTCTAATTAGTCAGGAATCGGTATACAAGAAGTGTTCACATATTTTATATAAAAAAATCTCTAGGGGCCTGAGTCATAGCACAGAGAAAGGGCATTTAACTCATATCAAAGTCATATAAACTCCAGGTGTATGGTATTATTTTAACACTGATATCTTTTTTTTTCACAGCATCAACCTTTTCTTTTATTGAAACCATTGTAATTTATGAAGTTCTTTTTTTATTATATATAATTTTTTGACCATATTGGCTTACATATTTTTCACAGTAGCATTTTAGGTACATATTAACATTGAATCGGGAATTTCCATCACCAAATTTGTCCTTCCTCCACCCCCGTTCCTATCCTGCATCCCATTTCCCCCACCCTCACCCCCCAGGCTGCTAGAGTAAGTGATCCCCTCTGTGTCTAGCTTACTACATGGTATCTGTTTGGTCCTGGTACCCTCCCTTATTTCCCCCTCTATTTGAGAGGCAGAACTAGATAGTTCAAGTTATGTGGTTTTGTTCGAAGAAGAGAAAAGCAATAAAGTGAGGTAAAAATCAAATAAGTCAAAAATGGGTGTAGTCCCTCTAGGGGCTCTCAAACTCAGTTTGAGAGAGGACAGGAAAAAAGGACTTGAAATACCACAACAATACAAAAAGAAATATCAAAAAAAATATCCAATGATCACTATAGCACTGAAGGCAAGCACCACATAATTGTCTAGGTCCTGAAATAGAATCATGCCAGAGCGCAAAAAGAAAGAGAAAGATAAAATAACATAAAATAAAATTGGAGACATCAACTTCCAATATCTACACCAAAACAAAGAAGTCCCAAAAATAAAAATAAAAAATAAATAAATAGATAGAAAAAGATTATTTTGTGCCTTTTTTTCCTACATAGGCATAGTAAATATTGGGGGCCTTAGAGAGGGAATTCCCTTGGCCTAGGAGATAGAGGGTTTCTCCACCCTTGAAGTATAGTGTCTTGGGATTGACTGTAACACAGAGATCTTTATATATTGTCTGCACCACAGTATAGATAGGCATTTGTTACTTTAGTTGCATTTTTAATAAGATCAAAAAAGAGGCAAATTTTTAAATGCACCAATATTAAAGGCATTTGTTACCCTAGTTGCATTTTTAATAAGATTAAAAATTGGCAATTTTAAATGCACCAATATTAAATGTTATAATTATAAACAGGTTATTTTACCAGTTTGTTTTCAGTATAGGATTCATTAATATCTATATCATTAAGGTCTTAAATACAACCTAGAGTAGTTTATTTTTTTTTATTTTTGCTCTCCACCCCCCACTAGTATTTCTTATGGAGAAATTCTTTCTCTATTGAAAGCACATGTGAAAATTGCATAAATGGTGGGCCACTTCAAGGTACTATAGGGCAATGGTAGGATTAAAAGGCTAAAGGTTGAAATGGGATCACAATTTAGAAAAATGTTAAAAACACTGATAAGACTAGAAAAGAAAAAAAAGAAAAAAACAACAGTTATTCTTGTGAACAACAAAATGCTAAATGAAATAGAGAATAAAATACAGTACTTATATAAAATAAGACTAAAATGTTAGGAAAAATTTGCGATTGTAAGGAAATAAAATGTGATTGTCAAAGGAAGGTGAACATTAAAATTAGCCATAAGAGGTCACAGATAAAAGTGGATTATTTAACATATATTGCAAAGTTGAAGCAAAAGTGTTAAATATCCTTAGTAAAATTTAAAAAAGAGAATATTTTTAAGTTTATTAATCCACAATATATCCAGGAAAATAGAGAGGTAGAATGAGGACAGATCAGGAGACTTTACTATCCATGCATAATGGCAGACTTATATATATGCAATTTGAACTAGACGACATTGCCACTAGCACGGAATAAGAGTTCCTTTCTCTCCACATCCCCACCAGCACTGCTTCTTCTCATTCTTTGTGATGTGCACTGTTTTCTGTGATGTGAGATGGTACCTCACAGTTGTTTTGATTTGCATCTCCCTGATGATTAGTGATGTGGAACATTTTTTCATGTGCCTTTTGGCCATTTGTATTTCTTCTTTGACAAAGTATCTGTTCATTTCTTCTCCACATTTTTTGATGGGATTAGATCATTTTTTCTTGTAAAGTTCCATCGGTATCTTTTATAGTTTGGATATTAGCCACTTATCAGATTGGTATTGGTTGAATAGTTTCTCTCACTCAGTGGGTAGGTTTTGTAGCCTGGGCACTATTTCCTTTGAGGTGCAGAACTTTCTAAGCTTAATCTATTTATTTCTGCTTGCACTTGTTTGGAGAGTGCAGTTTCCTCCTTGAAGATGCTTTTAGTCTCTATGTCATGAAGTTATTTACCTAGGTGTTGTTCTATATATCTTATGGTTCAGGTCTGATATTAAGGTATTTAATCAATTTGGATTTTACCTTCATACATGAGGGTTTGAGTTCTCTTTTTTGCAAGTGGCTAACCAGTTGTGCCACCACCACTTGTTAAAGAGGCTTTTTGTGCTCTATTTAGGATTTCTTGATCCTTTATCTCTTATTTCTAGGAGTTCTATAGGTTTTTTTTTTTTTTTTTGGTATAGGTCCTTTACATCATTGGTCAAATTGACTCCAAAATATTTGAGTTTGTGTGGCAGTAATGTGAATGGGTTTGTTTTCTTAATATCAAATTTTTCACTGTCATTATTAGTGTATAAGAAGGCCATTGATTTTTGTGTGCTAATTTTGTAGCCTGCCATATTGCTATATGAATCTATTATTTCTATAAGCTTGTTGCTAGAGTCTTTAGGGTTTTCTAAGTAGAGTATCATGCCATCTGCAAGCAGTGAGAGCTTGACTTCTTCTTTTCCTATCTGGATTTCCTGGATTTTTTTTTTTTGCTTAATTGCTATAACAAGTACTTTCAATACTATATTAAATAGGACTGGTGAAAGAGGACAGCCTTGTCTTGTACCACAATTTAAAGAAAATACTTAGAGTTTTTCTTCATTTAGGATAACATTTGTCATTGGCTTGTGGTAGATGGCTTTGACTAGATTAAGGAAGGTTTCTTTGATTCTATATTCTGAGAGTTTTTATTAAGAATTAGTGTTGGATCTTATCAAAAACTTTCTCTGCATCTATTGATGTGATCATGTAATTTTTATTTTTCTTGTTTACATTTTGCATTTTGTTTATTGATTTACAGGTATTCAACCATCCTTGAACTCTGATATGAACCTACTTGGTCATAGTGAATAATCTTCTTGATGAGGCATTGGTTCCTATTTACCAGGATTTTGTTGAGGTTCTTTGGATCTGTGTTCATCAGGGATATTGGTCTGTAATTTTCCTTTTTGGCAGCATCTCTATCTGGTTTAGGTATCAAGGTGATGTTGGCTTCATAAAAGCTTTTTGGAAGTGTTCCCATTTTTTCACTTTCATGAAAGAGCCTGGCCAGGATTGGTAATAGTTCCTCTTGAAAAGTTTGAAAGAATTTATTAGTGAATAATTTTGGCATGGGATTTTGTTTTGGGGCAGACATTTGATTATCATTTTAATATCCTCAATAGTGATGGGAGTGTTTAGATATACTACATCTTCCTTATTCAACCTTGGAAGGTTTTAAGAGTCCAAGAATTTAACCATTTCTTCCAGGTTCTCATGAATAATGGCATAGAGTTACTCAAGGTAGTCTTTGATTACCCTTTGAACCTTTACAATATCTGTAGTGATACCCCCATTTTCATTTTTGATATGGGTTATCAAGTTTCTATCTCTCTCTGTGAATTTTGTCAATTGTCTATCATTCTGGTTTATTTATTAAAGAAACAACTTCTACTTTTTTGATCTTTCAGATTGTTTTTTGGGTTTCCACTTAATTGATTTCTGCTCTCAGCAGAAAAATGTTTTTGCTGCCTTCCCCATTGCTTCCTTGAGTAATGAATTTTGGGATGGGCTTTGGTATTTTACTTTCCTCTCCATATTCCATGAGAAGAGAGACAAAAGAGAGAGCAAGAAGACCATGATGTATGGTAGAATGAGTCCACTAAGGGGGAATCTATTGAGATGCTGACTGTTGCACATATGTCTTCCAGTGTTAATCAGGGCATCTTCAAGAACTAATAATGAAAAAGGTCGCACTAGTACAGGAAGCAATAGCAGATGTCAAGTGAAAGGTAATAGTGCCAGAGAAAAAAACTAAGGCATTTCTGGAACCATCAGCAAACAGAAACTGGAGAGGCCAAGGTATCTATGACATAAAGACCTGTAGGTAATGGTTAAGGATGAGATAGAAAAGAAATACTGGAAATATATTGGGGAGTTTGACCACACACAGTTCTCAGCAGCACTGAGACTCAGGAGCCTTAAATTAGAGTGGAGGTTCCAAGGAGATGAAAGAATGAAGCATAGAGCCAGTGAACTTGTGCCACACCAAAGCCCCATCTCTAAGATCTTGAGAGAAAATTCATCAGGATTCTTACAGTAAACTAGCTTAGTGTCCCATGTCTTGTCTGCCTTGAATTTGTGAGAGGTCTTGACTATCCTGACTCAGGATAATGCTATCACTGATGCTCAACCTCACTTTCCACATTATGCCCACAAGTGGAAAGAGCTGAACCAGAAGGCTCTGGCTTGGCACCATAAGCATGTGAAGAATCTCGAACAACCTCAGCAGGGCCTGGGAAAGATTCAGGACCAACTGCTTAGCTATCCTAGGATCAGGGAAGAGAATAAACAGCTGTAAACACAGGTGCTGCAACAGAGCCAGCTCTTAGAGAAGCTGAAGCTACAAAACAAACAAACAAAAAAAACATAAAAACATACAGCAGCTAGACCCAAGTGAGAGAGAGGACCTGAGTGGTTGGACAGGAAGGCCTGCAGCTGCCTTCGTCCCTTGAGCCCTCATGACCTTCTTCCCTCACCTTTAGGGTCTCCTTAAAACCACCAAGGAGAAGAACCTGCAACTTCAAGCCCAGCTGATTATCAAGAATAGTGAGTTCCAGATTCCTGGGAGTTTGGGCACACATTGGGAGGGAGGAATTGAAGCTTTGCAGGGACTCGACATTCATTCATTCATTCTGCTCTGATTCCTTAGTTTTCTGACAACCTATGGCGCCACTACAGGAAATACATTGGAAAAGAAGGGTGAGGAGATGGCCACTGTGGTAGATCAAACTCTCGAATGTGAAAATTATTTTACAGACACCATTGGGCCAATTAAGAAGACAGCTATACTTTTGAGCCTGCCAGGAGAGCTGGATGGCACAGAGGACAAGGTAGGCATGACATCCTATTCTGAGTTAACTAGGTTAAATGCTCTAAGTTCTTCATTTCCCGCTCCATTTTCTCTCAATTGTTACTTTCTCTTGAAAATATGGGCCCACACAAACCACCTTATCATCAAAATCTCATGTAAACTCTTGGATGGCTGGAATGATTATCCTTCCTAAAGACACTATACAAGCAAATTCCATCCTGCCCCTATCCCAAGACTCAAATCCCAGACTGTGGGGGAGGTGGCATAGTATAGTCTTCCCATTGAACAAGCAATAAACCTGTCCATCCTGGCAAAACCGCTAAATGGCACAGAGGCCAGGGTAGGCTTAAAATGCCACTCTGATCTCTTGGAGAACTTGTTCTAAATCATCATTCTCCTCCCTCCATTTTGTCTCAAACACTACTTCCTTTGAACACCTGGGCCCACACTCACCACTTTCTTTCCAAAATCCCATGGACACTCGTTGATGGCTGGAATAGATCACCCTTCCTGAGGATCCTCTATAAGTAAATTCCATCCTGCCTCTCTCCCCAGATGCAGTTCCCAGACTCTTTGATTATAGATATTCTGGAAGAGGTCGAAGAAGAGTGCACAAGCTACGAGGTACTGAAAACTCCGTTCTCACAGCTCTGCATAGAGCAAGAGCCTTCAGCACAAAAGTCTAAAAATCAGAATAGCCCCCAAGGAAATTTATCTGGTATACAAAATAAATGCATACCAGGAATGTTGGTCTCCCTCCAAGTATCTTAATATTCACAAGTCCTGTATAAAATACAAAGTTTCATCGCTATGTAATGCCCACCCTAGCTTCTATTTTGTCTTGCACAGCAGTTGACCATACACCTGTTTTTAGCTACGTGCACCTAAAACATAAAATACAGCAAATTTTCCCTCAAATTTATTTCTGAGAAAGAAGGGGAGGCAGAAGGAGACATAATTCTTTATAATATTTGACTATTTCTTCCCAGTTTGTTAATATATTGAAATTTACCAATCTAAAGCTCGTGTTATTTCTAGCAGCATTTCAAATTACAGGATTGTTTAGCTTTAGAAATCCCATACTATGTGATGCAGCAGAGAGCAATGGGCCAAAAGAATGCAGCCAACCAATTGAGCCTGGCAGAATACATCCTTGGTACAGAGGACAAGGCAGACTTGACATTATACTCTGAGTTCCTTGGTCAAAAGCTCTAAATACTTGATTTCCCTCCTCCCCTTCCTCTCAATCGCTACTTTTTCTTGAACACTTGGGCCCACCTATACCATTTTCACCTCAAGATTTTATGTAAACCCTTGTTGCTAGAAAGGATTACCCTTCCTAAAAGCACTCCACATGCAAGTTCCATCCTACCCTTTTCCCCATCTGGAAATGATTGCATCTCTGAATGGCACAGATATCACTCTGAGCCAAGAAACTTCAGAACAAAAAGTCAACCTAGCAGGACCCATGGACGACCCAGAGGCCAAGGTAGGCTTGACATTTTACTCTGATTTTCTTTATCAAGCACTCTAAAGTCATTATTTTCCTCCCTCCATTTTATCTCAAACACTACTTCCTTGGAACATGTGGGCCCACATTCACCACATTCTCCTTGAAAACCCATAAACACTCTTTGATGGTTGGAAGGGAATAACCTTTCTAAGGACATTCCACAAGTAAATTCGATTCTGCTTCTTTCCCCAGAGGCAGTTCTCAGACTTTGTGATTATAGATATTCCGGAAGAGGCTGAAAGAAATGTGCACAAGATCTGAGGTACTGAAAATCCCATTCTCACAGCTTTGCATGGAGCAAGAGCCTTTCAGCCCAAGTCTAAAAAGTAAAAGAATAAAGCAATAGAACTTTAGACAGGTAGAAAGTTCTTGAGATTTTAGGGCTGCATATAAGACTAATCTATAACTTCAGTTTTGTAAAACTATAAATTGACATTTTAGAAATGTTAAGGATAGATTAGGGCTAGGAAGATAGCTAAAAAAAAAGATGGAATCCACTCTTTGTATTTTAGACCCCAATTGAGTGTCTTGCATCAATGGCCATCTATGCACTGTCTTAGAGGCCCCAGAAAGTTGATGCATTCCACAAGTGGAATTTGCAGCTCAGATCTATTTTTGTAAATGGTCTCCACAGAGGGAACACAGGATTATGGTATTTACATTGCATGTCTATCAATCCTGTTC
Source organism: Suncus etruscus (assembly GCF_024139225.1). Taxonomy (NCBI): domain Eukaryota; kingdom Metazoa; phylum Chordata; class Mammalia; order Eulipotyphla; family Soricidae; genus Suncus; species Suncus etruscus. The sequence continues at coordinate 78,930,580 of NC_064859.1, forward strand.
ATTCCCTCAAATCTCATTTTCCCCTGAGCGCTCGCAGGAGTATTCCACAATTTTGATGTAAAGAGTAGCTCCCACCTCCCACATATATGGCTCAATTAGAAGTAATATAGTTGAAGGAGATTTTACCAAACAAGATAAATAAATTAAATGAAAAATAAATGCTTAATCCTATATTCATCATTAGCATACAAGAAATTGATCCATAACAAGATATCACAATAACTGAGACTCATTTAATTAAAAGAACACACTTATAAAGAGCAGAGCATGGTAAGGATATGAAGGACCTGAATCTTCATAGCACATACAAATAAATCACAGTACTTTAAATTGTGAAGTACACATTGATATTATTAGTTTCCCAAATGCTCAAATACCCTTTTTTATATATTCAGGAGAATCGTGCACATAAATTCATAACCTTGCATTCAGATAGACACACCTTTGTTCTCAATAGACAAAAACTTATTGATAACTTTCTGGTAAAGGATGACAAAAAAGAACTCTTATCTTCTGCTGGTGGGAATGCCGTCTAGTCCAACCTCTATGGAAAGCGATATGGAGATTCCTCTAAAATCTGGAAATTGAGCTCCCATTCGACCCAGCTATTCCACTCCTAGGGATATACCCTAAGAACACAAGAACACAATACAAAAACCCCTTCCTCACACCTATATTTATTGCAGCACTATTCACAATAGCCAGGCTCTGGAAACAACCAAGATGCCCTTCAACAGACGAATAGCTAAAGAAACTATGGTACATATACACAATGGAATATTATGCAGCCACCAGGAGAGATGAAGTCATGAAATTTTCTTATACATGGATGTACATGAAATCTATCATGCTGAGTGAAATAAGTCAGAGGGAGAGATAGAGACACAGAATAGTCTCACTCATTTATGGGTTTTAAAAAAATAAGTCATTTTTGCAACAATCCTCAGAGACAATGAGAGGAGTGCTGGAACTTCCAGCTCAAGTCATGAAGCTCACCACAAAGAGTGGTGAGTGAAGTTATAGAAATAACTACACAGAGAATTACCATAATCATGTGAATGAATGAGGGAACTGGAAAGCCTGTCTAGAGTACAGGTGGGAGTGGGGTGGGATGGAGGGAGATTTGGGACATTGGTGGTGGGAATGTTGCACTGGTGAAGGGGGTGTTCTTTACATCACTGAAACCTAATAACAATAATATATGTAATCAAGATGTTTAAATAAAGAAAAAAAGTTTAAAAAAATATAATCCCTTTGTGTTATGCTAGAAAAACTGCTGATCATTGTCTGGTATGGCCCCAAACAAACAAGCAATCAAACATTCAAACAACAACAACAACAACAAATAACCAATCAAACCAAAAAAGCACATAAATAAAAGAATAACAAAGATGGTGTATGCCAATAATAATTTATTAGGGGGCCGGGCGGTGGCGCTGGAGGTAAGGTGCCTGCCTTACCTGCGCTAGCCTAGGAGACGGACCGCGGTTCGATCCCCCGGCGTCCCATATGGTCCCCCAAGCCAGGAGCGCCTTCTGAGCGCATAGCCAGGAGTAACCCCTGCGCGTTACCGGGTGTGGCCCAAAAACCAAAAAAAAAAAAAAAAAAAAAAAAAAAAAAAAAAAAAAAAATAATAATTTATTAGACTCTGCCAATACATGTTACATGCTTGGACTAAACCAATCAAAATCTAGTTCATTGCAAGAAACAAGAATCTGATAGTATCTGCTAGCATCTCTGAGAAATCTCATGAAAACATACTATAAACACAAAAATTGTTGGGTGCATAGAACTGAAGAAGAATGGGTAGGTAACTGATTAAAAATGGCTTGAGTGATCTTTTTAGGAGGACTGAAATATTATCATCTTGAATTTCATTGTTCACATATTTCTTCAAGTTCAGGAAGTTCAAGTTGGACCACAAGTGAAGTGCTCCTAGATGCTCTTATCAGAGCTCAGGGAACTGTCTGAGGTGGCAGTCATTAAACCTGTTACAAATGTACATTACAAACATAGTAATATTTGATTTGAAACCATTATAATCTACACTGAGATGAGAATCTTAATGACAAAAACAGGTATTTTCTTCATTTATATAGTTACACATTTGGCTTGTATCACAATATTAACAAATCTAGTGTCATTCACAAATCCATTAATAACAATACCCTTGCAGTGGCACATTTGAAAAACGATTAAAGACTGTCATGAAGTTTTAAAATAGGTCTAAAACGACAAGATACGAAAGAGCTCAATAGCAAATAAGTTCAACATGTCTCTGGGATAGAAAATGGAAGAAGCACAACTGGTCTAAAAGAAGTAGTTACTACCTGAAATATCTGACAGGGATTTTTTTGAACATAGGTGAACCAATTTAGGAGGCAGGGATTCCTATGAGACTCAGAGGAATGAGCATTGGAGGGTAAAATGTTAGAAGCAGATGGGAAGCTCCTGTGTAAATTTACAAAATGCTCCTAATCACTTTTCATGCTAGACATTCACTATAAGCACTGTCCTAGCTTTCAGCTCTGACTTTATATGACTTATCTATTGATTTGGGGACCAATTAATTGTGTTTAGAGCTTCCTTCTGGCTTTTCTCAGGAATCACTCTGAAAGTGTTTGGAGGATCAGATATGGTTCCAGGCATTGTAGCCAGGTCACTTACCTGGAAAGGCAGTTAACTTATCATGCTGTAGTCACTTTCTGATCCTTGATTTTAAAATAAAATACAATTGGTTTACCATTCTGCATCTCATCTAAAACACAATAATGCCCACTCATTTCTTTTTTTTCTTACTTCATTGTGCCATATAGAGAATATAAGTAGTCATGAAGCATGGAGTTAGATACAAAAATATCCAATTTAAACACATGCAAGTTCTTTTTAGAGCCTTTTTTAGAGGGTGGTAACTAAAAATGAAAATTTCAAAACTTCAGTAATGTCTTCTCCCCACAAAACTGAACTTTTTTTTTTTTTTTTTTTTTTGGTTTTTGGGCCACACCCGGCATTGCTCAGGGGTTACTCCGGCTGTCTACTCAGAAATAGCTCCTGGCAGGCACCGGGGACCATATGGGACACCAGGATTCTAACCAACCACCTTTGGTCCTGGATCGGCTGCTTGCAAGGCAAACGCTGCTGTGCTATCTCTCCGGGCCCTGAACATTTCATTTTTAAGAGCTCTCATTTCTCAAGAATTTGAGAATGTCCTTAAAGAGTAATAGAGTTGCATTTTCTGTCTGTTGGTCTGTCTTGTCTTAAAGTAGATCTTTCAGTTTTTCCTTTAAGGCTGGTTTTGCATCTGTAAAGTTTTTGCTCTTACCCTGTTGGAGACGTTTTCCATTGAGGTTTTCAGTTCAGCTACCATGTTTTTCAGATCTGTTATTACAGTTTGGAGTTTCTGATTTCTGTCTTTGTGTTCTGTTCAGCTAGAGCTATGATTTTTTTGAGTTACATGAGGATCCTCAATATTTCTATTCTAAACTCCTTATCTGAAAGATTAATCAGATGGTTAGTATTTTTTGGGTCATCACAGCTATCATCTTCATTCTCTGTGCATGGTATCTGCTTGCGAGGTTTCCCCATTATCAAGCTTGCTGTGTGATTTTTTTCTGCATGTTATGGTAGGGTTTATTAGTTAGAAAAAGTGTGTGGCTGTGAAGGGAAGCAAAGCAGCATTTATATGGACCCTCTAAGAGACAGTTTTTGCTGGTTTTTTCCTGGCCCTCTCAGGAGAGCTTCAAGAGACAGAATAGAAGAGAAATACGCAAAGCTGTCAGGTCCCCTTAGTCTTTCTCAGTACCTAATATCACAGCAGGGCCAGACCCCTCCTTCCTGCCTTCACAGACAAAGGAGTCACCTCTCTGCCTGGCACCTCTGGTAGCCGGTTTTCACTCACTCAATATTTCTTGGCCTTTCTGCCTGAGACGCTCCAGGAGACAGTTTTTGCTGGGCCCTTCCTGGCCCTTTCCGGAGAGCTTCAGGAGAGAGAAGAGAAGAGCTAATAAATAAATCTTAATGAAAATATAAAGATGATGGGAGAGAAAGAATTTGAAGCATATGGGGCCAGAGCGATAGCACAGTGGTCGGGCATTTGCCTTGCAAGTGACTGACCCAAGATCAACCTTGGTTCGATCCCCCTCCCAATCTATTTTCATATAAATACCCACGATTCAATTTATTTTTTAAATATTTTTATTTAAACACCTTGGTTACAAACATAATTGTGGTTGGGTTTCAGTCATATAAGATGACACTCCCCATTACCAGAGCAACATTCTCACCACCAATATCCCAAATATCCCTCCTCACACTCCCTACCCCCACCTGTACTCTAGATAGGCTTTCTATTTCCCTCATACTTTCTCATTGTTAGGATAGTTCACAATGTAGTTATTTCTCTAACTAAACTCATCACTCTTTGTGGTGAGGTTCATGAGGTGGGCTGTAACTTCGAGCCCTCTTCTCTTTTTTCTCTGAAAATTGTTGAGAAATGTCTTACATTTTTCTTAAAATCCATAGATGAGTATTATGCTGAGTGAAATAAGTCAGAGAGAGAGAGAGAGAGAGAAAGACACAGAATGGTCTCACTCATCAATTAATATTTTTATAGTCTTTTTTTGAGAATATAGACAACTCTTTATATTTAAATTTTTGTTTGCCTTGTATTTATTATTATTTTTTGGAGCCACATATGGCCATGCTCACAAGCTACTCCTGGTTTCCTGGTTTTTGTTAAGGAATTACTCCTGGTGGTGCTTGGGAGACCAGACAGATGCCAAGAATCAAACCCAGTTGGCCACATACAAGACAAATGCCCTAACTGCAGTACTATCATCCCAGATCCATATTTAAAATTTTAACCAACATTCTATCATAATATACAATCTTGCTGTTGCAAATAGTTCTAAATCTGTGTCTTGGAAGGAGTTTCTCCTTTTGTATATTTAATATATGATAAGAATCCTTTGAAATATATATTAGATCAATTACTTGTATAGAATAATATACATCTTTATTGTAAATTGTTGATTCATTACTGCATATTTTTCACAGTTCTATCCTCTTAGTTCTAAATATATTTATAAAATTATATAAAAGGCACTCTGACGTATTTTGTTATGTCTTTTCCACATAGTCACACTTATTTTCTGTTGGTGAAACCTTGATTGGTTTTATTTAGCTTTGGTTTGGGATCATACCACATAATGTTCAGGTGATGCTGTGGATTTGCATTCAGAAATTACTCTTAGTGGTGCTGAAGGAAACCCGATGGATGGAATCTGGGTTGATCACATGCAAAGCAAAAAGCCTCCATGTTTTACTATTGCGGTGGCTACTTGAATTATTTTTGTTATATTTTAGAAATGAGAAAAAGCACTACCTACAACTACCATAATTCCATTCACATTAACTATTGAAAATTTTTCAATCTTCAATAATTAAAAACAAAAATTATCTTTCTATTAATAAAATGGCATATTATTATGATATAAACTCTGAACTTTACAACTTAACTTTTTTAGTGTTCTTGCTGAATGTCAACTTATGCTTTTCTTGTTCATTCATACTTAATCCTTTCTTTTTCAACACTTTTTATAACATGGTTTTCCAGAAATATTTGAAGCATTCTTGAATGAGGTCCCTTCTAGAAGTCTATGAAAAATTCATACACAATTCTTGCAAAGATCAAATTTTTGAAAATATTATACAGGTAGGAGGTGGTAGCTATGTCCAAATGTGCACTTGTCTCAAAATAGCTTTCAAATATGGGAGGAAAGCTTTTTAAACATTTAAACATAAATTCTTTGGTAAGTTCCAACTTTCTACTGAAGATGAAGAATTATGTTCAGAAGTATAATTTGTTTCTCATCTTCAGATTACCATTTATTAAGTTTTACATGTCTATTTACAATATTAAAATCATTTTCACACATTACCTTGCTTGATCTTGTATGTCCTTGGTAAAGTCATTTCCTTGTTCTGAGCGTTAGTTTCTTTTTTATTTCTGCAATGCTATTAAACAATGCCTTGTTAATTTATTATAGACTGTGGAGATGCAAATCATAAAATAAGTTAAAGTCTTAACTATAAAATTAATACAAATGGCTACAATATAACATTGCAATTATTACAATTATGGATATCAATGAAATGCTAACCTAGAGATTAAAGCATTATAAAGTTTCTAGCTTATAGAGTCATATGTCAAATATATTCTTTATTTATATGTTTCAAAGTCAAAATAGTAGATTATATTTCTTTGTGCAAAGTGAGGAGAACCAAAATAAGGTTTCTCAATTATATTCTAGATCGTTTGAGATCACATCTAGATGTGCTCAATCTTATTCTTATCTCTGTGTCAGAGATGACTCCTTCCAAATCTGGGGGTGGGGGGCTGTATTTGGTGTAGGCAATCAAACCAGGGTTAATTACATCTAAGAAAAGCGCTTTATCTACTGGACTATTTCTCCATTCCCTAAATAGAAGATCCCCTTTGCCTCTTATATTCATAATACCAAATTTAATTAAAAACAGTGTTATCAAGCTGGTGTCTGTTAATTACTCTGGAAGTATATGGTAATAATGAAAAGTGTTTGTTTTATTGTCAATTTTAATTCTACCTAATCCATTCATTTCCACCAAAAAAGGACGAAAAATTATATATCAACTATACATATGAACTATACTTATATACTATATTAAATAGTTATATTTATTCATATTCATGCATATATATCCATTGATAGGTGATTATATAAAGGGAAAAAAGAAAAAAGTACATGTGTATATGAGGGTTGGAAATATAGTAGAGTAGGTAGGTAGTTTGTCTGTTTGCCTTGCAGTAGGCCAACCAGCATCCCAAGTATTTCCAGGAATGATCCCTGAATACATAACCAAGAGTAAATTCTGATCTGCCAGGATTTTGTTGAGGATCTTTGCATCTGTGTTCATCAGAGATATTGGTCTGTAGGGGTTTTTTTTGGGGGGGGGGCAGCATCTCTATCTGGTTTTGTTATCAAGGTGATGTTAGCTTCATAAAAACTATTTGGGAGTTTTCCTGTTTCTTCAATTTCTTGAGTCTGAAAATAAATTGGTAATAGTTTCTCTTGAAAGGTTTGAAAAAATTTGTTAGTGAATCCATTTGGGCCTGGACTTTTGTTTTGGAGAAGACTTTTATAACCATTTTAATTTCCTCAGTAGTGATGGGCCTGTTTAGATATGCTAGATCATCCTGGTGTAATCATGGAAGATTATAAAAGTCCAAAAATTCACCCATTTTTTTCTTTCTTTCTTTCTTTTTTTTTTTTTTTTTTTTTTTTTTGTAGTTTTGGGTCACACCCGGCAGCGCTCAGGGGTTATTCCTGGCTCCAGGCTCAGAAATCGCTCCTGGCAGGCACGGGGGACCATATGGGGCACCGGGATTCGAACCGATGACCTCCTGCATGAAAGGCAAACGCCTTACCTCCATGCTATCTCTCCGGCCCCTCATCCATTTTTTTTCAAGTTCTCATGTTTTGTGGCATTGAGTTTCTTAAAGTAGTCCTCGAATTACCCTTTGAATCTCTACAATATCTATAGTGATCTCCCCCTTTTCATTTCTAATATGGTTTACTAAACCTCTCTCTCCTTTTCCTTGTGAGATTTGCTAGTGGTTTATCAATTTTGGTTATATTTTTTTAAAGAACCTACTTTTGCTTCAGTTTGATTTTTTTTTTATTTCCACTTCATTGATTTCTGCTCTAAGCTTTGTTATTTCCTTCTGCTAATCTATTTCGGACAAGTCAGCAACATGTAAAAAAGTAAACTCAGACCTTCATCTAACACCATGCTCAAAGGTCAATTCTAAATAATTAAAGATCTTTATATCAGACCTGAAACCATAAGGTATATAGAACAGTGCTCACTTCAGCAGCACAAATACTAAAATTGGAATGATATAGAGAAGACTAGTATGGCCCCTGCACAAGGATGGCACACATAAGGTATATAGAACAACACATAGATATAACACTCGTTAACATTGAGACTAAAGTCATCTCCAAGGAGGAAAAAGCACTCTCTAAATAAGTGAATTGGAGATAAACAGCTGGGACAATATTAGGCTGAGAAACTTCTGCATTTCAGAAAGAGTGATTAGGATACAGAAGCAACCCACAGAATGAGAGAAACTATTCACCCAATACTCATCACATAAGGAGCTAATATCTAAGATCTACAAGGTACTGATAAAAAGTTAAGAAGAAAGAAAAAATACATAACCCGATCAAAAAATGGGGAGAAGAATGCAACAGACACTTTCTCAAAGAAAAAATACAAATGGCCAAAAGGAACATGAAAAAGTGCTCTACATCCCTAATCATCAGGGAATTGCAAATCAAAACAACAACGAGATACCATCTCTTGCCAGAGAAACTGACATGCATCACAAAGAACAAAAACAATTAGAGGCAGGGATTTGGGAGAAGGGAGAGATGGGGGGCATTGGTGGTAGAAATGTTGTATTGGTGAAGTGGTGTGTTCTTTTTATGACTGTAACCCAACTACATTCATGCTTGTAATCCTGGTGCTTTAATAAAGATACTATTTAAAATAAAAAGAGTAAATTCTGAGCATAGTCAGATATATGACATCCACAAAAACAAACAAGTACATATATACATATATATATATAAATATATTCACATAGGAAATACTATGAATTATACATACTCATTTAAAATTAAAAGAATCATTATTGAGAATTATTTCAGTCTTCATTGCTAAAAAAAATGCTTAAAAATCTCTATGTGCTAACAGAATTTTATATGCAATTATAATAATAGGTCCCACCAACTACTAAAATACAATAATTGTTATATTTTTGTTTGCTTATTTTTGGGCCACACCCAGTGATGCTCAGGGGTTACTCCTGGCTATGCACTCAGAAATCGCTCCTGGCTTGGAGGACCATATAGGACACCGGGGGATTGAGCCATGGTCTGTCCTAGGTTAGCGCATGCAAGACATATGCCCTTCTGCTTGTGACACCACTCCAGCCTCTAAGCTTTTGTATCTAATGACAATTTTGTTACATCATTTGCTTCGAAACATTAGGTATCTTTAATACATACCAGTGTCAAAATTTGTGTGTTCCTATAGAGAGGACAACATTAAATAAAACTGGAGTTGTTATGTGGCCGCATTTGCAACAAAGTGATCCAGGAATTTGAAGCACTATTGCTAACACTAAGGCTTTTGTGTGTCATGTTTCCCTCTGCTAGAGTTTAAGGAAATATGAGAAATGAGGAGAGGATGCTCACACTCACTTCATTAAAATCTTGGTGAAATTAGACAAAATACTGTCATTCCTAGAGTTTGGGTCAGATTGGTGTCTATACAGAGAACCCTAAGGAATTGCTTGTACTTTCCTTGGTTTGTTTGTTTGTTTGTTTGTTTGGTCACACCTGGTGGTGCTCAGGTTAGAAATTGCTCTGTGCTATTTATTGCTCCTGCCTTGGGGGACCGTATGGTACTCTGGGGAATCCAACCGCAGTCTGTCCTAGAACTCTGGACCTTTTAAATTGAAACATTTTCTCAATTTTAAAGAAGACCTTATAAAAAGAAAACTTCAGAAAGTGTTGTTTTTTTTTCCAATCAATGATTTTTCAACAAGCACTCACACACTATAGCACTATAGATCTCACCATCTTAGGAAAGTGGGTTACATGATATAACTCAGTAAGTCAAAAATACAAAAAGGAAATATTGTCTATAATGTTCATAGTGATTGTCATAATTTTCCATTGCATTTAAGCTCTTTCAGCTTGCACCAAAATTAACCAAAGGAGCACAAATTCTGGATCCTTGAATACCAGTGCTCTGTAAAGATTGGTAATTAGGATGAGGCACTCTGTCATTATGCCCAATAGAAACATGTACAGTATCTAGATGGATTAACAAAGTACTAATGAAATGTGACTTGAAGAAAGTAACTCAGAAAAAATAAAAAATTATGAATTTTCAGTGTGTACTGTCATTTACTAACTGCTGTCATTTGATAATATTTAGTCACTATTTTAAAAAAATATTATATATGAACCAATACAAAAATCAGTATTTCTTTCCATTTCTTCTGTTTATCTACAAAGTAAATTCAAACTATATTGGGACCATATGAACAGTCTACCAACAGACCCCAAGTCTCCTATAGCTAACCATGCAAACTTTCTAAATTTTGGTCATTATTTTTTATGACATTTAATGATGTCCTTTGACAAGAAGTCATTTTTCAAAGCTGCTTGACTGTGTTGTCCGCATGTATCACAATTTTCAAAAATTCCATCATCTCAAGAGTCTTATCTAGTGCCACAACTACATAAAGAAGAGATGTAACATAATTTTTATTCTGTATTTCCATAAAAGTCTAGAGCCAATATGATCATCAATATAACTATTATAGATTATGGAATGTGACTAGCCTGACAAATTAAGAATTTTTATGACACTTAGTAAAAAGATTGATAAAAAGTGATTCAAAAATTGATTAAATTAATGCTTATAAATTAAGATTTTTCAGAAGGAAAATTTGATCATTTAAAAACTTTGAAATAAAATTAATTTTTCTCTATTAGCATTAGTGATGAAGGGAAAGAAAAGTCAAGTCTCCATGTCATTTTCCAATAACATTATTTTAATATATAACTAAGAGTCTAATACCTTAAATATGCCATTTAAAATATTAAAATTCTAATAGTCAGAAGGATGATACAGGAGTTAGGGTGTTTACCTTGCACATTACCAACCTGAGTTCAACTCCTAGCATCATATAGGATCCCCTAAGCCTGCTAGGAATGAGACCTGAGTTCAGAGTCAGAATTAAGTCCTGGGTGTGCTCCCGAAAAAACAGAAATATTAAATATTTTTAGCTTTTAATATAACAAAAACTTTTTAATTTTATGATTAAAATTTTGGGAGTGCCTTTTTTGCACAGAAAAATTAAGAGGATGGTGATAGAGATTCCCAATGCTGTATTACTTTTCCCTTATAATCACTATTCACAACTATAATCATTCTCCATCAGTGATTCATATTAAGTACTCACCAGTCCATGAAGCTAAGACTTTCACATAAATTTTACAACTATTTTCATACTTCCTCACCTTTCAATTTCTTTTTGCATGATAGTAATAAAAACAATTTGCTTTGGTTTGCTTTTATGGCAAAAGTTATCACTATAGAATGTGTTCAAGTTCTTTATAAAAGGACTATATTAGAAGAATAAAGAACTAAATTCTATGCCTAATCTGCTCTGTCTCATGCCTACTTAAGTTCAGATTGCTTAATATTTTGTCATTTCTTTCCCTCCTTTGATCCCTCTTCCCTTCCTTTCTTCCTTTCTTTCTTTCTTTCTTCCCTCCTTTCTTTTCCTCCTTTCCTCCTTTCACTCCTTTCTTTCTTCCCTCCTTCCCCTTTCCATACCTCCTTTCTTCTCTTTCTTTCTTCCCTCCTTCCTTCATTCCTTTCTTCCTTTCTCCCTTTCTCCCTCCCTCCCTTCATCCATCTTTTCTTCCCTCCCTTCATCTCTCTCCCTTCTTTCCTTCCTTCCTTCATTTTCTTCTTTTTTCTTTCTTCCTCATAGAACAAAGGAAATGATAGTGAAGTAAACTATGTTTAGACAAAAAAACAAAAACAAAAAACCTTTGTTTTCCAGTATATTTGTCACTGGGAGAAAGGAATAACAAGACTTGACATACTGCTGAAGATACTGCTAGAGATATCCTGGTTCTTTATCTCTCAGCAGTAATTCAGGAATAAGAGTGAAGATAACTGTGGAGAGATCTCTTAACAAGATAGGACACTTTTATGTACCTATTGACCATATGTATATCTTTTTTGAGAAAGATTCTGTTCATCTCTTCTCCCCATTTTTGGACTATTCTTGCTAAATTTTACAAGTTATTTGTAGATCTTAGATATTAATCATTTATCAGATCAATTGTGGGTGAATTTCTTTTCCAATCACAGTTGTCTTTTTATTCTTATTTATTTTGATTCTATTTGCTTGACCAAGTGCTCAGTCTCTAGATTTAATTTCACAAAGGTCCTGCTTATGTTTTTCTCAATATGTGTGTAAAAGTGTTCTGCAGTACTAATCAACAGGGAAATGCAAATTTAAATAAGAGAGACATATTCACTCCACACCTGTGAAATTAGTACACATCAAAGAGGGGGAAAAAATCTAGTACTGGAATAAATGTGGGAAAAATTGGATCCTCATTCTTAGTCAGTGGAAATGTTGGCTTGTTCAATCATTTTCAAAACAGTGTGAACATTATTTAAAAAATTTAAAATAAATTTGAGCTTCCATGTGATCCAACAGTTTCACTTATTGGTTACCTCAAGGACCCAAAAACTATTCAGAAAAGATATTTCCATCGTTATGTTAATTTAAGCACAGTTCACAATATATGGAAATCATCTAAATGTTCAAGGTAAGGTGAACAAAAAAATAAATTACACTATACAGTACAATATTAATTGAATATAAAATGAAGAAAACATGCCATTTTTCTGATACACAAAATTATCTGATAAATGGATGGAACTGAATTCTACAGGCATCCTGCTGAGTGTAGTCAGCTAAGAAGAGAGGGACAGATACAGAATTATCTCTCCCATATGTGGGTACAAAAATCATAATAAGGAAATTACAAATGGCCAGAAGCAACAGAACTTGAGAATTGGTTTATAGAACTGATCTTACCATGGCAGTGAAACAAGGTGTGGTGTTGGAACATTATGTGAATGAAATATTATAATCACTTTATAATGATTACTAAAATACAACACAGTTCCATTTTAAAATTTAATTTTGGGTTTAGACTCATTTGACTGTGCTCTGCACTCAGGGTTCAGGCCTGTTAGGGCTTGTAGGACATATGTGGTGCCAAATAGAACAAGGGTTGGGTACATGTAAAACAAACACACTACCTGCTATCCTATCTCTCCAGCCCCTAAAATAAAACTTTTAAAAATTAAAATAAAAGAGATAATAATTATTGAATGCATGGTTGTGAGCACTCTCAAAAAAGAAAATCACGCTTCAGGGGTCTCAAACTTAATTTATCTGGGGGCCGCAGGAGGCAAAGTCGGGGTGATCCTTGAGTGCAAAGTCAGTAGTAAGCCTTGAACATTGGGGGTGTGACCCAAACAACTAAAACAAACAAAACAAAAAAGATTCCTCTAGGGCGGGCAGCGTTTGGTTAGGCCTTCTTAAGGAATGCATTAGGATTATATATGAGTACCACATAGAGATTGTGGCATTCCACAAAGACTACCCGTTTTCTCATAAATTGTTTACAAGATCATATGAATGCTTGCTCATAGGTTGATTATTTAGACTTAAGATTAGATGCCTGCTAGTTAAATGCATGAAATGTAAAAGTTTTGATTCTTTTTGCTGAGTCTGTTACACCAACCAGCTGAAACTGGTTTTCGCTAATTTCTTATTTGCCAGGGCATACATAAGCTTTTAGAGGGGCTCAACCCACAAGATGTATCCTCAGATTTTCCTAGTGGGTAGAACTAATTTAATCTCCATGGGGTTCCTCAAAAGGCTCGCTGTGGACGCCTTTTTCCCCTGCGTGGATGGTTGAGGAATTTCCAAAGAGATGCCTGGCATTACATTTTCAGCCAGTATTTGACTATCTCTCCTTTGTATATATCAGGCAAAATAATGGCCTCTATCAAATAATTTGGCTCAGAAATTCCAGCACCAAAGTTTATTTGAGAACCCTTTTTCTGGATAATAGCCAACCCTAAAAGCAAATACAATACTTTTTCTCTCTTTTTCAAATATGTCCTTGCAAGCTGCATTTTCTGGTAATCAAGGGCGTAACCAGAATGCAGATCCTGGCTATTGACTATTGACCCTCCTTTAGAAAAAGGGAAACTCTTTTTTGGGGATTGGCTCCTCCCTTTACTTAAACTCTAAACAATAGAGTCCAGCAGAGGAAGATCAAGTTTCTAGATATTTCCTACTTCCTCCTAATCCTGATTTTGCATTTGAAGTAAGCTTGCAGGGAGTTGCCTTGAGTTGTGACCTTCTCTTTTGTAACCTAGAATTTTTATAGTCACACCCATAGTTTAGGTATTATAACTGTTGTACTATGCTTTGTGATTATAATTATTCTTTACCTCTGGCTAATTTTACCCCTATAAATTCCCCTGCTCAAAAAATTAAACTTGTCTCACTCTGCCAGAAGATGTGCAGACCCCACATACTCTGTGTGGTTTCATTATTTCATATTCCATATTCGGCCGCTCGTGTTACCCGATTTTCCTCTCATGAAGGATTGCTCCACATTAGAGATGCTGAGACGCAAGATGCCTGCAGCACTTATTAATATGTTCTTAACCACAATTCACTAGCATAGAGGTTTGAGATCTTTTTTTCTCAGCAATTTTTGTTTTTATTGATTGCATAAGATGATATAGTTTGTTTCTTCTCATAGAGATTTTATTATACTGTCTCCTTTCCCTCTCTGTCTTCTACTCCATTGTAATCATTTTACTTAACTATATACAATTTACTTGTTTTATTTTGTTAACTTTTCATATGAATATGATGCCACTAAGATATAATAAAGAAGTGAGGATGTCACTAAGTATATCCCATCACCTGCCAAACAGGTCTGGAGAAAAAGGACATAATGTAGCAAAAAAAAAAAAAAAAAAGGTTTATTCACAGAATGGCTCTAAAACTATCTGACATTATCATCTGTATTAACTATATTATCTATATTATCTGACTATAATCTTATTTTAATACTAAACAACCTTCCTACCTACAGTATTTTCTGACATATGAGACAATTTTTGAAACGAAAAAAAAGTCAACCGAAAATCTGGGGTTGTATTATATGCCGAGTATATTCTGAAAAATGTTTTGATATGCCACTAAATAAAAATCATGTGGATATTGCCACAAAACTAATTTTTCAACTCTATCCTGCACCAATGCTCGGACCGCCTCTCTAACTTGACCAATCCAAGCAGGCTTTTTATGCATGCAAATTATACAATGTTCAGTACCCGAATCTACATTGTAAAAAGCCTTCTCAGATTGGCCAGAGTCAGAGAGAAAGTCTAAATTTAGGGGTCGTCTTATACAACTGGTCCTCTTATATACTGGACAATACGGTATCAGCATTGTAGGATACACACTGTAGAAACTTATAGAGTACATCCATCTTTTTATAAGCAGGTCCATTTCTCTGAGTTTATGAGAGTGAAGTTCCATTTTGTTTGTACTTTCACTTTCTCTGTTAAACATACTTTGTCACTAATGGTGACTGCTATCAAATTCTTTTCTGTGGAGAAGGGAAAATAGTATAACAGGTCCTGCAAAATGGAGAAGAGGTCTCAGGAGAGACTTCTAGCAGCACTATTACTGAACTACAAGTTTTTCAATGTCCAAAATAAGCAACTGAACAGACAGAATAAAAATACATTAGCTACCACTTACAAGTGAACATTGTCTTCTTTATAGGAATGGGGTACATGCCTGGTATGGAGGGGCATAACATTAGGTTAAAAAAGAGTTTCTTTTATTTTTCATATTTTAGGATAGAATATTCATTATTTTCAACTTACTCCTTCAAAGAGGAGACCTAAGTTTAGCATCACTCTGAGAGGCATATCTCAAAGAAATATTGGTGAATGGAAAGTGGGAAGAGAACTTCAGCTGAGAGGGACTTTAGCGATGGCTTTTACTCACATATTATTACTAAAACACTCTCACAGGGGTACATATTTAACATGTAAATGAAACATGCAATGCAAGTTAGAGCATGATTCCATTCTGTGCATGAATCAAGGAAAATAGCACTTCTATGTGGTATGGCAAAGTTTGGAACATGAATATCATTGTTTTCTGCTCTTAGACTTTTAGAAAGAGGGCAGACAAAGGGGCCTTCTTATTTTCTACTATATATTCATAAAAAAAAGTAGTATTGGACTTGAGCAATAGCACAACTGGGTATATACATGTTTGGATGTAGAAAATTTGATGCCTTGCAGTAAATAATCTCGCAAGCACTGCCAGTTACTTCCCCCACAACAAGGACAACAAAATACAATAATAAAGTCTTGTCCGAAGCAATATTCTTCTGTTTCCTTACCATTTTCCAAATGAGAAGGGTAATGGCTAGTCATGCAGTTGGTCTATAGTAACATCATTTCAAGACGATAGCACACTTTGAACCTCCTAGTAACTAGATAGAGGTTATGGTCCCACAAGATTGTGAGTTACACATGCTAATGAATTTGTTCTTTAAAATAATTAACTTTGTTATCTAAATTTTACTTCAATTAAAAAGAATGGATGAGGGTGAAGTTGTTATAGTGGCCTTTTATAATAACACAGAATACTTGATACTGCTTATACCACACTGAGAGACAGAATCCAGAGAGTTATCTCAGAAGAGAAGGAAGTCTAAAGAAAAATGGGTGTAAATGCTGATGCAGTAGAAATAGCTATGACACAGATGTGGGTGTAGGGCTTATAAGATTCTGGTTTAAAAAAAAATTTTCTGGGAGAAGGCATACCCAGTGGTGCTCAGGATTTACTCCTGGTTCTGTACTCAGAAATCCCTACTGCTGAGCTCAGGAAGAACCATATAGGGATGCAGGGGATGGAAAACAGGTCAGCTACAATGCAAACACTCTGCTTGATGTATTATTGTTCCAATTCTAATAATAAAAATTTTTTGAAATGTTTCTAAAGGATATTCTATCATCAATTGTAGTAAATCATAATGAATTATAGATTTATTTATCTTGGTATGCTATAAAGTTTTACATTATACATTAATGGTTGATTATATTTTTGTTGCTTTCACTGTTTTTGCTTTTGTTTTTTGTTTTTTTTTTTGTTTTGTTTTGGTTTTTGGGCCACACCCAGCGGTGCTCAGGGGTTACTCCTGGCTGTCTGCTCAGAAATAGCTCCTGGCAGGCACGGGGGACCATATGGGACAACGGGATTCGAACCAAACACCTTTGGTCCTGGATCGGCTGCTTGCGAGGCAAACGCCGCTGTACTATCTCTCCGGGCCCGTGTTTTTGTTTTGGTGCCAAATCCAGTGGTGCTTAGGGTTTACTCCTACCTCTGCACTTAGAGATAACTCCGGTTATCTGGTGATCAAAATACTCCTGACAGTAGGGCTCAAGAGACCATATGGAGTGCCAAGATCAAACAAAGGTTGACCATGTGGAAGGCAAGCTTTTACCAGCTGTGGTTTTGCTCCAGTCCTGATAAATAATTTTTTATAATTTTATCGCTTGTCTAAGTGTTTTTGTACTGAGACTATTTTGTGACATTTGGATGAATAATGACTACATATAAAGAATTGAATCATTGGTGAATGTGTCTGAGAATACTTATGCATTACTTAACCAATTTATTGATCAACTTGACCTTTTTGAATTAAATTAATGTAAAAATATTGTTCTCATAATTAATATATATTATAATTTTAAAGTTACTAGTACTTAATCCATATATGCAGCATGATAAATATATAATATAGAATATTTACTCATATTTTCAATGACTTAATATGTGAAATATGTTTAGATTTATTCTAATTTTGCATTTATCTAAAATAATGTGAAAGCTCATTTACAGTAACAGGAGTGGCTTTAAATACTGTAAATATTCCAGTTCTAACTTAGTATGCAAATAAAATATTATTCAAATTTCAAAATATATTTCTTCAATAGAGAAATGATTTCACATATGACTCTAGGAAATAAAGATAGGCTTATAAATGGGGTACCAAGGTATTTCCAAGATTAATTATATTTAGTTGCTAGAATAATCTACATAGCCCAGAGCGATGAGAGAATAGACAGACATATTAGCAAACCAGCATAGGAAATTCTTAAAAAGGCATTGCACGGAGAATGTAACATATTTTAAAATGTCACTTTTAAAACTAGGATCCCAGTAATGAATTATTCAAAAATGATATAAAGACACACAATGTTTGGAGGAAAAGACTAAAAAAGCTTTCTATGCTTTTCATATTTATGCAAAATTGCTATCATATATTTTAAAACCATAAACAAGTAAAATAAAGTAATACAAATATTTTTGTTATTGTTTTTATTTATAGAAGAGTTTAAAATAATATTACTAAAAGCAGAAATCATGAAGGCAATGGATGATTATACTCTGTAGGCTAAATGTTTTGTTCTTTTTCTTTTGGGAGAATGCCTCTCACACTGCTCAGTACCACTCTGGGAGATTTCCAGCCAAGTAAGTCTGCAAGACAATGCAAAGACCTAAAAGTTGGGGATGATCAGGGCCTATAGGTTTGAGGGTTACTGGGCCATTCTGGCAGTTCTCAGTGACCTCCAGGGTCATACCCAACAATGTTCAAAGGCCTCTAGAACTTTATCCAGTGAAGGTACTGGGTATTAAGCTGGTTTCAACAGCATGTAAGGCATACATATGTATAGTACATATGTATGTACTATATCTCTGGTCCTAGAAAATAATATTTGTTGTTCTATTGTTTGTTTTGGGGACACATCCACTATGGTCACAGGCAGGAATTCCAAGCTCTGTACTCAGGAATTATTCCTGGCACTGCATGGGGGACCAAATGGGATGCTGTGTATCAAAGTTAGATCTGCTATTTGGCAGAAAAGTGCCCTAACCTCCTCTCAGGCCCCTAATTAAATGCCTATGTGAATAAAAAATGTTAAATTAAGAAAATATATTGTAGTATATATGAAAATAAGATGGCTCTTTGTCCTTACATTTAATATAATATGAAACCTGTCATAGAAAAAATATAATAGGCATTTTGTTTGTTTGGGGGCTATAGACAGTGATTTCAGGACATATTCCTGCCTCTATTCTTAGGAATCAATTCTGTTACTGCTCAGAGCATGTTTCATGCTAATACTTACTGAGATGTATTTTCAGTGCCTCCTTAGCTCTGTGCAGGTACCAGTTCTTATGATACTAAACCTGAAAGTATCTGTTTGATTGGATTAACCTCATGCCTGGTGACAGGGTGCTGCTCAGTCAGGGGGCTCTAGGGTTGTCAGAACCTGAGGATTAATGCTCAGGGCCCAACAGAGAATCCGTACTCAGAGATCAAAACTTGGAAACTTGAGCATGTAAGGTATATATTTCTGATCTTTAAACTATCTTTCTTGAGCTTGTTGATTGATATTTAATATGACAGAGACAGCAACTTGTTGAACATATCACTAAAGTAAGAATAAAGATACTTTCATTAATTAAAAAAGTATTAATGTGTATATAAATTAGATAAGAATTATTTTCACTATAACTGATGTGATGTTTCAGAAGAGAATCATAATACTAATTTTTTCATAATACTAAATTTTATCAAAAAGAAAAGTATTCTTTATGTGAATGACAAATGTTCTTAAATTTGTAAATAGTATGCCGTTTTCAAGAATATATGAATAATATGTAAGTACATAAGAAATATCCTAATAAATTCCAATAAAATAATTGTTGTGAATATATAATGAGTCACTATTATTCAGATGACGTACCAAACGTAATGCTGAATATATGTATATATATGTTCCTATAATTTACATATATTGTTACAAAAACATGTAAAATATGAATCTTAATATGCAATTGTTATCCAAGATAAAAATGTTATAAAATTGCAAAGCGTTTAGATTAATGATCAAAATGAATGATGAAAATTCAGCAATATATTAAACATGAAGTTTTCTGCCTAACTTATAAGGAAAAAAGCAATTTTAAGAGAACAAAAATTTATATAAATAATTCATTTTTATTTCATATTTAAAAATTTACATAAACTTTAAAATATTAGCAAAAGTTATTTGTTTGGGGGCCAGAGTGACAGCACAGCAGTAGGGTTTTTGCCTTGCATGCAGTCAACCTGGGATAGACCCTTGTTTAATTCCCGGCATCCCATAAGGTCCCCAAATCCTGCCAGGAATTGGAGATTTCTGAGCACAGAGCCAGGAATAACCCTTGAGCACTACTGGGTGTGGCCCATAAAACAAAAATACTTCTAAAATAAAAAAATACAGTTTTTAAAAAAAATTGTTTTATTAAGCTGTCATTTTGTAAAATCTCAGATAAAATCTCTTCATTAGTATGTGTATAGGTGTCACTACTTTCTCTCACACAGATACATAAAAATCTCTCACATATATATATGTATATATATATATAAATCACAAATAACAAAGGGTCAAATTCATCAGAACTGAAGTTTATGTCTATAGAACTGAGCTTACATGAGCATGAGGGTAGTTTGAGGGGCCCTTAGGATGATTGTAGAGGGAAATCGGTGTGTCTGAAATGATGTTTACAAGTGTGCATTTCAAATCCCAGTACCTCAATACAAATGGCTAAGAATTAAAATGCAAGGCAAAAATCATCAGAATCAATATGAATGCATAATAATAAGCTAACTCGATGAAAATAACGTGTCAACCAAAACAAAAGCTGCTCCTTCAAGCAGACTGATTAAATAGATAACAACTTGTCTAGACAAATCAAGAAAACACTAAAGAGAAAATTAATTCAAATATTATTTGAAATGATATGGAGGAACAATTTTTAGATAAATTGAGAAATATATGAAAATTATTATGAAGAGCAAATTCATTGAAATACTGAGAGAATATGCTTGTAAACAATCTAAAATACATAATTTTAGAAAAGCACAAAATGTTTTCAATGCTTTAAATTTTTTAAAACAAAATTTCCTAAAACAATAATGTTTTATTTTTTGTTTTATTTTATTTTGGGGCCACACCCATTGACACTCAGGAGTTACTCCTGGCTACGTGCTCAGAAATCGCTCCTGGCTGGGGGGACCATATGGGACTCTGGGGATCAAATCGAGGTCCATCCTAAGTCAGCCTCTTGCAGGGGAAATGGCATACCACTAAGCTATTGCTCCAACCCCTGCTTTAAAATTTTTAAACAATTTTTAAAACAAAAAGTCTTTAAAAATTTCAGTCAATTCCATAACTACCAATATTTCCATTTGCTGTAAAACTGGTGCTACCTTAAACATGTGATGAAGCTTTGTCAACATCAAAGCTGTCGCGAGGTGACTAGAAGTCTGACTAGACTCCCACCTAACTAGATTAAGCACTGCTCTAATTAGTCAAGTGGAGGTCAGTTCAGTTAAAGACACAAACTCATGAACTTAATATTTGTTCATTTCTTCAAATGATATTTGTGATTGTTAATTACACTATTAACAGTATTGAAACAAAGAATAATGTATATAAACTCTTAAGAATTTATGAATATATATTTATATATATTATACATAATACCACTTGTTTAAAATAAGAGTATATTAAAATTAAATTCATCTATGTGTTGTTCCTATTTCCATATACTGCAACAAGGAAAACACACTCTATTATTATTCTATAGAACCATCCAAGGAGATGACTAAAATATGTTTGTTTGATTGCAAATGATTTACGATTATGAAGATAAGTATTTAAAATAAAATTCCACTAAGGACATGGGAATAATTACAAGGGAGAGCACATGCTTTAGTGTGTAGAAGGCTTTGAGATTGATGCCTGGCACTGCACACCTCACATTTCACTATTACTACCAAAATAAATAAAAGAAAAGAAAAAGAAAAATTAGTCCTGAGTATTAGTAAATTGTTATGTCTGAGCATGATAGAGGACCATTAGGACTGTCCTCGTAGGCTGAGTGTTACTAGGAGTGAGCAGCACAGATTTTAGAGTGGAACAAAACTAATAAATAAAAAATCTGGGGCCAGAGTTATAGCACAGTGGCTAAGACATTTGCCTGGCACATGGCCAACCTGGGTTTAATTCAACCCAACATCCCATTCTCAAGTACTTCCAGAAGTAAATCCTGAGTACAAAGCTAGGAGTTACACCAGAGCATTACTGGGTGTGACCCCAAATGAACAAAATAGTAAAATATCATTAAGGCAAACAATAGAACATTTCAATATTTATTTATTTGAAAATTGAACATAAAATACTAAGTAATTGATAAAATTTGAGAAATTAATAAAATTTAAAATATTTTTAAAAACCCAAATAATCTGAAGGTATATGACAAGAGAGGGATACTCTGAATTTTCATTTTTTGTGACCACAGAAAAGCTACATTAAACTTGCATTAAAACACAAAACTCCCGGGGCCAGAGAGATGGCATGGAGGTAAGGCGTTTACCTTTCATGCAGAAGGTCATCGGTTCGAATCCCGGCGTCCCATATGGTCCCCCGTGCCTGCCAGGAGCAGTTTCTGAGCACAGAGCCAGGAAAAACCCCTGAGCACTGCCGGGTGTGACCCAAAAACCACAAAAAAAAAAAAAAAAAACTCCCATGAACAATTTTTTCAAAGTCAGAGACCAAAGAAGGATCCCTGACTGATTGCAGACACCCACCCTCTTTAAGGAAGAAACAGCAGTATGAAGCAACAGCCTATAATTTGGAAATAGAAGTCTAAAGGGGAGAACTATACCATAAAAAGAAAAAAAAATACCAAACACCCAACATCCCAGTCAGATGGTACTGAAATAGAAGACACAAAACTATATGGTATATACAATGGTTGGAGTCATTGGGAGGAACCACTTGTGAATGTCTTTTAAGTTTACTGGTGGCTGCCATAATCAAGATTACTCTACATAGTAAAAGATAATGAGGGCACATTTTTGAGTACTGATTTCACCTATACCTGGCAAATAACTGGAATAAAAAAACTGCAGAGATATTTATCAAGACTGGTAAAATCATAACAGACAAATAGATCCAGCCCATTCTACTGTGCTCCCTTGAAAATTTTAAGTACATCAGGGCCGGAGAGATAGCATGAAGGTAGGACATTTGCCTTGCATGCAGAAGGATGGTGGTTCAAATCCCGGCATTCACTATAGTCCCCTGAGCCTGCCAGGAGCGATTTCTGCGTATTGAGCCAGGAGTAACCCCTGAGTGCTGTCAGGTGTGACCCAAACACCAATAATAATAATAATAATAATAATAATAATAATAATAATAAATAAAAAAATCTCAAGTACAACGAAGATAAGGGTTTTCATTGGACTTGATGTCAAAGCAACAATCCTAATGATGCTTACTTGAATGAGATCAATGTCAGTGAATGTCAATCAGGACAAAAATATTGTGAGAAAAATATTAGAGAATAAAAACAAATTATTGAACTAAAGAATACAGTAGTTCTATTAAGACACAATCTGCTTAAAAACTTTAATAGCAGTCAGTATGACATAAACTGAAAAATCAGTGAACATGACTATTAGTACAAGAATTACCGTATAAGATCAAAAAGAAAATAAAGAACTGTTATAATGAAGATAATGGAAAGATGTAAAGAAAAGCAGAAAGAACAATAGGAGTGGAAACATTTCATATGGACAAGCAATCTGGGAACTTTCTCAAACTGAAGAAAAGACAAATACTCAATCCAGAAAGCAACTAACATTCTTTATTTTTAAATATAAATCTTTATTTAAGCACCATGATGAAAGCATGTTTATAGTTGGATTCAGTTATAAACAGAATTCCCCCCCTTCACCAGTGCAACATTCTCACCACCAACTAACATTCTACAGGTCAGAAATGTAATGATAGGGGTTGAAGTGGTGGCACAGTGATAGGGCTTTTGCCTTGCATGTGGCTGACCGAGGAAAGACCTCGGATGGATCCCCCAGCATTCCATATGGTCTCCCAAGTCAGGAGCGATTTCTGAGCTCACAGCCAGGTTTAACCCTTGAGAGCCACAGGGCGTGGCACAAAACCAAAAACAAAACAAACAAAAAAGAAATGTAATGTTAATTTTAATGTGTTGAATGAAAATTAAAACAACTCCAATATTAAGTTATTCTATTCAATTATATTATCACATACATTTTAAGTAGTTAATATGATTTTCAGACGAACAGCAAGGTCACTACCTTCAAAAAATATATACTGCACTTAAAAGTAGCTTGACAGATAAAACATACAATGTTGTAAGGAAGGAGAGCAGACTACTACAAGAATATTGCAAACCATAGGTCTAAAAGAAAAAAGAAGAGAAAAAAGAAGAGAAATGTGTGCTAGAGAGGCAACAAGTGGGGAGGTCACGGGGTAAGTGGGTACATTGAAGGCAGAAATATGCGTTGGTGAAGGGAAGGATATTGTATGACTGAAACTCAGTCATGAACAACACAGTAACTGTGCATGTCAAAATAATTCAATTAAAATTTTTATTTAAAAAGGAATCTTGGGGCCAGAGAGATAGCACAGCGGCGTTTGCCTTACAAGCAGCTGATCCAGGACCTAAGGTGATTGGTTCGAATCCCGTCATCCCATATGGTCTCCCGTGCCTGCCAGGTGCTATTTCTGAGCAGATAGCTAGGAGTAACCCCTGAACATTGCCGAGTATGCCCCAAAACCAAATAGTAATAATAATAATAATAATAATAATAATAATAATAATAATAATAATAATAAATTTAAGGGAATCTTGCAATTTACTTTCAATTTAAAATAAAGAAAACACAGAAAACTTCTTTAGAAAATATAGTTAAGATTCTCCAGGTACTTGAATAGAGTGTACAAATGCGATATACGTCTATTTTCCAAAACATAATCTACATATTCATTGCAAATCTAATTGAGAAATGGAAAAACATGGCCCAAATAATAGCAGAGCAGGTAGGGCCTTTACCTCATGCTTGACTGACCCATGTTTGTCCCTGACACTCCATGTGGTCTCCTAAGCATTACCAGGAGAGATTTCTGAGTGCAGAGCCAGAATTAAGTTCTGAGCACTACTGGGTCAAATCCCCAAATAAAAATAGAACAAACAAAAAGTTAATAAAAATCTTATTCATAGAAGTAAATATTAACTTCTTAATATTATGAAAAAATAGATGCCTTTTTACATATCCGCTATACATTTACTTAAGTTTGGTAAAGTAATCCCAAATTCAACCTGTTTTGCATATTTTCTTTTAAGTATCCTTTTCCATTTTTTTCTTCACAAATAGCTCCATTAAAGATATTGTTCCAGTCACCTATTATCACACTCACCTCTGGTGTATAGTTATGAGTTTTATAAGTTCTGAGTTTTACATAAAACCACAGATCCCAGATAAAAAAAGATTTTGACAGATTGTTACAAGAGGTTATATTTTCCTAAAATGTAATACAGGTAATGATAATTATACATATTGAAGTAAAATTTTTAAGCAAATTTGTATAATAAAAGCTATTTGGTAAGTTTTCCAGTGTCTCCATTCTCCAAGTTAAACTTGTATTTCAAGGTCACGTTAGCTGCTGTTTGTTATCCTTATGCACAAAACTCATCATACTATATTACCCAGACTAGACACAGGAAATGTTCCCACCCATTACTCAACTATTGCTTATATGTTTTACCTTATAAATTAAAAGTGATGCTATGTTCACTTTTCAGTTTTAGAAACAGACTTTCAACTTAAATAAATAATAACCATTTTTGCATATTGTATCTGGGGAAAAGAATATTCAGAATTATCTTCCTGTTTCAAACAGTCCTCAAGTAGTTATTGAGGTTGAACCCCAAAAGAGATAGTGCAAACAAATAACAAAGTAGGAAATAGAAAAGTAAATATAAATTATTCTTCGTTCTATTGAATTAAGCAAATGGACACATAAGCATGTGAGTTCATTCTCGCTAAAAAATGTCTTAGTTTTCTGAACCTTTACTTGCTTTTGCTTTGAGGTCTACATTGCATCATTTCTACTTCTTGTGAAGAGTGAGATGTGCCTTTATTCTAGGATCACAGGACAGGTTAGTTGAATTTTGCTAGACACAAGTCATTTCTAGCTACTAAGAAACAGCAAAATATTCAACTCTTTTTCTTTTTCTTTTTTTTGGGGGGGGGGCACACCCGGTGACGCTCAGGGGTTACTCCTGGCTATACGCTCAGAAGTTGCTCCTGGCTTGAGGGACCATATGGGATGCCGGGGGATCGAACCGCGGTCCGTCCAACGCTAGCGCAGGCAAGGCAGGCACCTTACCTCTAGCGCCACCGCCCGGCCCCTCAACTCTTTTTCTAATTCAAGTGACATTTCAAAATTAGCCTGGATTGCTAATAGCATCTAATATTAGCATAATATTTAGTAGTTATTTCCAGATTGTCATTCTCAGCTATGAGTCCAATTAAAAAGTCCAGTTTTGTATGTGTCTTTGTAACAGAAAACATCTTTTGATTTACAATAATAGAATATATTGCTTGTGTATTTTAATATCAGTAATTTCCAAAAAGGCCTGTTGCAGGAAATAAAACATTATGTGGAAATGAAATATTGTGTAATCATAAATGGAAGATTCTGTTGCTTTAAGTCACAATGCAAACACTATGCTTCTTAATTGGTAATGTTTCATGTTACACTGCATTGGGAACTAGATAAACACAGGGGGATATCATATTAAGGAAATATATTTCAATCCTACATACCATAATTTGATTTCAATTAAATTGCTTTATACTTGAGATGATAGCCTCTAAAATTTTAGTAACTAATTTGTTCATTCAACAGATATAATTTAGGAATTTTTAAGGAAATCTTTGCCATACCTACACTTGCAAATCAAACTCAGAATGTAAACTGACATACAATCTATGAGATATACCTAGCATCCGTTTCCTTGTTTCAGAGTAGACTGTTGCT
This sequence comes from Suncus etruscus, assembly GCF_024139225.1. Classification (NCBI taxonomy): domain Eukaryota; kingdom Metazoa; phylum Chordata; class Mammalia; order Eulipotyphla; family Soricidae; genus Suncus; species Suncus etruscus. The sequence continues at coordinate 78,957,331 of NC_064859.1, forward strand.
AAAAAGCTCATAGTTTCACTTTGATAGTTATAATCTTCTGTTTGTGAATATGTATATGTGTACATGTTTGTGTGGTATTTTAAATTTTCTTCTGCACTTCAAAACAATCAATCATCTGAATAATAAGATACCTAAAGATTGGGAAAAAATATTCACATACAGCCCATTTGACAAAGGATCAATATCCAAGCTATATCAAAATTTTCAAAATTAATAAACAATCAACCCTGTCAAAAATAGAAGAAATAAACAATATCTTTCTCAAAGGAGACATAGAGATAGCCAGTAGGTATGTATATCACATCACTATATCACATCATACAAAATTCTAATTAAAACAATAATAAGGTATCATCTCACAGTAGTGAGACTGGTATATGTCACAAAGAACAACAACAATAAAAATCTAGTTATTTCTCTGTAGTAAAGATCGCTATAGGAAACTGTCATTTTCCTTGCACATGGCCAACCCAGGTTTGATCCCTAGTGTCCTATGCATATAAGTCCATGAACCCACCAGGAGTGATTTCTGAGCACAGGAACAGGAATAACCTCTGAGCACTATGGGGGTATGGGGTGTGGCCTAAAACTTTTTTTTATAATTTTTGATAGACCTGTAGAGCCATGTACTGCTTCATGCCTACTCAATATTCATTGTAAATTGTTTTAGTACTGACAAGTATATTTCTTCTATATTTCAGATGATTAGAAACCCACACAAGGGGCCGGAAAGATAGCATGAGGTAAGGCATTTGCCTTGTGTATAGAAGGACAGTGGTTCAAATCCCGGCATCCCATTTGGTCCCCTGAGCCTGCCAGGAGCGATTTCTGAGCATAGAGCCAGGAGTAACCCCTGAGCATGGCCGGGTGTGACCCCCCCCAAAAAAAAAGAAACCCATACAACAAGTTGTTATCCTAGAGTTACTGTTTGAGACTGATTTTCATTTTTTTTTCCCAGCCTGATATTTTAGGACCCACAATTTTCCTTTATTGTGCTGAATAATCTACTTCATATTTTCTGCATCTTAAAGGTTTACATTTTCCAAAAATGCATTGAGAGATAACATTGAGGTAAGGCATATGCCTTTCATGCAGAAGGACGGTGGTTCAAATCCCAGCATCCCATATGGTCCCCCCGAGCCTGCCAGGAGCGATTTCTGAGGGCAGAGTCAGGAGTTAACCCTGAGCGCTGCTGGGTGTGACCCAAAAACCAATAATAATGATGATGATTATAATGATGATGATAATAATGCATTGGTCTTCCCTCTTGTATTTAAATGCTATTATTTATATCCATGTCATGGTTTTCAGAATTTAATATTAATAAAAAGTTGCAATCTAGGCAACTTGCAGAAAGTTTATATACTGATAGAGTTTTCAAGACCTGATAGGTAAAAAATAAGGAGAAAGGGCACCATGAAATATTAGTAATTGACTGAATTAAGGATGATAGCTTGAAAATATTTCAAAAGTATAGGAAATTTTATTATAAGAACTAAATAAAATTTTGAGTAGAACTTTGCATCTTTAAGCTTCATAGGACTTAACATTCCTAGCTGTGAATCCTATTTCCCCTGACAACACCAAAAAGTTCCCTCATGTAGCAAGTTGATTAGCCTTCAAAATTAAAGATTTTATGTCCCTGTCGTGGGACAAGTTATTTAAATAAACCAATTGCATAGTCTTGCAGGAGTTAAACAGTATTCCACTCCTCTGTCAGCTACAAAACGTGTAGTTCTATCTCGTTTACATTACACTCTTCTCAGTTTCTCAGTACAGATGATTAATAAACTAGCTTTATTATTACTGTGTCTGGTACCATGTATTTGACAGTTTATTTGGAGAACAAATATCCCTCTTCACCAATGGGACTACAGTATATGATCAAAACAGTTATGCATACTAAAGTTGGATATGGGGTAAAAAAGGAAGCATAGGAAGAAAATAAATCTCTTGTTATACTTGATGTATATTCTCTCATACACAAATATAGCTGGTTTAGGAGATTCTATATTTCTTGGTTTCCTTATCATTTTCTCTGCTGGCATAGAGTTATGACTTACATTTTTATTAATATAGTGACTGTTTTTTTTTCCTTGGCTTTGATTCCACACCCTACAGAACTCAGAGGTTGGTTACTCTTGGCACTCAAAAATTACTCCTGGCAGGCTTGGGGGACAATATAGAATGTAAGGGATAGAATTTGGATTGGCTATATGCAAGGCAAGTGCCCTACCTGCTGTGCTAGAGAGCCCTTAAAATGGCAGTTCTTAAGCTTTAGCACTCATAACATATTTAAACTTCAGGCAATACGTGATCTAGAAACTCTATGTATACTATGTATGTACATATATACTATAATTTATACAGTTTATCCAACAAAGTACCATATATATATGACTCATTCTGTTTCATGCTACAAATAACTAGTGAATATTGTATAAAAACGTCCCTTTATTATTCATTATTCTATTAGTTCATTAACTTTAATTCTAATTTTTTCTTCTCATTTTTAGTTCAGCAAGATTCTCAGCTATCTGATACTTGTATATTGAGCTTTTAACTTTATCTCCCTGCTTTTGTCACAGAACTTTTTTGTCTAATAATTCAATATTCATTTCCCCATGAGAGTTTCTGATTCTTGATCTGAGAGATATTTTTCTTTGTTTTTTTTTATTATCAGTGTAACTATATCTTTTATCATATCTTTGTTTCTTTATTATCTCGACTTATTATGTTCTTTTTTTCAGAAGTAACTTTTTGGTGATTTGGGGAAAGAAAAATGATACTGTAAAAATAATAAAACCGTATCAGGAAAAACTAAGCAGCAGAATTAGAATATATTATGACAACCATAATTGAGATTCTTTGTATCACCCCTAACCATTAATAAATTTAGTCACTACTCTAACAAATGCCTATTTGTTTCCTCTTATATAACACATTCTGTTCTAGTGTCTAGAGAGAACACAGAGAAGATTTTGAAGTTGATTAAAAGTCAATCACATGCTCCAACTCTCCCTTAATCTGCTCAAGAACAGACACATTAACATGTCATTATATTATCACATAATTATTTTTATAATAGGACCACACACTAGATATTATAACTGTACTTTGTGAACGTGAAAATAGGCGATTATCTCTGCTGGATAGTAGAATGTGGGAAAGAATTTGAAGTAAACTTAATCTTAGAAGTTTTAAATATGATTTAGAAAATGGACTAGAGTACAATGTCAAAAAGAAAGATTTAACAAAGACAAAAGACATGGCATTGCATTCACTCATTTGACAATTGATTCATGAGTTGATGATTTAATAAGCACAAGTCTAGGACTTTCTTTGAGGTATTTATTGGTATTTATTATTCAAGGTAGATGTATGAGAGACAGCAGTGAGATGGGAAATAGAACAAACAAGGTAATGCTACGTAAGTGAGAGGATAGTGACAGTACAACCCTTTTAGGAGTATTTGTGATGGAGAGATATTTGCAGCTTTGTGACTAGTTTTGACAATTTCTTTTTCCACTAATGAGAATAAAGGTAAATGTCAGAAGAACTTAAGTAAATCAATCAGTCCTAACAATAGTTTCCCAAGGTCTCACTATTTCACCTCCTACCTCTTGTCCATATTAAAAGTGTATTTCATTTGTCCTAAATTCAACTCATTTTCCTTATTTCTCTGTAGTGCTCTCAGCCCTTCCACTTCACAACCCTCTGTGCACTCATTTACTGCTGGCATCAGATTCACCTTCAATCCTGAGTGACAGATTTGTGAACGAACCCAATTAGAGCCCAGTTAATGAGACCTCTATGGGCTCCTCTAATAGCCAAATGACTGTTTATTTTCATCCTTTGAATTAAGAAAGAGACTGTAAGTCAAGGAAGAGTTTAGAATAAAGAAGCACTTAATTGAATCAGAAAAGCACCTGGGCTTCTCAACCTATATTTATTTATGTACTTTAATCCAATGCTGTTTAAAAGGTGTAAAGTGTTTTAAACATGCTAATTATATGCTATAAAAGAACAGACTCTTACTAAAAGCTAAGAATTAGATTTTTTTTTAAATACAGGAACAAAGGAATTTTAAAGTTTTTCACCTTAGAGTACTTTTTATGTGAGGTTACCAAATAAAAATATTCTTTTTAAAAATGCATTTATTATGAATCAGTAGTCAAAACCATCAACTGATACTTTAAAATATTTACATAGTTAAGGAAAATATCACCATTGTCATTGGAAATTCATAAAAATTACTGTTGAGTTTCATTTTTTTTTCTTTTATGGCTTCTAAGAAGCAGCTGTTAAAGGCTACAGTCAATGCTAGAATGACCAGATGCAAAAATAGACCACTGGGACTCCAAGGTGACAGTTGTTTTAATAGTTTCTAAATGTGCAATCACTGCAGGAATCACTAATAATGTGAATATTTAATAACCCATGATTACTTTGTACCCCTTTGTCTTTTATCCTCATCAAAAAACAAAGATACCACCTGTCTCCTTTTTATAAGTCCTCTTAGTATTATAAATGACAGGTTGTTGGTAATCTGAGCTTTAGAATTATATGTCAAGTTTCCTTACTTTGTACAATACTAAAGAACACTTGGAATTTCGCTTATGTGAGATTATGATGTTAAAACTCAGTGTTTTGGTATAGAGTTACATTCTTTTAGACTTTCTTTTTTCTTTACTATAACAATACCATCTCCTGTTTTACAATTGTGCATTATCAAAACAATAAGAATTGATAAGCATAAGAGTATTTTTGCCTCCATTAGCTCAGTTGAATATCACAGGTAACTTCCAGTTTCAGAGTTCAGAAAGATTGATATCACTGATATTAGCCACTATTTAAATCCATGTCCTTTTTACATGACTCTCTTTGCCAACAATTGCTTAATTTGTCTTGGGATGGGGGATATATTTTATAACTATACCACAGTAGTATTGCCAAACTATCACATTTTTGTATTACTATATATATATATATATATATCACAATTAATAAATAATTTACACTGTCCTCTCTAGAATGGATGTTCAGTCTTAGAATTACAGAATTCCTATAAAAACAACAGAAATATGAATTTTACATGGATTCACAAATACACTAAATAATATGAAGGATAAAAATGTATAATTTATAATAGACACTAAAGCCTGTATGTTCAGGAGGATATGGACTGCCACATATTTACTAACTATACATTATTTAAAAGTCAAATTGACTCAAGGGAAATGCCCTTTACAATATGAAATATTAAGCTACAGCACAAAATTATGTATGCAAAATTAGGTATATGAAAGAAGTAAATTAAAGAATGCAAGTAATCATTATCAGAATGAAATTAAACCATAATAGGAGTACTTTACATCAAGATATTTTTTATAAAAAGAAAGGACAATTATCTGAATAAAAAAATTCAATAAAAACAAATATATGCAATTTTGGGGGCCTGAGTTCAGGAAACTAATGACAAAATATGCCAATATAAAGATGAAAGCTATTTTAGAGGCAGACAATTAAATATGAATCAAATAGGTTGAACAATATAATTGAATTGCAAAATTAATGAGAGAAATTTATATAGTAGATAATACTATCTAGACATAGCTGTTAAGCTACACACCTACTACTTAATTTTTGAACACATTACTTCATTCATTTTTGTCTTCCCATATAAAATTCTTTTTTTTCTTTTGGTTTTTGGGTCACACCCAGCAGCACTCAGGGGTTACTCCTGGCTTTATGCTCAGAAATCGCTCCTGGCAGGCTCAGGGGACCATCTGAGATGCCAAATTTGAACCACTGACCTGCATGCAAGACAAACGCCTTACCTCCGTGTTAACTCTCAGGCCTCCCATGTAAAATTCTTTATATATACACATATGTAAATGTTTCTTTTATAACTATGTACTTTTACATTATTTATTTTAGAACTACACCCTGCAGTGTTCCAACTCCTAACTTTGTATTCAGGGATCACTCCTGGCTGTGTTCAGAATACCATTCATGGTACTGTAAATTAAACACAGGTATATTTTAAGCAAAAAGCAAAATAAACATCCTACCTGTTGTATTATCTTTCAATCTCCTATTACTTCTATAAAACTCATTCTTATAATAAGAATATCAACAAATCTTCCCAAGTTGATTTTATAGATTAACTAAGATAGGGAACATTTGAAACTTAGCATAATAATTGGGATGAACTCAATAATATATATATATAAAATAGAAACATTAGAGATGACATATATAAAAAAGGAGTAACATTAGGTGAGAATTACTACTGAATTAATATTTTAATAATATTAAATGTGTCATGTCTTATTCTAGAAAGTTCTGATACAATTGTTTAATGCCAAATATTATTTTAAAGAAGTTACTGAATTTCCAGCATAAAAATTATGCAAGTAACATTAAAAAATCAATGAATATAAAAAACAAACAAGCTATTTTCCATACAAAATTTGAAGTTAGAACAGAACATAATTTCACTTCAAAGATTCAAAATGAAAAGAAGAAAAATAAAAAGAATGAAAAAAAATGAAAAGAATAAAAATAAAAAAGAAGGATAACTCAAAAGTACCTAGAGAACTATATAGAAAAAACTATCGAAAAATTATAGGTAACACAGAAAAATAACATTGATATTTGAAGATAATTCATCTTATGCTTTGCATTTATAGCTAAACCATAGGTTTTCTATATCACATATTTAAATAATAAATAAAATATATGATTTTATGTGTAAAACAATTTTGTTTGACTGTGTATTTCAAAATACAATTACTTATATTTCAAATTTATTATTCATATTATCTTGAGCAAGGCAAATTATTTTAATGGGCCCTAGATCACCTGTCTTAGAAAGAGGTACAATCTGCCAAATTTGGTTGAAAATATTTATATAAAGAGCTTATTTTTCAAGTGGTAAAGATAATTTAGTTTTATTATTTGTGATTAAATCATGAGCTTATTAAAGAAAGATGTTGAGGGTGTAAGGTCCCACTGCAGTATAAAAATGTTGTGTTCCCATCTCTATTAGATAAGAACTTGTTTCTATTAACTTTTCCCATTTTATTGTGCCTATGCAAAAAAGGGACAATGCCACAGTGCATGTGAGGGGCCGAGGTGTCAAGATCAACAGCCCCCAGAGCCTTTTGCTTACATGAACTCTGATCAGAGATTTGTCGACTAATATACTGTATTGAATGGAACTCAAGGAATAAGGGAAATTGCAGCAACATGAGAAGATATTCGACAACAGTTATGCCTATTAAAAGAGTGTAGCTAAAAGAAATATTCAAAATTATATGTCCTCTTTAAATCTTTTGAAATAAGCTGGAAAGGGTAAGATCTGGAGCTCAGCTTCAACCTTTGATTTGGTTTTGTGGAGTCTAGGGAAGATGGCTCTCAACAGTCCCATATCAGGAAGTGTCCTCAAGCAGGGGATTTTTCAGGAACCAAATCTGGTAGCAAGGAAAAATCCACGGTGAGGTAAGGTGAAGGAAGAGGGGCCTTCTAGACACTTGGCATAATGACTTGGCTTAGACTCCAAGGATACCACCTATGGAATCAAACATAGTTTCTCACACCAAGAACATAAATTTTACCAAGGAAGGCCCCACTACAGCTATGGCACTGACTTACTCCAAAAACAGTTCTTATATCATCCTGACAACCAGGCAACAGCAATAGTCTGTGTTTAGGGCAGAATTCTCTGCAATGCAACTGATGGTGAGATGGAACCAGAAAACACTACACACTACCCGGACTTTGACACAGGACCTATACAGAAACCAGAATCTTTCACTAAAGTTACCTGACAGCAGAAACTGTGAGACTGAAGACCTGACCACCGAGAATGACTAGAGGGTAGGACAACCTAGTATGCCTGGAGCCTTGGTTGGTCTTGTGCCAAAATACTTTGGAGGAAAGATCTCCTTTTTTTAGGCCAATGTCTTTCTTTCCAATTTCTTCCATGTTTTGTTGTGTACTCAAACGACAACTGCCACACACACACACACACACACACACACACACACACACACACGCCACACATCTCTTTTTTTTCAGTGTATCTCCCATCTCTAAAGGAAAAAAAAGGAAGCATATTAAACCTTCATCTATTGTATTAACTACTTTATTGGTGATACAACATTTTCACAAATATAACTGCTAATGAACTCTCTCTCCTTCTTTTTCTATTTTTTTTAAATTCTCTATTCTCTTTCTAATTCTTGATTAATTTGCTTTCTATCAGCCTGAAACAAATATATTATGATCAGTTATGTCACCTATGTGATACATTTTCTTTAGATAAATTAAAAAATTAATAAAAATAGAAAGATGTTGAATAATTTTTTCCCAAAGAAACTGTCAGATAAAATTGTTGTACATATGTAGAATTGTTTCTTTTTGTTGGTGGTGTTTTGGGCCACACTCGGTGGCTCTCAAGGATTACTTTTGTCTCTGCACTGAGAAATCAATCCTGGCTGAGGGGACCATATGAGATGTCAGGGATCAAACCCTTGTCCATCCTGGGTCAGCTATACACTCTACCACTGTGCTACTACTTCATCCCCAATATGTAGAATCTTGTGTATCAAATAGTATGGTGAACTATAGAAATGACTTCACCTCATTAACTATTACATCATTATTCTCTTGGAAAATGTTTTTCCTACATATTTTAAACTTAAAAATAACATTTGAACTTATTTTTCATTACACTAAATATAAGGATTATTCTAGCCATTTTTCATGACATAAAAAAATATGGATTTTTGTTATTTAGGAATAATTATCAAAAGTACAATGCTTAGGGGCTACTCCAGCTTAGTACTTAGTCAGTCCCATCATTGCTCAGGTTCATTAAAGATATCTGCCATAGAGGCAGGTGGCAGAGAAGGCAATGGGGAGCATGAGAGGGAAACTAGGAACATTGCTGGCAGGAAATGTTCATTGGTAAGGGCATTGGGCACTGTATGATAGAAACTCAAGCATAAAGAACTATTTAACAGTGATTCAATTTAAAAGTTTATTTAAAAATAAAATAAATAATGGTGTCTATGTACAAGGTGATTTAAAATTGAATTACTTCGACCAGAGAGGTGGCTCAAGTGGTAGGGCGTTGCCTTGCTATGTACCTTTGACGGAACCGTGGTTCCATCCCCCGATGTGTCATATGGTCCCTCAAGCTTGGAGCTATTTCTGAGCGTATAGCAAGAAGTAACCCCTGAGCATCACTAGGTGTGGCTCCAAACCCCCCCCGAAATTGAATTAATTAACATCAAATAAACTGATTTTAAACTTACTTTGTTACTTAACATTCTGCTCCTCAATTTTTATAACTGAATTAATTAAAACGTCAAGCTAAATTTCCACAGTTAACCAATCTTAATGTGGAAAAAAATGTCAAAATATCTGCTTTCCTGACCAAAATAGATCATTCAAGATAAAATAAGCTCCCCATTAACTGTATGGCTGCAGTGACCCTGACTTTTACCTGTCTCCTCTCTATTCCTGAAAGTTAAAGTTCATGAGGATTTTCATCACAGAAATTCAGAAGTTAAACAACTTGACATACAACTGATGTTGCAGGTCAGTAGAGCAGGAGTTCAAACTTTCATCCATCAGTCCCTACAGTTTGCTTTCTTCTACTCTATTTTAAACAAGTTATTTTTGACATTTTCCCATCACTAGTGAAATACTTTAAGATAATATACTGATTAATTTTTAGAGGTCTCCTGAACATTACCCAGAGGCCTGAGTACCATTCCTAGTGGTCTTCTACCCAAATTGCTCAGTGTTTAGTCCTGAGATTTGGTACTGGAACCATCCATCACCACTACACAGAGTGGTATTGATTGGGCATACTGTGTTGAGAAGCAACTCAGAAACTCTGCTACGCAAGGCATTCATTTCACCTCTTTAAGTGATCACCCCACTTCTGAGTCTTATTTTTTCCCAGTAGTGTAGACTTTACAGTGATTCCTATGGCATTTATAGATTTTATTATGTAATAAAACACATAAAATTTCAGTTTTAACAAGGTTGACTGACATTTAAAATTGTACATTTTTGTACCACATAATAAAACATGTTGGCAATTTCCTGCACAACTAAACATACTCCTACCATATGAACCAACAGTCATACTCCATGATTTTTCAACCCAAATGAGTTGAAAAATTCTGTCCATACAAAAAACCTATGATGTTTCAGCTATATTCTTAATTGTGTTAGAAACAACCAAAGTGTTCTTTGGTAGACTATAAATATCTAGTCAGCGGAACATTATTTGATCCTAAAAGGAAATGAGCTGTCAAAGCATGAAGGTATGAAGGAACTAAAAAATTAATAAGTTACAGTACACATTCTAAAAAATGTCTATACTAAATGTTTTCAAATATATTCTGAGAAAAGGCAAAGCAAAATAAGATGTTAAAAAGATAAATGGATTCTAGGGAATGGAAGATAAAATAGAATTTTCTAGGTGAGTAAATCCTATGTCTAGAAACAGAAATTTCAACACCAAGATTGAACCTTGAACCTTGCTAAAAATGTATTAGCAGGGCTCGAGGAGACCATATATTGTGCTACGGATTGAACCCAGGTTAGCTCTATGCAAGGTAAGTACCCTCTTTACTATCACTATTGCTCCCAAAATTGCAATTTTTAAGCATATATTATGATATTACTGCTTTATTTCATGCTTTATTTTCAATCTTTAGACTTTATTTCACAAAATATATATTTTTGTTTTCTGGCCACACCCAGTGATGCTCAAGGGTTACTTCTGGCTATGTGCTCAGAAATCGCTCCTGGTTTGGAAGCCATAGGGGACACCAGGGGATCGGACTGTGGTCAGTCATAGGTCAGCGCATGTAAGGCAAACTCCCTACTACTTGTGCCACCTCTCTGGCCCCAGAAGTAAATTTTTATACTCCAGGCCAGTTGTAAATAGGATCTCAATATCAATGCAAATAATATATAAAACAAATACATATCATTAAGATTTCAACTCTATATTAAATGCTCATAAATGTTAGCTATTGATTATTCTATTTCTGGGTCAAAGTGAAAATTAAGTAAGTTAATGATGTCATGTTGAGAGCTTGCAAACAAAGGATCTCTATATGCACTATGATCTTCCTCATGCTAACAAAACCAACATATGTAAAAGAGTTTAGTGCCCAATTGTTCAAGAGATTTTTTTGAACTCAGCTTTCCTCAGTTAGGGTAGCTATCATTTTCTTAGAATCTGGTTTCCCTAGGTAATGATTCTCTTATTATTTTCTGCTTTATTTCAAAGTCACATGCTAGATATGATAAAATATATTGCCTCATTTTCTGATCCAGATTTATTATAGAAGCCACATGCTAGAGAACTATGTGACTTTGAGAGAAAAAGTCCAAGAATGGAAAAAGTAATGTTTTCAATGTTCTTTCAAGTTGAATCTGAAAACAGTTACATTTACTATTTTATTGTGTCATCATTTTCAGAGAAATATTATATAGCCCAGTCCTGTGAATAATACCCTCTTTCGTTTATCTAATAATGCTCACATCTGTTAGCTCTGTAGAGACAAAGTAATATGTGACTTGGATCAGTATTGGCAAATGTTTAGATCAAATCAGCAATTCCATAGGGTTGGTTGCTAATTTATCTTTGCCAATCCTTACTAGTTTTAGCTCAGCAAACAAGGAGACAGTATCTAATCTGGTGTTCCTGAAACTCCATGGAAATATGAGTATTCCAGCTGCCCTTCTAACGATTTGGCAGGTTGGAAATGACTGGGACTAAGCCCAACCTCCAAACCCAGCTGTGCTGGGCATACAGTTAGACTACAGATGGGGATAGTTAGGCTGGTGGAGCTAAAATTTCAAAGTTTGGCTGCTGGAGGTCAGAAGAAAGAGAGACAGCGTCTACCAGTTACTGTGCCCCGTGGGCAAAGATGGTTGCCTCCAGCTCCCTATGCAAGCATGGATCACATAAAAATAGGAAATTTGTGGATTTTAAAAAGGATTCCAAGAGCCTATGTGTATTAGAGAAAATTGGCAAAATTGAAAGCTGTCAAATTCTTTCCAACTTGTACTTCTCTGTCTCCCTCTGATTTCCAGTCATTCTGCCTAGTCTCAGCAGACATGACTGTTGGAATTATGTAGACTGATTTATTTCATCTTGATGGTTCCAGAGTGTGGTTCAGCATATGCAAATATACTATTCTGAAATTATCAAAAGCATATTTTTAGACAAATAAGTCATATTTTAAAAGTGTGCAGAAATGACATTTATGTTATTTACTATTCTCAACAAAAATTCCATCTGCAACTCTTTGGCAAATGAGAACAATGCATTCTATTTAAAAAAAATTGTTTAAAGAGGACAGGTGTGTGTGTGTGAGTGTGTGTTGTGTGTGTGTGTTTCTATTCAAAATTTAAATAATGCACTTGACCTTTCTCAGAGTTAATGTCTTCACCTGTAAAATGGGTATACTAAAGCTAGCTTTGTAGACTGTTGTAAAATTTAGATAAATATTATAGATATTCAATAAACAAGTTCAAAACACTCACCTGAAATTTATGGTGCTCTTTTTTTTTATGCTTTTGATACCACATCAGGTATTTGTACATCTGAAAACCTATACCTAGCCAGACAACTAGGGATCAACTTACCAATATTAAAAAAAAATATATCACTCAGTAAATGCAGAGTATTTTAGAAAAGTAAGAAAGATATGGAAAGTAACTGCTATTTCATTTTCAAAGCCTACTTTGGCATGTTGTAAAACCAGACTGGATCATTTATAGTGTTAAGTCTAATCCTCACAAAAACACAGTCAAGAACAAAGCAACCATATAGTGGGTAAGGCTTTCGTCTTATGTGGTGGACTCTGATTTGTACCCCTGTATCCCATTTAATTTCCTGAGTACAGAACAGGAGTAAGCCCTGAGATTAGCCAGATGGAGCCCCTAAAGAAAACAAACATCAAAAATACAATCAACTGGGGCCAGAGAGATAGCATGGAGGTAAGGCACTTGCCTTGCATGCAGAAGGACAGAGGTTCGAATCCCAGCCTCTCATATGCTCTCCTGAGCCTGCCAGGAGCAAGTTCTGAGCATAGAGCGGAGAATAACCCCTGAGTGCTGCCAGGTGTGACCCAAAAACCAACAGCAACCACAAAAAAAACCCACAATCTAAGGATATTTATATGTTTCCTATTGAAAACACATTGCCTTTCTAAATAATTTTAATTTTACATATTTGAAATATTTTGTAAAATTACTTTTTGTATAATTTATTATTAGAATGTGTACTCATTTGACATTATTAATAAAGTCGAATCATACTAGCATGAAATTTCAAATTGTTCTGAATTTAAATTCTCCTAGGAGACTTCTAAATAAGAGGGCAAAATGTTAACAATATTTTCAATTAGTTTTTGGAGGGGAGTGGTTTGGGATATACCCAGCAGTGCTCAGAGTTTATCCCTGAATCTACCAAGGGATCACTCCTGGCTCAGATCCTGGTCACTGTGACAGTGACCCTGATCCACTCAGGGACTGAGATGAAATGTGGGGATTCAACATCAGCCATGGGCACGCTATAACTCTAGCTGCATTAAAAGTTGCCCTTTTTTAGGGGCCGGGCGGTGGCGCTAAAGGTAAGGTGCCTGCCTTGCCTGCGCTAGCCTCGGACGGACCGCGGTTCGATCCCCCGGCGTCCCATATGGTCCCCCAAGCCAGGAGCAACTTCTGAGCACATAGCCAGGAGTAACCCCTGAGCGTCACCGGGTGTGGCCCAAAAACCAAAAAAAAAAAAAAAAAAAAAAGAAATTCAAGTGAATGTTTCTTCTAGTTTATACACTACCTTAGCTATGCATTTAGAAAAATTTGAAGCTAACATTAACTCTATATACTATAATCAGTAGATGAAATTAACTAGGTTAAAACATATAATTGAACACTTTTGGAGAGTTAAGAGTTCAAGTCCTTTACCTGTCAATCAGAACATCGTTGATACTGATTGTTGGTATCCAGCTGAATGACATACCTCCAATCTCCTGCACATATCTCTGATTGTAGTGACAAGAAAAACAAGTTAAATATATAATTAGGTAGTGGCATTAAATGAATAGATTCTAAAGTAATGTTTCAGCTATTATTAGCATTATCTGAAAAATATCCATTTGTATGAGACATCAAGAAGCTTAAGTATTAAACTATATTTTTATTATCATGTTTCTTGGTATGAGACCAGCTTATTTTTCCAAGTTTAAGTCATCTTCCACTAAGTGCTCCATTTAATAAATTTCTTACTCTGAATTGGGTTATATATGCTTTTCTGTTGGACTCCGATCAGATATTTTAAGGAATGCAATTGGTTTGAAAAATTGGAGATGAAGCATAAATATGCATTAGTGTGTGTATATGTATTATACATATGCATATATGTATAATATATGTATTAGTCCTCTAATACATTCAATTCAATGATCTAAATGTGCCCGTACTTTCAGGCAGGGTAGCCCAGTCTCACTCTATATGTATCTTGTCATTCATGTTTTTTGGAATTGGAAGCCAATCAAATCTAGAAATCAGTGGATGTGAACAGCATTGATAGGTGAGTTATTTAGGCAAGAGAAATTGTGACTTTAAACTAGAACCAAAGCCATTCCCTGCTGGGAAATGAACATTCAGGCATGTGAAATTGAGGTAGCTAATAGGTTAAAGGAGAAAAAAATTTCTTTACACAGTACAGATGCTAAAAATCTGACAGACCTTGAAAAAGTTAAATTACTTTTTTCAAATTCAGTTTCTCATGCAAAAATGAATGTGATGGAAATGGGTGTCCAGGTGGTATGTGGACATTAAATGGACGGTGTAACAAATTTCTTACCTAGTGGATAGACTGACTTTTACTAAGTACTCAGATTAAAATTAGTGAGAAAGTAAAACTGTAGAGATTATGGAATGAAGAATAATGATACATAATTCATCCTATGATTGTATAATTAGAATATAAATACTACCATGAGAATCTAAGAATTAAAGCTAGAGATTTTATGAAGGAGAGACAATATATCACATGTTAATTTATCAGAGTTAAAAACTGTATGAAATGGCTAAAACACAAAACATTTTCCAAATAAACTATGTGACAACCCAAATAGCAGTCCTAATATGTATATAATCAATCCAAAGAAATAAAAGGATCATTATTTACAATAGATAATAGAGTAGACAGGCACTAATTTGATCATGTTGCTAACCTTGCAAGAAACTAAGATGAAAAAAATGCTTTTGCACATCTAAAAGAGAATGTGAGATCAGAGTGAAAATGTATGTAAGCCATTTGCAAGTCTTTTCATGCTATAAAAAAGGGCCACCAAAGATAAACTATTTGTCAACAAACTGAATTTGGTCATGGGATTGATATGGAAACATATTTCCCATACTCAACTATCAGTAACTTTGTAAAGTATATAGATCTTTAAAGTATATATATAAAGACTCTTTGAATCATAGAGATTGGAGATCCAGAATAACATAGACCTTAGAGATGTCTACTTTCTAAGTATACTTCAGGCCACAACACTCTTTCTACTATTATATTGACAATACCATTGACTCCAAGCTACTTAATACATATCAGCCCCCTCATTGAGCCAATGTGAAAAGTGTGCCATTGTGAGGTTGTGGAAAATGCACTGAGGGAGTTATCGATATAAATATCATGGAAATTAAAAGCTTGAATAGATGGAATAAGCAGAGATTTTACTTAAGAATAACACACAGAATTCATGACCAAGTTTTGTTTTTTATTTGGGTAGAAAATCTATTTCTTGGATGTGAACTTTTCTTCCCTATCACCGCATTTGAAGAATGTTAATATCTTGGGTCTGGGAATGTGACCTGAAAGTTGGGCATGCATACACTTTGCTGTAGTTTGGGAGCTGCACTCAAAATTGCTCAGGGCTTACTCTTGACTTTGTGCTAAGGGATAATTCTTGGTAGGCTTCCAGGGCTATGTGGGGTATCAGGGATTAACCCTGGACTCTGTGCGTGCATGATAAGCATCTCACTAGCTGTATTATCTCTTCTGGCCCATGAGATACTCTTTTTATTTTATTCACATGCTAACTGGTAGCATTTTGCTGAGTTGCTATAAGTCAGCATCTGGGCCTTATCTATTGGAAGAGAAATCTGATGAGACATCCCAGAGACACAGGTATAGGGGCTTATTTCTCCACTGTGCTTTATGGCTTGCATCTCAATTTATGCATCCTGCTTATGCCTGGAAATAAGGCATCTATTGAAGAGCACATTTTATAACAATTAGTTTCTCATGAAAATTTCTGAAACAGCTTTTATATTTTTATTTTAAGTAATACTTTGATAATTTCTGTTTTATAGGGATAGATACTAAAATTAATCGTTCTTATATAGAAGAAATTTATGTCTGTCTCAAAATCATACTCAGTCAGTGCCACAGAGCACAACTGTCTATCCTCTTTCTTTTTGTCCTATCCTCTGTCTGAACAATACTTCTCTCTTGCCTGTGTATGCCGGTGGATCTGATGACAGTGATTTGTACTTATTTATATGTTTGTTAAGAATTCCATAACAAAATGCCATTACCAGAGTGCTTTTTTTTTATGATGTGAGGTTGTGTTCTCCCAGAAGAAATTAAGGAATCTAAAGTCGCATTGAATCAATGGTGGCTATGATAATCTGCACCCAATTTTATATAGGTATCTTTGAGCTAAGAGTTCCTGATATAAAAGACTCCATGCTTATGTTTCTCCTGGCCTGTCAACATGCCTTACTATTATTTCAAGACTCTGATGTTCTGATGTAACCTATTAACAAATGTAATCCATAAACAAAATGTTCACCTCCCAGAAGCATTTCTCTCCCCAAGGTGATTGTCCCCATAAACACAAGTCAAGTGTTCTCTATGATTACATACCAGCTTAACTATTAACTAGCTTACTTTGCTTCTTAAAGTGCTTTGCTGAGCTTTTCACGGATCCTAGAATAATTTGTAGATCTTTCCTTTTTAAATGCATCCCTGACTGTCCTTGTGGCTGAAGGCTCCTTGGAACACTAGTTTGCTTGTGATCATAGAACCGTTATTCAACTTCTCTGAGTGGTTCTCATCTGTGCCAAATGAAGCCTTCTTACAACACCATACTGGATGTGCCTTACTTATCTGCTGCTCTTGAGTTAATTTATTTGTTGTAAACAGGTAATCTAGTAACACATTTCTCTCAGATCTATGAGTTGCTCTAGCAATTTAACCAAATCAAGAAGACTATGATGAGTAAGCCTAAATTCTAGACAATAAATCAAAACAAAGACTGACAGTTGAAGTTGGGAGGACAGTCTTATAGGACTGATTTTATAGTCCCAGCTCTTAACCTGTAGGATCTTATGCTATCTCTCTTAGTTACCATCATAATCTAACTTAATTATATTGTAACCAGCTCAGCGAACTTGCAGGGATAGAACACACAAAGATACACACACACAAACACACACACACATACACACACACACACGGCTTGAATTTAACAATATCAAACCAGCATACACATTTCTGTTGTTATTCTCATATTTTATTTGCTCAAATTCTACTCTCTAAACAAAGTCTCATGGCAAAAACTAATATTACTGGAGCTGGTAAATATTCTTGCCCTGCAGTGTGAGTGAGAGGGAAGGAAATATTTGCTGTTCAATACTCCAAAACACCATCGGGCACTGTAAGTCTTTAGAAAACAAGCAGAAAGGATGACATCATACCAAGCAATTTAAGCAGCGAAAAAGAGATGTTAGAAAGTCTCTGAACCTATGTGACACCTTATCCAATCCTAAGGGCTTTAGGAATATACTCAGAAACTATGTCATTTTTCTTTGTAGGCTTTTTTAGAAGTGTTTACAAGTTGATATCTAACCCACTGAAGATTATAAACAGAAGATCACAAGTGAGAAATAGACATGTTCTAAGAAAATAAATGGGAAGCCAGACAAGTGGCTGACCCTTAGACCTATATTCATCTCCTCACACAACGTTGTGTCAGTGCACAGAGCCAAAAATAAATACCTGTAGGCAAACATGCATTATCACATTCTTGTTCTCATAATAACCCCATAACTTATAGCCGCAATATAATTTGATTAAATATATTCTCAGTCACAAAATTTGGAATCAGACTTGCAATCCCAAACGTGTGAAAAATAAGCTTCATGCAACATTTTTCTTTTCATAAAATGTCTCATTGACCCTCCAGCTGACTTCTATATTCAGATAATTATTACTGAATGTGTATTCAAAAGATTGTGTATCACCATACATGCTCTACATTCTCATGCACCTCATTTATGTCCCTCTTTTTTATCCATGTGTCTTAAGGGTTTTTACCTAGCTTCAAAAGAAAAAAGTCCTTTGAAATGCATATTCTTATCCTGTCTTCAACATCACTTTCTTCAACCATCTCCTGTGAGCTCACGAAAGACTAGGATATCTAGAAAGTTTATCTTTCCTGTCCAATCTTCATGAATAATCTACTGAACAAGATCAGTGAGCACAGAGCTGGGAATAAGCTCTGAGCACTGCTGGGTTTAGCCCAAATAAACAATACAAATAAAACACAACAAAAAAATCCTTTATGTGTCATTCTTATAAACATTCAAAAAATAAATCAGATATATCCTCTCTCAATTATATCAAATATTATCTTCCTCTTTTTCAGTTCCTGGATTATATCCACATCAATTCTGTGTTCCTACACAAATTACCTCACCTCTTTGTTCACTCTCTAAATTGGTTCTGAAATTTTTCACATAAACCTTGAGATATTCTTAATTCCATGAATGCACTCTCTTTTGAAAAATCTCATGGTCAATATTTTAGTTGAATCTGTGGGAAATCATCCCAAAACCTAATGAAAACCACAAGGTCTGCCTGGTTAATGTTCTTGGTAAAAAAGTTTAGTGTAGTTTTAGAAAATGGGGACTGCAAAGATGAAGCCATCCAGGGAACATTCTTCTAGGACTTAATATAATGTTAACTCAAAGCTATGCATTATAGGTAACTGTTGTTTATCACTCTATGGCTGCAGTTATGCAAATATAACAGTCTTTGTTTTTAAGTATATGTTAACTTGCAAGCAATAGCCTACACTTGTGGAGACTACAGTAGTAGAAGATATAATTTCAATATGGCAAATGGCCCCTTGCTTGGAGCTATTCTGGCTTGGGCAAACATTTCCTGCAGTATCTTTCAGTGAAAACAACTTGGTAAGGGATAAAGAAAGAATCAGTTTGGCAATGCCCATCTGCACAAATTAAGCATAAACACCTCCTTTCTCAAAACCTATATTTGGGCATGAATATTTATGGTAGTTGAGAAAAGGATTTTAAAGTGGAGCCTTTATCAGTCAAGGACCTGAGTACTAATGGGGAACTTTTCAAACTTTTCTTCTATAGCCATAATATCTGTTCCTTGCCAACTTGCTAGACTCCATTAAGCAACAGGTACAGAAGATTCCATAGCTCTGGGCAATACTTAAGACCTCTCTAAGATGAGACTTGGTGAGAAATGTGAAAATCATAGCACACTAATGAAACCAAAGATCAGATACAGGACATGTGGATGAAATGCTTGGAACACAGCCTCTCTCTTTTCCACTTTGTCCTCATCCTCACCTTTCCCCTCCCAAAAAAATGTATTACATAAGACAAAAAAATGAAATAACAAAGATCATTTATGAAAATCCAACCAGTGCACAGAAACTTATATATATATATCTATATCTATACCTGTATGTATATATATATGTATATATAGATATATATAGATCTAGATATCTATATCTATATTTGTATATCTATATATGTGTAGATATAGATACAGATATAGATATAGATATAGATTAGATAGATATAGATATAGATATATACACATATATTGGTTTTGGTGCTATACCCGACCGCACTGAGGGTTGACTCCTGGCTATGAACTCAGAAAATAAATCTGGCAGGCTGGGGGACCATATGGGATGCCAGGAATTAAACCCAAGTCTGCTGCATGCAAAGCAAACACCCTCCTCAAGGTGCTATCACTCACTCCAGTTTCAGAGTAATAATATTTAAATACAATTTTATTATCTATAAATCAGACTGATGTTGGAATAAGCTTCTGAGATTGGGATTAATGGACTCAGTGATAAAATTACGAAGTAAAAAAAGTGAGAACAGACATTAAAATGAGATAAAATAGAAAAAAAACAGATTGAACACAAAATAGCAGTGAAGCAGACAGATAGGGAAGCCACCACACTTCACACCCCCTGCCATAAATATTTGGAAGTAATAAAACCAGCTAGTCTAAAAAACCTGGTTTAATAGCTAATCTAGTGACAAAAGCCTGATAAGATATTTAACTGGAGCCCAAACAGATTTAGAAAAGAGTGGAACACCCTCTGGGAGAAGCTTGATCAGGAATAAGACCAGGGATGGAATGTCAAGAAACAAGGACATCAACTTCAACATACCGCTTCCTCCAACCACCTAAGCAACTAACTTTTACCTAGTTGGAAAACCTCATGTAGGGCATGTTGGGTAAAGACCTAAATAAACCAACTTCGAACAAAAGATAACATGTGCACCTTGAACCCATCTAAGTGGTGACTGCATGTACATGTCTCCTGCATCTCTCTCTTGAGATGTAAACTTCCTTACTTTCATGCTGGGTTATGTATCATGCTTCTGTCCTCCTCTGGAGAATCCCTCACTCTCTCCTGAGCTAATTGCTTTCTATATCTTTCTTATCTTCTCCCTCCTCTTTCCTAGTACCTTTCAATAAAATGTGATTTTTTTTGTTTGTTTGTTTTTGGGCCACACCCGGCGGTGCTCAGGGGTTACTCCTGGATGTCTGCTCAGAAATAGCTCCTGGCAGGCACGGGGGACCATATGGGACACCGGGATTCAAACCAACCAACTTTAGTCTTGGATCGGCTGCTTGCAAGGCAAACACCGCTGTGCTATCTCTCCAGGCACATAAAATGTGATTTTTACACCATGGTTTGTGTTCTCCTAAAATTTGTTTTTCTATGAAAGAAAGTGACTGACCTGGAAACCTGGACAAGGTAGTTACTGGAACTTCCACCAGCATCAGTTGGAACAGCCAAAATGGACACTTCAGTGATGAGAAAGAGTCAGGAAGTACCATATTTTTCATTCTATAAGACACACCTGACCATAAGACACATAGTTTTTAGAAGAGGAAATAAAAATAAATATTCTAAAGCAAATGGGGCAACACAGGAGAGGGAGGCTAGGAGCAACCAGACTGCAAGGCTGAAATATATTTATAATACACCATTTCATGGCTGCTTAAATACCTAAATTCTTTATTTTTACATAAAAAAATTTCAATGCTTTTTGTTAATATAAAAAAGTGACAGTAGAGATCAAATAGTTTTAAAACAAAGCTTTATATGTGATGGTGAAAGTTGTTAACTTGGTTAAAAGTACTATGTGGTATGTCTGGTCAATAAAAGGGACTTAATACTGTGGATGTCAAGTGACTAGTATATGCTCTCTCCTCCTACACCCCCATACTCAGGCTTCAGCTCTAGGTGGCATTTGGTCCATAAGATGCACAGACATTTTCTCCCATCTTATATTTTTGGGGGGTCTTAGAGTGCAAAGAATACAGTATAATGTAACAGAACATTTTTCTGAAGAAAGCTCTGAAATGGAAAATTATAAGGTTTTGCAAATTCTACGTAGAATTGTAAAGAATGACATATTCTGTTGTAATACCTGAAATCAACAAAAGGAGTTCACAAAACTTCAAACATAAAATGGCAAATAATGAACAAATACAATGATCTAGTTAAATTTAGATTTTTATATTATAAGCTTGAAAGTCATGAAACTTCATGTTTAAACTTGTTATAAGATGACAAAATAATTTTAGAATTAAAATATAATTAAATCAGAGACTCCCAAATCTCTTCAGAATATAGTGTAGCTGCTTAGTTAAAAAAACAAACAAACAAAAAAAAAACAAAAAACAAAACCAAAAAAAACGTAAGGAGAGTAACACTTTGAATTTATTACACAAAATTGAAGAAAACATTTTTTAAAGGTCACTAATAGGACTAATAAATTCGTATTTGAGACAGAAAAGCAAGAGAATAGAATGCATTAAATAATAATAAATTCGGTTTAACACTGATGGAACACTGGAGCCTGGCACAACTCTCTGGACTGTCTGTCTTCTGTGCAGCATCTGCGGGCCTGATTTCCTGTGTGTGTGGCTTCATTTGCATATGGCTAGCCTTCCCTGTAGGTGAGTTTTTCTGCCCAGAAAGGGAAGAGTCAATGAATACAACCACAACACGTGGATAAACCCACAATACAAGGACAGTGCCAGACATTGAGAATGAAGATGGCAAGTCTGATGACCAGAACATGACCAACCAACTAGTCAGTCTCTCAGATAAGGTGTTTAGAGTCGCAATATGGAAGATGTTCACAGAACTCAAAGAAAGTATAAAGAGAACATTAATAAGTATCAAGAGAATATGGAGATAGAAATCAGAAAACTCCAAACTGAAATTTCGGGTCAAATAACAGGTCTAAAAAACTCAGTAGATGAATTGAAGAAAAAAATGGATGAGCTTTCCCACAGGTTAACAGCAGCTGAGGATAGAATTGGTACACTAGAAGATGAGATAAATAATAACTCCATACAGCAGCAGAGATTGGAAAACAGCCTTAAAGCAAATGATCAAACAATGGAAAAATTACTCAAAGAATGGGAACAGATGAAAATAGAAGTCTATAATAAGCTCAACAGAAACAAATTAAGAATCATTGGAGTCCCAGAGACCCAGAAAGAAAATCTCCAGGAAGAATCAACGGTCAAGAACATCATTAAAGAGAAACTACCAGAGCTAAAGAATACATGTGATCAAATCCTACGTGCCCAAAGAATACCAACTAAAAGAGACCCCACAAAAACACCCCAAGACACATCCTAGTTACAATGATGAATCCTACAGATAGAGACAGAATTCTGAAAGCAGCAAAATCAAAAAGAGAAATTACATTCAAGGGAACATCCTTGAGATTTACCGCAGACCTGTCACCAGAAACACTCAAGCCAGAAGGAAGTGGTGGGACATAGTGACAAAACTCAATGAAATAAATGCTTTGCCTAGAATACTGCACACAGCAAAACTCACTTTCAGGCTTGAAGGAAGAATACATGGCTTCACAGACAAACAACAGCTCAGAAATTTTACAGACTCAAAACCAGTCTTAAAAGAAAAAAAGAAAGACCTACTTTGACACAAGACTGACCAAAAAACACAACAAACTTCAATATAAAGATGGCACTAAATCCCAGGACAATTCTTTTACTCAATGTCAATGGAATAAAGACCAGTAAGAAGACACAGAGTGGACAAATGGATCAAAAAACTAAATTCAACCTTCTGCTGTCTACAAGAAACGCATCTGAATAGTTAGAACAAACATAGACTCAAAATAAAAGGCTAGAGGAAAATCATCCAAGCAAACAACACCCATAAAAAACCTGAAGTGGCCATACTAATCTCAGATTATGCAAACTTTATACTCAGGAAAGTTATAAAGGACAAAGATGGACATTTTCTATTAATCAAGGGATACGTACAGCAGGAAGAAATCACTCTCCTAAACATATATGTACCACATATATTTAATACAAAATATTTAATACAATCGTTGACAAATCTGAAAAATAATATCATTAACAACACAATAATTGTGGGAGACCTGAACACGGCACTGTAAACATTTGAAAGGTCAACCAGACTGAAACCCAACAAGAATATAATAGACCTGAAAAGAGAAATGGAAGAAAGAGGCCTAGTCGATATATATAGGACACTCCACCCCCAAAAACCTGGATACACATTCTCATCTAATGTACATGGGACATTCTCCAGGATAGATTACATGCTAGCACATAAAACTTATCTCTATAATAACAAGAGGATAGAAATTGTGCAGGCTACCTTTGATGACCACAAGGCCCTGAAATTATATGAACTACAAAGGGACACAGAAAAAAAATCTTTAATACCTGGAAGTTAAACAGCCTAATACTGAATAACCAATGGGTCCTAGATGAAATCAAAGAGGAAATCAAAAGGTTCCTGGAAACAAATGACAATAGAGACACAAATAATCAGAACCTATGGGACACAGCAAAAGCAGTACTGAGTGGAAAATTTATAGTTTTGCAAGCACGCATCAGAAAGAAGAAGGGGCATACCTGAATAGCTTAATGACGCAGCTCATAGAATTAGAAAGTGCTCAACAAAAGGAACCAAATAGGGAGACAGAAGGAAATAACAAAGCTGAGAGCAGAAATCAATGAAGTGAAAACACAAAAAAACAATCTGAATGATCAACAAAAGCAGAAGTTGCTTCTTTGAAAAAATAAATAAGATTGATAGACAACTGGCAAAACTAACACACACACACACACAGAGAGAGAGAGAGAGAGAGAGAGAGATAAATTTAATAACTCCTATTAGGAATAAAAAGGAGAAATCACTACTGATATGGCACAGATTCAAAGGGTAATCAGAAACGACTTTTAGAAACTCTATGCCACTAAAAATGATAACCTGGAAGAAATGGATAAATTCTTGGACTATTATAATATTCCATGGTTGAATGAAGAGGATGTAGCATATCTAAACACCCACAGCACTATTGAGGAAATTAAGAATGTAATCAACTGTCTGCTCAAAAACAAAAGCCCAGGCCCAGATAGATTCACTAGTGAATTCTTTCAAACCTTTCAAGAGGAACTACTACCAATCCTGGCAAGACTCTTTCATGAAATAAAAAAAAAAAAAAAAACAGGAACACTTCCAAATAGTTTTTATGAAGCCAACCAACATTACCTTGATACCTAAACCAGACAGATGCTACAAAAAAAAATTACAGACCTATATCACTGAAGAATACAAATGCAAAGATCCTGTGATGAACACAGATGCAAACATCCTCAGCAAAATCCTGCCAAGTAGGATTCAATGCCTCATTAAGAAGATCATCCACTACTATCAAGTAGGTTTCATCCCAGGAATTCAAGGATGGTTTAACATCCATAAATCTATCAACATAATACACAATATCAACAACAAGAAAAATAAAAATCACATGATCATATCAATAGATGCAGAGAAAGTATTTGATAAGGTCCAATACCCATTCTTGATCAAAACTCTCAGCAAGATGGGAATAAAAGGAACCTTTCTCAATATAGTTAAGGCCATCTACCACAAGCCAGTGGCAAATATTATCCTCAATGGAGAAAAACTAAAAGCCTTCCCTCTAAATTCTGGCACAAGACAAGGCTGTCCTCTCACCACTACTATTCAACATATCACTGGAAGTCCTTGTCATAGCGATTAGGCAAGAAAAAGATATCAAGGGAATCCAGATAGGACAGGAAGAAGTCAAGCTCTTGCTGTTTGCAGATGGCATGCTACTCTATTTAGAATAACCTAAAGATTCTACCCAAAAAGCTTCTATAAATAATAGACTCATATAGCAAGTTGGCAGGCTACAAAGTTAACACACAAAGTTAACACACAAATGGCCTTTTATACACCATTAGTAATAAGGAAGAAATGGATATTAAGAAAACAACCCCATTTACAATAATGCCACACAAAATCAAATATCTTGGAATCAACTTGACTATACAAAGAAAACTATAAAACTCTGCTCCAAGAAATAAGTGAGGACACAGAAATGGAAGCACATACCCTGCTCGTGGATTGGCAGGATTAACATAATTAAAATGGCAATACTCCCCAAAGCATTGTACAGATTTAATGTGATTCATCTAAAGATATTGTGACATTCTTTAAAGAAGTGAATCGGACACTTTTGAAATTGATTTGGAACAATAAACACCCAAGATAGCTAAATCAATCATTGTGAAAAAGAATATGGGAGGAATTACTTTCCCCAACTTTAACTTTACTACAAAGCAATAGTTATCAAAACAGCATGGTATTGGAATAAAGACAGGCCCTCAGATCAGTGGAATAGGCTTGAATACTCAGAGAATGTTCCCCAGATATACAATCACCTAATTTTTGATAAAGGAGCAAGAAATCCTAAATGGAGCAAAGAAAGCTTCTTCAACAAGTGGTGTTGACACAACTGGCTAGCCACTTGCAAAATATTGAACTTAGACCCCCAGTTAACATCATGTATGAAAGTATAATCCAAATGGATGAAAGACCTCGATATCAGGCCTGAAACTATAAGATATATAGAACAACACATAGGCAAAACACTCCAGGACACTGGGACTACAGGCATCTTCAAGGAGGAAACTGCACTCTCCAAGCAAGTGAAAGCAGAGATAACAGATGGGAATATATAAAGCTGAGGAGCTTCTGCACCTCAAAGGAAATAGTGTTCATGATACACGAGCCACCCACTGAGTGGGAGAAACTATTCACCCAATACCCATCAGATAAGGGGCTAATCTTCAAAATATACAAGGCACTGACAGAACTTACAAGAAAAAAATATCTAATCCCATCAAAAATGGGTAGAAGTAAGGGACAGACACTTTGACAAAGAAGAAATACAAATGGCCAAAAGACACATGGAAAAATGTTCCACATCACTAATCATCAGGGAGATGCAAATCAAAACAACTATGAGGTACCACCTCACACCACAGGGATTGGCACACATCACAAAGAATGAGAACAAGCAGCGTTGGTGGGGATGTGGAGAGAAAGGAACTTTATCCACTGCTGGTGGGAATGCCGTCTATTTCAACCTTTATGGAAAGCGATATGGAGATTCCTCCAAAAACTGGAAATCGAGCTCCCATATGATCTAGCTATACTACTCCTAGGAATATACCCTAGAAACACAAAAATACAATACAAAAATCCCTTCCTTACACCTATAGTCATCGCAGCATGATTTACCATAGCAAGACTCTGGAAACAGCCAAGATACCCTTCAACAGATGAATGGCTAAAGAAACTGTGGTACATATACTCAATGGAATATTATGCAATTGTCAGGAGAGATGAAGTCATGAAATTTTCCTATACATGGATGTACATGGCATCTTATGCTGAGAGAAATAAGTCAGAGAGAGAGAAAGATGCAGAATGGTCTCACTCATCTATGGGTTTTAAGAAAAATGTGAGATAGTCTTGCAATAATAATTTTCAGACACAAATGAGAGAAGGGCTGGAAGTTACTGCTAATGTCATGAAGCTCACCACAAATATTGATGAGTTTAGTTAGAGAAATAACTACATTTTGAACTGTCCTAATAATGAGAATATATTAAGGAAATAGAAAGCCTGTCTAGAGTACAGGCGGGGGTTTGTTGGGGAGGAGGGAGATTTGGGACACTGGTGATGGGAATATTGCACTGGTGATGGTGGTGTTCTTTACATAACTGAAAACCAAAAACAATCATGTAGGTAATCAATGTGTTTAAATATAATATATATAAAAATTTAAAAATAAGAAAACGTCTTTCAGAAAAAAATAAATAAATTCAGCAATATGCACATATGTGTAAGTTTTATATACTTATCTACATGAACATATCAAAATATTAATGAATTATTTATATGCTCCAAACCATTGTTAGAGAACATTTCAAAAATTTTTATCCTATTATATAGTATTTTATTTATAGTAATTTCTTCAAAGGAGTAATTTTGTGAAATTTATTAATCGATGTATCTCATTTTATTACATAATAATACTTTACCTGATGGACAAAAGATATTCAATAAATGTTATTAAATGAAAAAATACAAGTTGCTGAAAATTACCATTAATAGTCAGATTGATCTAAGCAAAATTTCAAATGTTTTTAAAATATTTTAAATAAAGAGCTTCCAGTAGTAAACAGCTTTATTGACCTCAATATTTCACCTTTCCCCGCATCCACACCATCAATATGACCCCATTACATAAAAACTGTACTTTTCTCAAAGTCAAAAGGCATAATTCATCAGGACACAATAACCAATGAGTTTGTCTAATAAATACTTTCAACTTATAAGAATCTAAAGCAGGCAAAATATTTTGTTTTTTAGGTGTTGTTTTTTGTTTTTGTGCCATACCCAGTGGCACTCAGGGGTTACTCCTGGATCTGCACTCAGAAATCTCTCCTGGCTGGGGATTAAACCCAGGTCTGTTCTGGGTCAGACATGAGCAAGGAAAATGCTCTACCACTCTGCTATTACTCTGGCCCAAAGAGCAGGCAATTTAAACAGTTAGATAATATCACTTTTGAGAAAGAATTTTTAACTCTTTCTAAGCAATATTTGACATAGCAGATTCTCTCCCCAAATTTTATTTCATTAAAATTAACTTCCTTAATATAATTTATTATGTAGATTATATTTAACAACAGTGAAATATAATATTCTCTATGTTATGTTATATTTATCAGTGATTATTTCGAAATAAACGTCAATACATTTTAAAAGGTTGAAATGTAGAGTGCATATTTTTGTTTGACTGCAAAACTAAATTATATATTGATTAGAACAAACCTATATATTTAAAGATAATCTTAAATATATTTAAAGTATAAATAAAGTAAGAAAAATATATACAAATGATTAAAACTATTTCAATAATGACACCAAACCTATAGCATAAAAATCAGTGGGGTATAACTAATATGATAAGTAGACATCCCAGTTTTATATTCTTGTATTAGAAGGAAATATGAATTTAGATGTAGTAGCTTTAGCTTCTATATTATATTGAGAAAAAAATAAAGAAAAGTGAAGCTAAAATAGTAAAATATAAAAAAGTAAGGGGAAAATTTAGAAAAATAACGTATCATTATTTGCCAACATCCAAGTTAGTTCTCTGTCCTAACCAAATAAATTTACAAATTCCAGCTACCCATCGTCCCTAATTTATGACTTTTTTTTATTTAAAATGTTTTAACTTAATGATATTACAAAAAAAGCTTCTGTATAAACCTTATGTTAAATTTTAATGTGGGTTGGGTTGTGTTAAGATTATATGATAACATGAAGTTCCTAGTTAACCACACAATCACAAGAGTAAGTAAAGACCATTTTTCTCCTTTAAGTACAGCATTCAACAAATTGTGGGATAGCTAATACTTTAATATATGAAATGTACTTTGTCTTAGTAGAGATAGGCTAATTTAAGTGTTCTGAGTATTCAAAGGTAGGCTAGAATAGGCTCTGATGCTTGGTAGGTTAAGTATAAAAAATGCATTTTTGGTTAGAATATTCTCAATTTTTTTGAGAAATAGCTCTGGAGGGAAAAGTTGGAAGAGAAGGGATCAAAAGAGGGGGAGAGGGAGAAATAAAGACACAAGTCATCAATATGACAAATGATAGTTTATTTATTATATAAAATTAATGTGTTTGTTTATCAATTAAATTGCTAGTATCTCAATACATGGTTTGCTAATATAGATATTAAAGATTTTAAAAGCACATAGGACAAGAAAGCATTAATAAATTTAGGAAATAAACATGTCAAAATAAAATTTATCAAAGCTGATGTACAATGAAGCAAAATCTACTTTATTTCATATACGAAATAAATTGAAGGTAGAATCTAAAGTTGTATTATAAAAATTCCTCAGGTCTGCATAATTTTATTTTTATGTTTTATTAATCAAGGAGTACATTGAATAAAGTATTATCAATATTTTTTAGCAAAATAAATGGAAGATAGCATATTAGCAATATCAAAATTTTAGAAAGACAGAAGTAAAATTATAGATTTTTAGAGCAGGTTTAAAATTTTGTAAAATATTTAAAAGCATTGCTCAAAATTCTGTCAAATGGTTCTACACTCAATTTAAATTTGGAAGAAAAGAAACATCTAATTCAGTGATGTAGCACTATAAAATACAAAGTCCCAAATTATAAACATAATTGCATTGATAATTATTGAGGATTGACAAAATGCTCAACGTTCAGCGCTATTTTTTCCCTTTGTGCTCTGTCATATAATCACAGATATTGGCTAAAGGTGAGCCAGACAGTTATGTTAAAATCCAAAAATGATATTGATGGAGACATTACTGTTAGCTGGGGTTGTTTTCTGGAACACCGCCACATTTTATATTGTCAAAGCACAATGCCTTTGGATTATTAATACCAAACGTTGAGAAAAACATATGTAAATAGATTTCTAAAGGAGATTTAAATTTTTATAAAATGTTTAAAAGCATTGCTCAATATATATAAACTATACCTTTTGGATTGTGCTTTTACAATAGAAACTGATTTTAAGAGTGAGATTCCAAGAGCAAATGTTTCAGATGGCTGTAACCTGTCAACTTCAAAGCTGTTAGATCACACTTTATTATATTCTAATACAAAGACTTCCTTAAGCCCTCCCTCCCTTTACCCTTTACCCAAGGCTTTTGAAATGTAAAAATCCACCTAGGCTGCATTAGCTCCATTTAGGAACTATTGCTTGTTACTGTACCCTCCCTTGGCCTGGGGGTGGATTGAAGCAGAATAAAGGTTGTTAGTTTGGTGGGCTCCTCACTCAGAAGGTTGGAAGCTCCCAGACCAGATGCTTTTTACTTGGAAGCTTCACCTGATTTATTTCCCACAGGGATTATGCTCCAGAGCCTTTTTCCTGGAGTTGGATTATGGCCTGTGGAGCCCAACTGACAGCAGCATGTCTCTTTCCCTCCTCTTTTATTCAGTGAAGTGAAGGGTCTTACCCATATTCAAAAGATTAAAGAAGTAGATTCCAGGTCTTAATGGTTTACTAGCAAAATAATGTATGGAGTTGGAATCAAAATGGAAGATACTGTTGTAATCACCCTTAGAAAATAGAATCTGTCACAGTTGGAACTGTGTCCACATAAAGTCACATTCTTGTGAAATTTTTTTTGATGCTCCGTATCCAAGAATTAAGAGTTCATTACTTATGGTACTTGTTCAAAGTCCTGTATATCTTTATTTAAATCAAGGGCAGATGCAGTGAAATTCTTCAACGTGGCTCATCAGATGTATTATTCGAAGGAAAGTTTCAGAAATACTTCTTTTTCATGACTGCAGGCTCTATTCTTTGGGTCATTTCTTTTTTACAGTTATAAATGAGTTAAATTGTTTAATTTCATTAAAAATGAGGAGCAAAGGGATAATAAGGTATATTCATATGCATATCTTAAATGTATTCATCTAAGGTTCTATCCCTGGTTCGAAGTGATCCAAGTATGTGCATATCCTAAGAGGGCTCTCAAGCCCTCTAGCATCCTAGGGTCTTCACATTGAGCTCTCTGGACTGGTTGGCTGGAAGTCACCAGAAATAGCCCCAGAATTCCCTGATTATTGCATGCAAGCAGAGTCCCTCTACCAAACAAAACAAAAACAAATAAATTTAAATATAATGTAAACAAACTAAATTATATGTATGTAAAACATACTTATCCAGCATTACATTTGAATTACATTAATAAATATATATATATATATTGAAATTGTAATGCCTTTACATTAATATATATATATTGAAATTGTAATGCCTTTACAGAATAGACCTATCAAAATAGAATCATTGCATGCACAATTAGTTAAGATGAGGTTGTATATTAGTATCTTTATACAAAGAAAGAAATTGGAGATAAACACACAAATCCAAAAATCATCTAAATATAAAGGGAAGAATATGTGACCTTTACAAACCAAGAAATGCAATATTTCTAACAACAAATCATCAGACTAAGAGGAGAGCTTTAAGAGTTTCCTACACAGTCCCATGAATAATCAAATTTGCCAATAGTAGGTCTTAGCTTCCTACCCTCTAAAATTATGTGACTATACATTTCCATTGCAAATGGAAATACAAATCCCATTGTTCAATTTGTAGTATTCTATTATGGAAGACCATAAAATCTTACCTGTTACTAAATTTCAGTAATCATTTTAATAGTGTAGACTTTTAAGTAGCTCAAAGCTGAACAGAAAGAACATAGAATACATCCCATTAGACTCCACAAGTTCATAAATCTTCTGTCAGATACTTACTCTAGTCCAGAATAATAGATGAGATCTTGAAATGAAGTTTTACAGGTTATTATCTGACATAGCAGGAAACTAATTTATGAAACATCTTTTTTCATAGTACAATGAAGTAGATAGCTTGTGTGACAGTCTGCAAGGTGTTAAACTTACTTATTATAAATAACTTGTTGTTGGGATGTTTTCTAGATAAAACTTACTACAGAAGTTCAATTTATCTGAAGTTTCCATTGCATGGGGGATTAGCTTTATAATTTATCCTTTTTTCTTATTATACCCCCACCTAAAAAGGATTTTGATTCTATGTAAGATATGCCTTCTTAATAAAGACAGTGAATCTTTCCAAGATTTTGCCATCGTTCTAGGAAATTGTCTTGTTTGTCACTATTACTTGCTTGTTCAGCTTCATTTCCCTAGAAATTGGACCATCTTTTCATTTTCTTAGGCAGGTAGCACTCATTATTAAGCTTTGGAATGTCATTTTAACTCTGTCCCTGGAGTGGAAGTGGTAGAGTGCCAACTATTATTTCAGAATTTCCTGAAAGAAAGCAGGTTCTAGAATTAGAACCAGGGATCTCTGGCATATTTTTTCAGCTTTGACTTGCATGTGTAGAACCCAAAGGTGCTAACCTTTAGTGACTATGCATTCAATACTATCTCCATTTAGAGGGGAACCTAACTGTCATTTTCTGCACATTCAGCTAAAAGGTCTGGTCCTCATTCAGGAGCAAAAAAGTACAACATAATTAGGAACAAATAGCCTAGTCATTTTACATCCCAAGTGTAAGTAACTCCCAATTCCCATTCTCTTCAGTCACTTTGGGAAAGCCAGGCAATGTTCCCTATTTCCATTACTTACTGTAAAAATAGTAAATTTTTTTTTACACTTTTTCTTGTTTTAGTTGTGTGTTTGGGCATGTCACTCACCTAAAGGTGAATTTATGTTCAGTACCTTTCAAGTTGTTCACACTTTTTTATTGCAAACACTTAGTACTTAATACACGACAGTTCTTTTCATTTAAATTTGTTTTCTATAATTCAAAATTCTGTGACTTCAATTTTTGGATCTCCATTAATACATTTTAAGATAATGCCCTTAGATGGTTAAAAACTTTCTATTTTGTCCAGTTGGTTCTATAAATCTGAAGACTTTTAGAAGAACACTCCACAAAGATAGAAAATTTTAGTCATATCCTCAAATGTCTTAAGTTTTATACTAGCTCTGTTGTATCAAAAAGGTGTGTTGCACATATACTTTTAGACTATGGTAATATTCTGTTTTTTACCGTTTGTCCTGAGGTCATTTTTATTTTGAGCATATGTATTTTTTCTGCAAGATATGGGAAATGAGCAACTATATATATATAATTTTTTTAACCTTTCTGTCTACCTTCTTAGCCAAATATAGAAAAGATTGGAGAGAAGAAAAAATGTTGTAGGAAAAATAAGAACTAGATTAAGGAAGGATTCTTGTTATGCAAGTTTCAGGAAAGAGGCCAAAACCCTTTCCATTTTATGACACCCCCACTTTTTTTTTTAACAAAATGAAGTAATTGAGTGAGCATTTATTATTAAGCTTACATTTAATGAGCAGAAAAAACAGAGGTAGGATGTTGAACACTTATATTCTGGTTTTCAGCCACTGATATCATCAAAGTCTAAGCATTTAGGCTATGAGGTATCATCAACTAGTCCCCAAACTGTGATCCTTCATCCTGGTAAATCTTTTTAAAAAAAGTCATATTTAGGGGCCGGAGCAGTGGTGCAGTGGTAGGGTGTTTGCCTTGCATGCCGCTGACCTAGGACTGACCTCGGTTAGATCTCCTGGAGTCCCATATGTTCCCTGAAGCCAGGAGTGATTTCAAAACAATATAGCCAGTAGTAACCCCTGAGCATCACTGGATATGGCCCCAAAACGAAAAACAAAACAAAAAAGGTAATATTTGAAACTATCTACATCTGTATGCTCTATATTACATAATACTTTGAAGATAAATTTTTAATTCACTTTTCTACATAAAATATTAAAAAGTTTTTGCATAGAAACTTAAAAATTGCCAGTTGTATTTTTTCCTGTAAGAGAGAGCTAGAATTCTCTCTAGTCAGCTTCACATCATAAGGTAGCATTTTGATTGCCCTTGTCTAGGTAAGAATAGTTTTATAAAACATGCCATCACCCAGTTATACACGACACCCTTTTATCTAGCACCTATTCACAATCTCCACCTTGTTATAAGTTTGCAGTGATATCTTGAGGTCCTTTCTGAATTTTTACTGAATCTACTCAAAATTCCTTTAGATTCTGCACTGATAGTTCCCAAAGTCGATGATGTATGCTTTAAAGTACTTATAGCATGGAACCCCACTTCTAGAACCTGTTTCAGTTCAAGTGCCTATTTCCACTTAAAGTCTACCCAGAAAATGGTAAAAACTCAATAGCTATTTCATTTATTTCAAAAATGTGGGGAATTTATGAAGGATCTCAGTGACTTCTCATTTTCTCTCTGTAGTTTTAGGAAATTTGGTGTGACTTTTATGGCAGGAGAACACTAAATCCATTATTCAGAAATAATAACTACGTACATACGTCTTTTTTCACCCAGTTTATTGAAGATCAGTCTCTTTAAGTTTGCAACCAATACATTTGAAAAATCCAGTTAAGGCCAAAAAACTTTGTGCAAAATTAAATGAATGTTGATTTAATGAATTATCTTGGAAACACACCATAGGATATTGTGTGCAATGATTAAATAATGATTTAGCACTATAGAGTAGAGCTGTGAAATTGTTTTTGAGAGATTTTCATGAGATAATATTCATAAAGGACATGAATATTCAAAGAACTATACTGAATGACATTTAATTTTTCTGCAGCATACTACAAAGAAATGCTATATGTATGCAAATGTTGTATATGCAAATCAATGCTTTGTATGAATATGTAACAGAAGATAAATGCCATATTGTTTACATGCATAAGAAATAAGGATGGTCATTCCATGAGTGGGGGAAAAACTAGAGATATATAATACAAAAATAAATAAACCAAAGAAAATAAGTGATATTCTAATACCCTATATAAAGAATGTGTATTATTTAATCACATGATGAACAGCAAATATTTAAAAATCCATGAAACATATAAAGATCTATATTACATATTTGCATGTTTTTTATTGTTTGGAAAAAGTAAGCCATATATATATACATGCTTTCAGACATTTATATGAAAAAATAGAAATACGCAAAAGACTTTTATAAGAAGAGATTATAATCGAAATGTGGTAAGGTGAAATTTTATATGTAAGTATTGTTTTAATTGCTACCATATATTGTAACCTAATACATTCTCAAAGACATTAAAAAAGTCAGATAAAATCCATTAGTACAAGTTCTTATAAATTTGGAAAAATTAACCGACTATCCCTTATCAGGAGATCAAACATTTAATATGTGACATGAGTTTTTAAACACATTGCATGTGTATATACAGAAACTTCTTACAGCTCCTCACTTCATAACATTCAAAAAGGGTATTACTCGAGGAACTGTATAGCTCCATAATCAATAAACTGAAGCAGACACAAAGACATTTTACTTTATCAAGTGTTTTTTCTTCAGGGTATAATTTAAACAAATGTACTGTGACATCTCTTCTCTCCTCTGCCCTTTTTACCTCCAAGTTTATTTGTACTCATCTCTATTTCTTTAAAGCATTATGAAATTCCCAAACTTTATAAAAAAAATACATGTGGAAATAGGGATAGTTATTTTATTGTGTCATGGTTTCCATAAAACAGCTGCTTAATGAAGTCTACCCTTTAAAAAAAAATCTCTATTTTGATAGGTGGGTCTCAAATGCAGCTATTTTCCGTGAATAAACCCTTATTATGTCTTTAATGAGTGTTTATGTGTAGGTAAAATAAACATAATGAATAATAAAATGATGCCTTGGTTTGCAACATCAGCAAAGTTTAAATCATTGCTCAGGTATACTTCTAGCAGTTGTATTATTCCCCAATATTTATTGGACTCATATGGGTTTAAGAAACATTTTATCTGGGGCTTTAGTTTCTTCTAAGGTTTAAGTCTTTTTTGTATGTTTATTAGTAAAATTAATTTACTTGCTGATAAACGTGAAATAATACATACTTTCCTCACAGTCCCTAAGAGAAAGTAGAGGGTAAGTGGGAAAGAAAGGTGATAGAAAGAGAGAGGATCAGATGGGAAAGCAGGGAAACAAAGAGAACAAATGTGGAGGATTGGGAAGAAGAGAGGGAGAAAAGAAACAGAGAAAGAATATATTAGGAAAAAAATAAATTAAGGGGCTCGGAGAGATAGCACAGTGGTGTTTGCCTTGCAACCAACCACCAATCCTGGACCAAAGGTGTTTGTTTTGAATCCCAGTGTCCCATATGTTCCCCAGTGCCTGCCAGGAGCTGTTTCTGAGCAGACAGCCAGGAGTAACCCCTGAGCACTGCCGGGTGTGGCTCAAAAACCAAAAAAAAAAAAAAAAGAAAAAATTAAGGATTAAATTTACAGCATCAAATATTTCTTTTTTTTTTTTTTTGGTTTTTCAGGCCACACCCGTTAGATGCTCAGGGGTTACTCCTGGCTATGCGCTCAGAAATTGCCCCTGGCTTGGGGGGGACCATATGGGACGCCGGGGGATCGAACCGTGGTCCTTTCCTTGGCTAGCGCTTGCAAGGCAGACACCTTACCTCTAGCGCCACCTTGCCGGCCCCGTGCATCAAATATTTCTTTTTGACAGTGATATTCTACATAGTGCACACTCCATTGAAATCAACAAATGTAAAATATATATTTAACAAGAGTATAGTTATTATCTGTTCTGTGTCAAGTCATACAAAATTAGATCTCATCTCTTAATTGTAATCAACCTTAAACCTCAATTTGTTTGCAAGTAACACTTTAAAGAATAACATGGAGAAAGCAATGCTAAATTACTGTTTCAGAATTTCCTTTTTAGCAAATTAGTGTTTTAACCTGACACATAGCAAGGCAAATAAAGTGGATCCTTATAGATTATTTTTAGAACTACATTTCATTATCTTTCTCTTCCAGCTTTGGTTCATGGCACATAAATATGATACTGTTTTCTGTGTTTAGCTGACTACTAGTATTTATAGGTATGTGTCTCAAACTCATGATTATATATCATGTTTGTAAAATTAGGCATTGGTCTAAATATTATAATCATCCCATCAGTATTAGAACACAGAGCATTCTAAAATAAGTTTATAATAACAAAACTTAGACATTGCATAAATAGCTTGTATACAATTGTCCTTATCTATGGTTTGGAAACTGCTTGTGCTAGAGCATAAATTAAAACTACTTTCTAGTTCCTATTATAGTTATAGAAATGACTCAAAAACTTTTGTTCAGGTTCTTGAATGCATGTCAATAGAAAGCAATAAGCCTATTATTATACTTAACAGCATAAACCATACTAAGTAGGATCAAACCACAGTTGATACTAACTGGGTGAATTTAAGTATGTTCTTAATCCCTTGGGAAATGTGGGTAGTCATTCTGTATGGTAAACATGTCTAACAAATGTATAGAAGAAAGAATGGCTGAAGTATAGAAAGCATTTAGAAAACATTATTGATTTATTCTACTTTCATTATTATTTGCATCCCTTTATTGTCATGGTTCTGCTATAATGAGTTTATTAAGAGTTTCAAACAATTTTCTGCTATAAAGTATTGTTAGATCTATCTAATCCTAAATAATAACCTCCAGGTTTATGATCCCAGCATATTTAGTGCATTTTAGAGCTCACCTGGTACAGTAACATAATTGTCTTCTCTGAATAGCAGCTCCCCTAGAGTTGTTCTATGTCCTTTCCACAAGTTGTTATGGTGCATCAAGCAATAGACTGATTCCAGTTTGTATAATATTGGCTGACACTCCTGAATCTGAGAACTGGATGGGATTGCATTTAGAGACTAAGGGATTTGAGATAATAGAGCAATGTTTGACTTAGAAAGGTAAGCATATGTGAGCACTAGACAAGAACCAAAATGTGTAAATATTTGAAAAACTCAAAGGGAGGAGTGTGATACAAATAGTTTCCCAATAAATTTCTATTCTTTTATTAACATTTCTTAAAATTTTAGGAAATAACAAACCTCCTGGAATGGTGAACATTTTTTTATCCGTCCTATTGGAAGCTAGATAGAACGATTGAGTTTCATCCACTGGATTGTAAATATAAATGTTTCTTTTGTATTTGGGAAGGGCTGTGTGGTGAGAGCTGGAGGGAGACATGAGAAGGGCAAGGACTATGACCGGGCTGGGATGAAGTGTTGCCTTGGACCTTGCTTATCAGAGCAAACTTACAAAGCTGAGAAAAAGGCTCAGAGGAAGCAGGTCAAAGCCGGACACACTTTGTTTAGATATGAAGGTTTCGAAGATGTGTCCTGCGCTACTCAGAACCTGTTTGTTTCCTATGGTGGTTTGGATAACAACATGGGTAGAAACCAGCAGCTCCCTAAAATGGAGGTTTGTGGAGTGGTTGATGCTCTCCTAATGCCTCCTAATTAATAATCCTTATTAATTTGTAAGATACAAAACTACAGACAAATCAAAGAAAGTCTGTGCTACTCTCAATGAAAAGGAAATAGAGGATGACTAGAACAAAAGACAATTCTGCACTTGAATTTTGTAGAAAAAAAAGCCGAGTGGAAACATTTTGGACTTCAGGCCTTCCCTCCAGGTCTTACACTAATAGAAAATATTTCTCCTGACATTGAACAGTTTCTTCTAGAAAGTATTAGTTGGACAGAAGATCCAGACCATTAAAATTTTCAAAACTCCTTAAAACAGCAAGTATAAATCATTTTGGTTATGAATTTCACTATGAGAACAACAGTATAGATAAAGATAAACCATTACATGAGTTCTGAACAAGGAAGGACATCATTTTGTGAAGGACCACATGTTAGGCTTCTCTTCTCAAGCCTAAATTTCCATTAACAGCATTGTGAAATACTTGGCCATACCTGGTAGTCTATCTGGAAAGGACATGAGGGAGCAGTAGGAAGGTATCCTAGACAACAGTCAATTGCCTTAAAGATCATTAGAAGCTAGCTGCTAGAGCCTCCTTATCCCCTCCCTATATATATTGGCTTGTAACTTTGGCAGTAGTCATCTGTCTGGGAGATGTCTCTGGCTGGCTGGTCAGTTTGGGGTTTGTGACTAATAGAATAGTTTTGTTTTGCTTTACTCTAATTGTGTGGTCCCATCCTTTTACTTTGGACCCTCATTTTTTTGAGGGGATGAAGAGAAAGTACCACTATGGGGCTCAGAACTTCCTGGCTTGCTATTTATGTGTTGTTCGCAGCTTAAGGAACCATGCAGTGCCAGGTATCAAATCTTGAAGTCCTGCCTGCAAAGATGTGCTCAACCGTTTATTATTTATTTTATTACTTATTATTTATATTATTTTATTTATATTTATTTTATTATTTATATTATTTTCTTTATATTTATTATTTATTTTATCATTCATGTGTGGGGACCGAGCTTTCATTTGTCACATAAAATATAATTAAATTAAAACTTGAAAACTCTATTTTATTTGCTTAATTTAGTTGTTTTGTGGCATACTGTTGTGTGGCCTTCTGATACTGTGACCGGGTATGGGAGACAGCTCAGAATCACTAAGGTGGTCACTTCAAGCAGGGGTCCTCAAACTTTTTAAACAGGGGGTCAGTTCACTGTCCTTCAGACTGTTGGAGGGCCAGATTATAGTAAAAACAAAAATTATGAACAAATTTCTATGCACACTGCATATATCTTATTAAGAAGTGAAGAAACAAATGGGAATAAATACAATATGTGGCCCGCGGGCCGTAGTTTGAAGACCCCTGCGAGTCCAAGTGGTGCCCTTAGGTCACAGGGTCAACATTCAGCTGTCAGTTACTGAATGAACCCAGAGTTTCAAGCAAGTGCTCTACCTGTTGAGTCACATTTCTCTCAAGTTTTTTGTTTGTTTTGTTTTGTTTTGTTTTGTTTTGCTTTTGGTTTTGGTTTTGGTTGTTGGGTCACACCAGGTGACGCTCAGGGATTACTCCTGGCTATGCACTCAGAAATTGCTCCAGGCTTGGGGGATCGTATAGGATGCCAGGGGACAAACCTCCGTCTGTCCTAGGGTAGCACCTGCAAGACAAATGCCCTCCCACTTGAGCCACTGCTTTGGCCTCATGAGAAGATTTTTTTTTAAAGTAAAGAATGCATTGTTTTTTCTCCCTCCTTCCTTACAAATTATTAAAATAAGTAAATAAAACTTGGAACTTTAGACTACATGTTTTATTATAAATATGTAAATAAAACTTGCATCTTCACACTTCTATATCTTGAGATCATCTTGAAAAGAGAAACCAAGAGTTAAGATCACGGATCAAAAAGCTGCAAAGATGCTATTTGTCCCGAGAATAACAAGGCCAAGGATGATGGTGCACTGACTGGACCTACAAGACTTTAAATTAGAAAAAAAAATTCTATCTTGTTTAATCCAATTTTCTCCTGCTTTGTTTTGTTAAATAAACCAAACTTAATCCCGCTGATAGACTTACTTTTCATTGCCAAGTTCATGTCCTATCTCTCTCTCTTTTTTTTTACGCTTCTGGGAGCACACAGATTAACAAAACTGTTTTCTTTTTGAACCATGGAGCTATTATTGTTTAAATATTTCTTTTGGCATATAAAAAGATTCACTGTATACTATTACCTAGCTTCTCTTTATGACTTTTCCTTCTGGTTACACACTGTTCTTCACTTGTTCCAAACCAGCCATTTTGCTGCAGTCAATTCAACACTAAAATATAGTTTTTGCCACTTAAAGTTTTTAAAATAATGGCTTAATATTATTTAAACTTTCTTAGAAAGAAATTTAAAAGTCATACATAATAGGTATAAAATATTTCTTTTTTTTTTCTTTTTTTTTAATGCATAATTTTTTTTTTATTTAAACACCTTGATTACATACATGATTGTGTTTGGGTTTCAGTCATAAAAGGAACACCACCCATCACCAGTGCAACATTCCCATCACCCAAGTCCCAAATCTCCCTCCTCCCCACCCAACCCCCGCCTGTACCCTAAACAGGCTCTACATTTCCCTCATACATTCTCAATATTAGGACAGTTCAAAATGTAGTTATTTCTCTAACTAAACTCATCACTCTTTGTGGTGAGCTTCCTGAGGTGAGCTGGAACTTCCAGCTCTTTTCTCTTTTGTGTCTGAAAATTATTATTACAAGGGTATAAAATATTTCTATATACATCTATGTTTATAGTGCAGTGATAATACACAAATACGTTTAGGTCTTTGTGTACTCCTTATAGTACTTAGCATTAAATTGTAAACCAATTTTGCTTACTTTTTTATTGTTGCAAAATTTAGAAGTTTTTTAATCAATATGGTCTTAATGATACAAGACTAAATTTTAACTTATATGCATGCCATTCATCATCTAAGTCCTATAAGTAGATTGGATAAAGTCTTGAATGTCTATGAGACTTCAGAGGTGCCAAAAGAACTACATTTTAAGTCTTATTACTTTCCCCTCCCAGAAATGATCATTATATAGTGATTCCTTAGTTGTGATGACTTTGATAGTCAACATATTCCTATAATAAACTGTTGTCCAAAATTTAACACTTAATGTTGTTAGAAATAATATTATGTGATTACAAAACTTTTTTCAACATCTCCTAATTGCTTTTCTTTAACATATTTAGAAATATACCTCTAAAATAAATTCTAATTGAATTAAAATATATTTCTTAAAATCCACACTGTCTATTAAAATTTGCAAACAAGTTTATTTTCATTTTCTTATCAAATTAATACAGCTGGATACATATCCAATGTCCTGTCCATCAGTTAGGAAACATGTAAATACCTAGATATAACAGTTCCTTTAGATTAAAACTCATAATTATAGATTAATGCTTTTCTATAGGCAGTGTCTCATTTTTTCTTCAAATAACCCTAAGAGATAGGAAATGTATTTTCTTAGAATATGGAGAAAACATTTATTTGTAGATAAAACTATATTCTAAATAAATTTCTAAATGTCTTACATATCACTTTACTTCTGAAGTTATTTATAAGAATTCTATTATTTTGTTCCCTCTTAGAGCTTTGCTTCTATAAAATCTGAAGTTGAAATACTTTAGAAGTTGAGGCAATGGAAAACCACAGATAACTTTCTAGCATTGTGCTCACTTAAAGAACTTTTATTATGATCAAAGTATTTTATATCTTTAAGTTAGATAGTAATGTATCTATTAATTATGTATGACTAAAAGGGACTAAACTACCAGTACTGTTTTTAAATTTTATGTATATATTGAAGTTTATTTAATTTATATTTAAGCTGAGATGGCTACATAATGGTGGTATCCTAAAATATAAC
Organism: Suncus etruscus; assembly: GCF_024139225.1. Lineage (NCBI taxonomy): Eukaryota > Metazoa > Chordata > Mammalia > Eulipotyphla > Soricidae > Suncus > Suncus etruscus. The sequence goes on from NC_064859.1 coordinate 78,999,920, forward strand.
AATTTGAACATGATTTTTATTTAAAAATTTATAGTAGTCTAGAAAAAGACCTATTTTTGCACAAAATTACTGAAAACTATCACAAAAAAGTAAGCATATCTACTCAAAGTTTAATCTAAAAACAGCATTTTTAAGAAATATCTCATTGTTACTGATTAAAAGCATTCCAAAATCCCTGAAAACCCTCCTTTATTTGACCCATGTGTATTGGCATTAAATGATCTAACACAAACTTAATCAAATAAGAGTTTGATTTTTTATTAATGATTTTATTTATATTTTCACATTTGATAAATATTTTAAAATATTTATTATATACTTAATATATTGAAATTGTTATTAAATGTATCATTATTTAAATCAGTGTTGAATTATTAAATTAATCAAACTAATCATTTATTTAATTATTTAAACATTTAATCAATATTTAAACATTAAAATTACTTCATTGTTTTTAAATATTTGATATTTTAAAATTAACTTATACTACAAATAATAAAATTGAATGTTGTTATAAGAGGAAATCCTCGTATTTTGGAAGTAATATGTCTTGTTCAAAAACATTATTGATTTCCTGAGGCAGGAGTGGATAAAATGCTTGCCTTGCACAACAATAACCCAGATTTAATCCTGGCATCCCATATGGATCCCTGAGACATCCAGGAGTGATTCCTGAGCACAGAGCCAGAATAAGCCCTGAACGCCTCTAGATGTAGCCAAATGCAAACATAAAAATGTTATTGACTTTCTTGTGTCTAAACAGCTTGTAAGTTGTAGAGTTAGGTTGAGAGATCAGGTCTCCAGGCACTCAGACCAGAACTCTTCAAATTATTAGCAGGATATTATAGATCTTCACTGCTGTCACACCCAGTTAAGCTTCTGGTCAAATTTCTTTAAAAACTCACATTCTCAAGTCATTTCTCATGTACATGTTATGTGTTTTTTTTTTTTATAAAGTTTAACAATGAAGGGCATTTAAAATAGTAAATAATAGAACAGATACAATAGCTTTCAGGTTGCATGTCAAAACAAAAGTGGATTATAATAACAAATAGTCAAAAATAAACATATTTACTTCTATAATATTAAATTATAAGTAAGCATAATTAAAATTATTCAATATACAAAAGACATTTTAGATATAACAAAATTAATAAGGAGGCAATTTATATATTCACTAAGATTATGAAACATTAGTAAATTAAAAATTTAAAAATACATAAATTAATTCATGTTCATGGATTAAAAGAGATAATATTTCAAAGTATCTATACAATCCAAAGGGACTCATTGATCAATGTACCTCTACCTAAAACCCAACAGGTTCTTATATATATTTCAAAACATAAAATTCATATGAAAAGACAAAAGTCTCAAAAAATAGTCAAGTTAATATTTTAAGAGAATAAGAACTGAAGGTATCACCAATGCCTTCAAAAATACAATTCTAAGCTACAACAATGGAAAAGGCATGACCCTGCATAGGCTTATCCTTTTAAGAAACAATGGAATAAAATAAAATATCAGGAAGAAACCACACACATGGTTCGCTCAGAGTTCAACAAAAGTGCTTAAATAAACAATGGGGAAGAATTAGATCTCTAATAAATGGTGTTAAAAGCTAAAGGCATGCATAGGCTAAATAATTAAATTACATCCTATTCATATACTATATGAAAAAAGAAATCTATTCAAAACAAGTAAAAGATTGGCACTATAAGTGCCAAAAGTTTAAACTCTAGAAGAAAATATATAGAAAATGTGATTCTGCTTTTTGGGGGGGAACATTCCAAGTATTAGTAGTCAGGCACTATTCATGTCTCTGAGTCTCCTTGGGTGATTCCTAGGTGTTAAGAAAGCGAGAAAAAATTGAGGTTAGATTAACAGAAGACAAGGTTCTTTGTCCCTTTCGTATCTCGTATCTTTTCAATCCAGTAGGAAACCTATTAGCACAAGTGTTGTCAATTTTTTGTGCCCTTGGACACATTGATGGTGAGAAGTGTGGTGTACATGGTATAAGTGGTATTTCTCTTTTTTTTATTTTAACATGAAAGAAGTATTTACTGAAAATACTTTAGCGAATATTATTATTGTAAAGAAAGATTTTTTAGAAGTTAAAGCTTTATTTGTGCAACAGAAATATCACACAAATGGTGATACACAGTTTAGGAGAAAGAGAGAGGGATAGAAGAGTATAGAAACAACATACCTAGGGAGATTAATTGAAAGGTTTTTTTTTTAATATTTAGTATTGTTTTAAAATGAAAACCTAGCAATAATTTGAATACTTCAGCAAAGTTTTTGCCTAATTGCATAGATTAGGAAAATCTTCAAATGAAAGTCAAGTTTGAATATATGAAATACTTTGGAGACAAAAAATTCACTAAGGTCCTATTAAGTTTCAGTTGCCTTTGGGAGATCCAGAAAATACCTCTTACAGAGGTTAATATACAAATTTCTAGTGCAAGGGAGAAAGATTTAAGCAATGAGGAAGCATATAAATATATGGCAGAGTGATCAAGTTAGTCAACTTTTGAAATCTTTTATAATAAAGAAATGATTTATAATAAAGCAATCAGAAAATAGAGGTTTAAATGCTTTATAACTGAGTCAGGAGCTGCTGACTGAATTCACCATGGACAAACTGGGTCTGCATACCAATACATTGGGATGTCCACATCAGCTACGCCTGCTAGAGCAGGCGAATTAAGTCTTCAGTGACAGGAAAATAGGCTAATACACTCAATTTCCCTTGGCTCAATTTAAACTTCTTTGCTAGCATATTTGCATTGTCTTTTTATAGAAACTTTCCAGCAAAGAATCTGAAAAGAAAAAGAAGAAAGAAAGAAAGAAAGAAAGAAAGAAAGAAAGAAAGAAAGAAAGAAAGAAAGAAAGAAAGAAAGAAAGAAAGAAAGAAAGAAAGAAAGAAAGAAAGAAAGAAAGAAAGAAAGAAAGAAAGAAAGAAAGAAAGAAAGAAAGAAAGAAAGAAAGAAAGAAAGAAAGAAAGAAAGAAAGAAAGAAAGAAAGAAAGAAAGAAAGAAAGAAAGAAGAAAAAGAAAGAAAGAATGAGGAAGAAATGAAGAAGCTAAGAAGGAAGGGAAGAGGATGAAAGGAAACAAGGAATGAAAGAAGGCAGGAAAAAGGGAAAGAAGGAAGGAATGAAGAAGCTAAGAAGGAAGAACAGAAGGACAAAAGAAAGCAAGGAAATAATTTTAAAGAAATTTACAAAAGTAAAGAGAGGCGACCAGAGCTATAGCACAGCAACGGGGCCATTTCCCTTGCACGTGGCTGACCCAGGATGGACCTGGGTTAGATCCTTGGTGTCCCATATAGTCCCCCAAGCCAGGAGCAATTTCTGAAAGCATAGCCAGGAGTAATACCTGAGTGCTACCAGTGTGGCAAAAACAGAACAAAACAAGAAAAAAAAAAAAAATAAAGAGAAAGTTTAGACATTAAAGATAAAGGAAAGGGCCCGAAGAGATAGCACAGCGTTTGCCTTGCAAGCAGCCGATCCAGGACCAAAGGTGGTTGGTTCGAATCCCGGTGTCCCATATGGTCCCCAGTGCTTGCCAGGAGCTATTTCTGAGCAGACAGCCAGGAGTAACCCCTGAGCATCACCTGGTGTGGCCCAAAAGCAAAAACAAAAACAAAAACAAAAAAAAAAAGAAGAAAGAATATAAAGAAGGAAGAAAGTAAAAAATGAAGTAAATAGTATAAAAACATTATTTAGAAGTTAAACCTAAAAAAGGAAGAATGTAAAAATGGAAGAAAAGAAGGAAGAAAGGTTGGAATGAAGAAAAAAACAGGAAAAAATTTCTGGGGGAAAACACTGGTCAAGAATCACAAAATAAAAAGGTTGAAGAACTCAAGTATGAATAATAAAGATGTCAGTGAATATTAGAAAAAAACTAGAAAATTTTGCATTTCATTAATAATAGATATATCTTTATATATCTATATCTATCTGTCTGTTTATCTATCTATCTATCTATCTATCTATCTATCTATCTATCTATCTATCTATCTATTGCTTTTTGGACCACACACGGTGACGCTCAGGGGTTACTCCTGGCTATGCATTCAGAAATCGCTCCTGGCTTGAGGACTATATGGGTTGCTGGGGGATCAAACCACAGTCCATCCTAGGTTAGCGTGTGCAAGGTAAATGCCCTACCACTTGTGCCACCGCTCTGACCCCAATGTATGTATATATTCTATGGAAATTTTTATATTTTGAATTATTTGATCAGAGTAAAAAATCCACTCACTGAGGTTTCCTATAAAGACAAATACTATTTTTATCTACATGTTGCTGTTTTGGTATGAGGTTCATACGATTCAAAAGTATCAGGTTTAACCTACTACTAAGTGTTGAAAATGGATGCTTAGCCATTATATGTAAGGACTCCAGGAGAAGTTTTTTGTGTATTCATGTGTTATTAACTATTGGTGAATAATTGAGGTGATAAAATAAAACTATGTAAAGGGAAAATATAACAATTATACCCCAGCTGGGCTCTGTGCTTACCGTACAACTAGATTAATTATACTGTTGCATCTCAATGTTCTTGTTACCCAATTAGATCAGGTTATTCATGAGATGCTACAGATGAAAGAGCATATGGTATTAATATAATGTTGAATGACACATGTGGTTGTTTCCTTCTGGCATCTTAAAAATGGGATTTTTCGTTCTGTGATTACTGAATATACTTTGTTATGTAATAAAATTGCACATTAAACTACATGAATTTATCTCCACTTATGTGATATAATTTCTATTCTAATATATGATAATCTATCTATAAAATTGACAAGAAATAAAATAATATTGCTCTGTAGCAATGTATTAAGCTTACATTGTGGCAAAATACCCTGAAATTATTTTAAATGCCAGAATAATTCTTGAAATATTTTGCTAAATTTTTATTAAAACAATTTTAGCTTCAAATTTTCTGTTTTACAGATGAAATTAAATGAATTAAAATTATGATTATTTAATAAAATATTTTTATCTTTGCTATTTATTTATCTGTGTATGTGAGAGAAAAATAATGAGAACATTGTCAGAAATTTTTTTCAAATTCCTAGACTTAAGCAAAAGGTATTAGAATTTATACCTAAATGTTAGGGTCTTGTATTATTCCATGAGTTTTATGCTCTCTGTTTGATCTGCACATGCATGAAGAATTATATGCAATTGTGACTCCTACTATATATCAATCACAATAAAAAGCATACTTCTTTATGAGAAATTTGTGCCAGATGTGCTTTTTTATTGGCCTTTATTTTTCTAGCTGGCCAAAAGCACCCCTTATTTCATGTTTCACAGCTGTCAGGCCAAAAAGAAATGTGAAAATGACAGAATAAATGTGTGTTGCATCTGACATTTTGTATCCTTTTGTTATTGAATAAAAAGGTGAGACTGGGTTCTCTCTCTCTCTCTCTCTCTCTCTCTCTCTCTCTCTCTCTCTCTCTCTCTCTCTCTCTCTCTCTCTCTCTCTCTCTCTTTTAGATTTTGGGTCACACTCGACAGCGTTCAGGGGTTACTCCTGGCTCTAAGCACAGAAATCGCTCCTGGCAGGCTCGTGGGACCATATGGGATACTGGGTTTCGAACCACCGTCCTTCTACGTACAAGGAAAACGGCCTACCTCCATGCTATCTCTCTAGCCCCTTCTCTATATATTTTTATGAAATGTTTATAAATTGTCTTTTCTACAATGCCACAGAAATCTCAGAGTAGGAACTGCACAGTTGGAATATGCAAAGAATTGCTACATATTTAGATATTGGAAAAAGATTAGGTAAAATTTTGATCAAATTATGAAACTTGCAGAAAATTTAGAACAGACAAATTTGAACACTGCATTTTTCTGTGATCTATTTTTCTCATTTGAAGCATCAATGACTAACTAAAAGGTTGAAGAGCTTTGACAATATATCTTACCCAGAGGATTACCACGTAAGCTTAAAAATTGCTTTGCAGGAACCAGAGTGATAGCATAGCAGTAGTGAATTTGCTTTGCATGTGGCTGACATGAACCCAGAAAGTACCTGGGTTCAATCCCCAGCATCCCTTATGACTCCCTGAGCCAGGAGTGATTTTTGAGCCCATAGCTAGGTGTAATCCCTGAGCATCATCAGGCGTGGCCCCAAAACAAAACAAAGTAAATAAAATTACTGTATAAAAAGGTTTTAAGTTGTCTTTTCCTCTGATAAAGAGATGTTATTTCTTAATATTGAACAAAAAGTAGAGAAATGTGCATTTTGTTTCAGTGAAATAAAAAGGCACCTATTAATTTCTATAAATCATTCTTGTTTATTATCACTCAGATATTCAGTCAAATTTTAAGAACTCAGTTTCAAAATCACCCAGTTAGCACATATTCTTCTGAGTTTGGCTCTTGGGCCCTATTCTGTCTTAAAGCAATTTTTTAATAAGTTCATTGTCTGACTAACTTAGTCATATAAAAAACTCTGATAATAGTGACTATTATTTCAACTTCCATAAAGCTCTTTATGTTTTAGTGCCTCAAATTCTTATGCTGGTTTAGTAACTCCCTCAATGATAATACCTGGAGGCAGGGCTTTTGGAAGGTGATATGGTTAAAGGTAAAGTCTTCATGAATGTACTTATAAGAGAAGTTCCAAACCAAATTTGGCAACTACAAAAAAGACCAGAAAAGGGGGGGGGGGGCGGCAACCAGCAACTACATAAAAAGATTTGTGCTTCTCCTCCTCCTCCACCTCCTCCTCCTTCTCTTTCTTCTTCTCCTCCTTCTTCTCCTTCTTCTCCTCCTCCTCTTCCTCCTCCTCCTCCTCCTCCTCCTCCTCCTCCTCCTCCTCCTCCTCCTCCTCCTCCTCCTCCTCCTCCTCCTTCTTCTCTTACTTCTTCTTCACAAAGGCATAGTAAGTATTGGGGAAGTTGGAAAGGGAGTTCCCTTGGTCTAAGAGATTTCGGGTTTCTTCGCCCTTGAAACATACTGTCATGAGAACCACTACAGGCACAGTACACGCTCTTTTTCTCTCCCCCAAGGTCTTTTTACGGTGCCAGGCATCTTTCTACTCAGTTGTGGAAGATATAAACAGACCTCTCTAACTTGATATCTTAGTCTTTACACAGGTCATAGGACGAAGCCAAGGAATAGTCTTTCTTTATAGTTCTAGAAATTCTGTTCCATCACTACTGTTGTATTCAGACTTTTCTAATTGGTGGTCTCGGTTTTTGCTTAGATCCTAGGGCAAAGCCTGGGATAGAGTTTTAAATTATCATTCCAGATCATTATCTTCAGAGATAATTTCCTTTCATAATTAAAAAGTAGTTTTGTTGAATTCCAGTAAGGGATATTAAAAATAAAACATTTTTGATACTGACAATAATATTTTTGTAGTCAAAAAATAATTATGGATTTTCATCTTAAAAGCCTAGTAGAGTATGAGTATTCCCAGACAAGGAAAAACCATATTTATTGAACTGAACAGAATATTCCTTTACTGTGATTTGTTCATTGAAGTATATTCACACATATACAGGCTCTGCTATATAGACTTTGAGATACTAAAACTCAATTAGCATAAAGTAATGATATGTGCCCATTATCTACTATCTACACTATATTCATCAAGTAATATTTTGACTCACTTTCTTCACTGAGTTTTGGTTATAACATGAGAGATTATTGATAATCTAACAAGGAACCAACATTGACATGCAATATTGAGACTTAAATTTTCTTGCATACATTGGAAAATGATGCTCCTTACATTGAAGACACAAAAGATATACACCGAATCCATCTGTCAATTTCAATTAGAAACTTAGAACAACTGAATGGATTTTTGAAGACAAAACAGTGTAAACTCAAATTAGTCACACCAACATTTTATGGTTTGCCATCTGTAAATTTTTACCATCTGTAATAAATGATGGTCCATTAGAAATGAAAATGAGTAAATCACAGAAAGAATACTAATGATATATTCTGAAAGTGAAAGATAAATATCAGCATGAATTTATTTACACCAGGAATAATTTAATATCAACCTCAGTTTTAAGTACAAGCCATGGTCAATTAACTAATTTAATAACCATGTGTAAATAATGGTTAATTTCTATGCAGTAGATGAAACTTGAAGAATTGCTGTAATATAGGGCTAGAGGGAGCGTACAGTAGGTAGGGCAATTGGCTTGCACTCAGCTGACAAGAGTTTGATCCTTGGTATCCCATATGATCAAGAAGCCCCATCCAGAGTAATTTCTGAGCTCAGAACCTGGAGTAACACTGAGCACTGCAAAGTATGGCCCCTCAAACAAACAAACAAACAAACAAAAAACTAGACTTGCTGCAATATAAAAAAATTATAAATAAGAGGAATTTTGAGCAAACTTTTTTTGTTATTGTTGTTGTTTTGGCTGCACCAGGTGATGCTCAGAGGTTACTCCTGGCTATGCGCTCAGAAATAGCTCCTGGCTTGAGGGACTATATGGGACGCCGGAGGGATGGAACCGGGTCTCTCCTAGGTCAGCCACGTTGCAAGGCACTGCTGTGCCACTGCTTCGTCCTTTGAGCAAACATTTTTGACAAAAAAGAAATATTATGAGAATTTAGAATTGACTTCATGTTTTTATTTATAATCATATTGAATATGAATGGTATCATGGAAATTCATTTGCATATTCTAGGATGAATCACTGAATCCATTTTCCTAACTTACATTTTTATTGTAATTGTGTATCAATAATAATGAACAATAATAATCCCTCATAACATGAATAAAATTGCCCCAAGACTTTTTTATTTATAATGGACATTAAAGCCCTGAAAATTTAAGCACTGAGGAAGATAGAAATATGCCTATTTTACAGAAGGACTAGTAATGCTTGATTACCTTGCAAAATCTCACTTACATCTGCCCTTGAACTGATTGGGCTTTACTTGGAACGACTGAACACTCTGACTTAGAATAGAAATGACAGTAATAAAGGAATGATAACATTAAGAGGTACTTTAAGGTAGGCAGTTACCAAAATGGATAATTATCACTCTAATGGAAAACTAATATGTCAGTTTGGAAGTTTCATTATTTCCCATGTGGAACTTGGCTCCTGGGGCAGATCTTTGCCTCGTTGGGTATATACCTCTGACCTCTAAATAACTTAAGTGCTAATTTTCTTTTTCTTTATGACCAGCAAAATTAGCAATGTTTCATTTGGATCTGGTGTTTTAAGGAGTTAGTGAGCCCTAAATTTGAATCTTGGCTTTATTGCTGCTAACTTTGAGATTTAGGTGTAACTATTTCATCTCTCTGTGCTTAGGTTTTATTCTACCAAGTAGGGGCACTATACCAAATTTATAGTCGGAAAATTACATAAACTTTGTATTACTATGCTAGGCACAATTTCTGGCAGTATACATTTCATTCTGGCATGCAATATAATTTAGTTTTTTTTTCTTACATGGTAGATATTTTGAGAAAAATATTAATTATCTACTTTGTGGTTTAAATTTTTCAAAAGCACGCTAATTTGGGGCCCAAGCAGTGGTGCAGGTGGTAAGGCATTCACCTTGTGTGCACTAACCTAGGACGAGGGACCGAGGTTCTATCCCCCAGCATCCCATATTGTCCCACAAGCCAGGGGTGATTTCTGAGTGAATAGCCAGGAGTAGCCCCTGAGCATAACTGGGTGTGGCCCCAAAATAAAAACAAAAAAGGCACGTTAATTTAATAAGATAGAGAAATTGATTTTAACAGTTTTAATTTTCAAATGGTTTCATAAAAGATTTTGTATAATAACTAAAAATGAGTAAAAAGAGGCTTCTTATTTGTTGAATTGGTTGTTATCCTTTTAAACATGAAAACTTAATACCAGTTAGAAAAAAAATCAATGAGTTTTCATTCCCCCCCATAAAAGAAAGTGCTTATTAAGTGTTCATCTGAATTAAAAATTTCAGCAGAGTATAGTTTATCTTCCAGTTCTTTTTTTTTTACTTTATGCTTCCCCCAAGGGGCACTTTATGAACAAGAATTCATTATTTTATGGAAGCTTTTTCGTCCTTAAGTAAATATGTCTCTGGCGCTTTCTGTATAATTGTAGCTAAGAGCGGTTTGCCCAGGCATTCCCTCTAATAACATGTTTCTGAATAAACTAATCCCAAAATGTCTCTCTGAAGCATCATTAAGCCTCAGGGGAATCTTAGTAGTGATCCTATTGAGAATACCTGCTTCCTCATAGGATAAAATGACAAGCACTCCAAATTGGTAGACAATATGCTAGATTGAATTTCTTCATCAATATATAGGTATTTATTTGAATGACTATTTTCCCAGTATGGTAAGTAGAAAATCAAATGCCATGTATTTAGCCATAAAAGTATTCTTATCTTAATGCATTACCATGTCTAGGGACTTATGCTCAGGTAAATTCAATTACAAACTTACATGCACATGCATATATACATACATATAAATATGAAAATTACAAGTGTTTTATTGTTCTTAGAAAACAAGTTTTGGCTTTTGTCCTTTTCCAAAGAGATATGCCTAATTCGCAGATAAACAAGAAACTTAATTAAGCCCTGCCACATGCTATGAAAGTTACTCATAATCAAAGGCATCATAACAGTGCAATTCGGGGGCTGGAATGGTGGCTCTAGAGGTAAGGCGTCTACTTTGCAAGCATAGCTTAGGACTGATCACGGTTCTATCCCCCAGTGTCCCATATGGTCCCTCCAAGCTAGGAGCTATTTCTGAGCACATAGCCAGGAGTAACCCCTGAGCATCAAATGGGTGTGGCCCCCCCAAAAACAAAAACAAATAAAAGTGAAATTCAGTTCATACCATTTAAGAGCATGGTCCTTGGAGTAAAAACTATCATAAATTTTACTTTGTCCTGTCGTGCGTGTTTGAATTTAGTAAGATATTCAACCTTTATAAATCTCAACTTCATGAAGTACAAAATGAATATATAATAGTGGCTACTAATTAGTTATAAAAATAAATTCTATGTATGTAAAGTAATTAGAGAGTACCTTTCCAATAATAAACAGTCAATAAATGTTAATAGTCAATATTAAAGAAAATAAAACTAAATTAAATTTTATAAAATTTTAATGCATTTCTATATGTGCCTGAGTAAACAAAATTGACAGAGGTAAAGAATTAATGAAGTATAGATGAAGTTGAATCAAATAATACAGTGTCTAAATAGAGTCTGACAAAAACTTTATGATTCATTGTTCTGTCAAAACTTGTATTAATTTCTTTTATAATTGCAAGTGTACCTATTTAACATTCTAATCTCATTTTGTTTTTAATATTATATGCCACATTTTGAATATTCTTTAGAGTTTTCTATTTTTGATTTTAGTTGAACATTCCATTTTTATGTTATTACAAGAGTTTTTATAATTAGTTTATTTTTTGTATCTGCTGCACTACAATGTTTGAATAAAATTTAAAAGGATCTAAGACATATGATATGTTATCTAAAAAAATAAAGTGATATAAAAAGCTGTTTCAGATATTTATAAAATTCTCTCCAATGTTTAGAAAATAAATTCCTTACTTTGAGCAACTTATGAATAAAAATAGTAATTACAGGTGCGGAGCCATAGCACAGTGGTAGGGTGCTTACCTTGCATGCGGCTGACCCAGGATGGACCTCAGTTTGATCCCTGGTGTATCATGTGGTTCCCTGAGCCAGGAGAAATTTCTGAGCGCGTAACCAGGAGTAAACCCTGAACATCATTGGGTGTGGCCCAAAAACCAAAAAAAAGAAAAATTGTAGTTACAACTGCACCCAGAATTGTCATTTTTTAATAAATTGCCAAAATGGCAGACACAAAGGGAAAGAAGAGAGGTCCTCAATATTTATTTTTTACACCTTTTATAAAACATGGCATTGTTTCTTTGCTTAAGTACTTGTGATCTGCATAATAAATGATTTTGTAAACATGACTGTTCAAAAGGAAGGCCTCACAAATGTGCCCATGAAAAAATAGGAAAGCCATAAAATTGTCATGTTAACCATCAAGTTTTGGCATTCTTGAAAATAAACAAGGGCATGATTCTTGACATTTGCATATAGCATATGAAATAGCTGAATTGAGATAGCTTCCTCACATATGTGAAGGAAAATTAGTAGGAAAAGGGGAAACCCAAGTAAAAGACATTTTGGTTTAATAGAAGCACCAGCATGATCCACAGAAAGCAAGTTCTCAATATGTGAAACCCATGGAACCAAGCCTTAGGCTGTTGGATTTCATTCTATGAATTTAAGGCATATGTATTTTAGGAAAAATAAAGGCATATTTATTATATATATTTTAGGAAAAACAAAAAGATCCATTTTAAAACTATTTTAAAAAGTAGAATTACCAAGAAAAATTGCAAAAATAAAAACTGTTTTTATTAAAAAGTAGAAATTAAAAATTAATAGCATAAAAATACATTAAATAAAATATATTCATGCCTTTACTATTACCACCTCAAAAATATACTGATACAACTAAAGAGTGAACAATATATCAAGTCTACATATCACAAAAATTCTGTGGGAGCTTTCCATTGATCTTAGATCCAATATTACCAATAGAATCTCAGGAGTCTCAGAAAATTGATTTGAATTAAAAAATGATCCTGAAGAAAAAGACAGTTTTTAAGATGAGAACAATATTCTTGCTATTCTGCCATTCCAGATACAGCTCACCTCTAATACCATTGGGCCTTCTCTGAAAAGGGAGATAATATTCTCTCTTCTGATTAAGTCCCAGCAATCTTCATCTCTCAGTTCATCATCACTGATAAATCATCACTCATCTCCATCACTGCTCCTGATCTGGTACTAGCTGCTCTGCCATTCCAGGTGAGGCCTGTCTCCAGTTGACATCACTGGGCCTACAATGGGAGGCAGAGCCCTTTCCTACTTGCTGGCAGCCTCCACATCCGACCTGTGTCACAATAGGAGTAACACCACAATAGGAGTAACATCACACAAAAGGAGTAACACCACAGCTCCAGAAGCACATAGTCACTGCATAACAGATATACTCAACAAGTTACAGGAAACTAATGGTTATATTTCCTATCATTCATTGGAGACAGCTAGAAAAGAAATGAGCAACCCTGGCCTAATCCCTCAGCATCTTCCAGCGGGTCTAACTACAAAGATTACCTACAGCACAGCAAGAACACTAGAAACTCAGTGGAGAAAGCACAGAGAAACGCTCCAAGTGCAATGGGCAAAACAAATAGCTTAGTAAATCTTTTTTTTTTTTTCATTTTTAATATTTTTTTAATTTTTGTTGTGACTGAAGTTCATCAAACAAAATTATTTACGGTACATAATGACAATGAATGAAGGGCATTCCCACCACCAATGTTGTCCTTCCTACACTCCTGTTCCCAGCATGTCTCCCATATCTCCCTCTTTACCCCCCCCCCGAGCATTTTTAATTTTTAAAATGTTCCACATTTTCTTTTTTTTTCGGCCCTGATTTTTTATTTATTTTATTTAACCAATTTTATTACATACATGATTGTATTTGGGTTTCAGTCATGTAAAGAACACCACCTATCACCAGTGCAACATTCCCATCACCAATGTCCCAAATCTCTCTCCTCCCCACCCAACCCCTGCCTGTACTCTAGACAGGCTTTGCATTTCCCTCATACATTCTCATTATTAGGACAGTTCAAAATGTAGTTATTTCTCTAACTAAACTCATCCCTGTTTGCGGTGAGCTTCATGAGGTGAGCTGTAACTTCCAGCTTTTTTCTCTTTTGTGCCTGAAAATTATTATTGAAAAAATGTCTTTCATTTTTCTTAAAACCCATAGATGAGTGAGACCATTCTGTGTCTTTCTCTCTCTCTCTGACTTATTTCACTCAGCATAATAGATTCCATGTACATCCATGCATAGGAAAATTTCATGACTTCATCTCTCCTGACAGCTGCATAATATTCCATTGTGTATATGTACCACATTTTCTTTAGCCATTCATCTGCTGAAGGGTATCTTGACTGTTTCCAGAGTCTTGCTATGGTAAATAGTGCTGCAATGAATATAGGTGTAAGGAAGGGATTTATGTACTGTATTTTTGTGTTCCTATGGTATATTCCTAGGAGTGGTATAGCTGGATCATATGGGAGCTCAGTAAATCTTAAGATAATGTCTTTATGTGGCACTATATGTTGAGTATGTCCAATGAACTCAAAGAAACAAAAGCACAAGTAGTCAGCAAAGTTAAAGTGTGAGTTAAAATGAAAAAAAAATTAGAATTAGAAATGGCAGAAATGGGGGCCGGGCGGTGGCGCTGGAGGTAAAGGTGCCTGCCTTGCCTGCGCTAGCCTAGGACACGGACCGTGGTTCGATCCCCCGGCGTCCCATATGGTCCCCCAAGAAGCCAGGAGCAACTTCTGAGCGCATAGCCAGGAGTAACCCCTGAGCGTCACAGGGTGTGGCCCAAAAACCAAAAAAAAAAAAAAAAAAAAAAAAAGAAATGGCAGAAATGAGCAACATAAAAATGAGATGAAAAACTCAGTAGAAGATCTGAATATCAGAATAACAGCAGCTGAGTAAAAGATCAAGGAGTTTCAAGATAAGGAAGAATCCATGAGGGCACAGTAGAAGATATAAAATATTATGGAAAAATATAAAAAGCATACCAGTGACCCATGGAATGCGTTCCAAAGGAACTATAGAAACAACATATCATAAGTGGAACAAAATGTAATTGGAATTCCTAAAAAACAGAAAGGCATATATGATGAGGAAACAATGTTAAAGAAATCATTATTGTTGGATATTGAGAAATATAGGCACGAAAAATAAAAGGTATGAAACAGACTAAACTAGAAAAATTAAAAACAGATTGCACTCGAGATAAAAATATCCAAAGATAGATTTTAAAAATGCAGGATCAAAAAGGGAACTTAGAAAGAAAATCCCATAAGAATTATAGCTTATCTATCAAAAAAGACTCAATGTGTCAGAAGAGAATGGAGACATATAGTACAAAAACTCAATGAAATGAACATCTCACCAAGAATACTCTTTCTAGTTAGATTATTATGCATTTAATTAATCATATAATCAATTATTCATGGAACCTCATGGAAGGGCTTCAGCTTTGGGAATTCATAATCCTAAAACCAGTTTTGCAAAAAGTGTTAAAAACACTGTTTTAAAGGACAGAACAAACTTCCCAACATATGGCATTGAACTTGGCACTCACTAATGGGACAGATGGTTGTCCTCTACAAGATTCAGAAGGGATTTTACACATTTTCAGTAATAAATTAATAAATAATTTATATTAATTGGTCTGATTAGTTTTTTTAAATTAGAGACTTTTCTTGTAATATTTAACTTATTAATGCAGGCATTTAGCAATATCTATAATGTAATATTTAATTATATAAAACTAATACTACCTTTCTTAGTATAAAACACTGTATTATTATAGACCTATTCATATTTTCCCACTTAAATGTTCTTAATTTTAATATGAAAAATATGCAAAACTGTTATAACTAATGTTATAATGGAGAGTACAATTCAAAATAAACATGAATTCAAAATAAACTCTTCATTTAACATAAAATCACTTCTAAAACTTAATACAAAACTTCTGCAAATACTATAGCAGAAATTTATTTATTTAATTTTTGGGCCACAAAGGTTGTGTTCAGGGCTTACTCCTGGCTCTGTGCTTTGGAATCATTCCTAGGAAGACAAAGTGGATTCTAGGATGCATGGGATTGAACCCAGAGTAGATGCAAGGAAGACCAATATCTACCCATTGTACTACATAATGGGTTCTGGTATAATTAAAAGGAAAATTAAGTATGATGATATAAATAAGTGCTTTATTAAGACTTTAACCAACTAAAAATTAATTGTAGAGAGTAAAGATATGTTATGTAGATTTCCTGAGTTATTTTTCTCCTAATTTACATTTAAATTTAAAAATTTAAAGTGAAATTACTTCTCTAACAAATAGTAGCTTTAGTCTTTCAGTTTTCAAAATAAATTTGATTTGTGGGTAAAATAATGCTCGTCATTCTTACTTTCACAAATAATTAAGATTGTAGTGTAGTCAACAAGGGTTGATGTTATTTTATACTCAGATATGTTGTTTACTTTGTAACCTATAGTGATTCTCTTAATCAATGTCTATTTGTTTCTCATTTTTTCTAAAATTAGTAACAAGGTCTGCAATATTTAGAAGTTAAGTGTAAGATGAATGATACATTTACCTAAAATGACATGTAAGTGTGAAAATCTTCAGAGATATCAAAAATAATATTATATACAGAAGCACGAATTGTATAATTTATCACATGAAATAATGTGTGAATGCAAGCTAAAACATTAATCACAGTAAATAAAATTATAAAATAATAAAAATAAATGCATCTGTTTATATTCTTCTGGGGAAAATCCTCGAATATCAAAAAATATGTGATTTTATATAATAATGAAGATAATAAAGTATATGTATTAAAAATAGTAAAATGCACATCAAGTTTTAAAACTGCATTAGTATTTATATACTTTTCAAAATACATATATATTCATGTTTTAATCATTACTTAATTATGATTTTAGATGTCAAAATATTAATATTTTACAGAAAATAGAAGGATATTATAAAGCTTAAACTTTTTTAATAGAATAAAGACATCTATAAATTAAAATTTAAGGGGATAGAGTGATATGACAGTGGGCTGGGCAATTGGCTGATTAAAATTTGATCCCTGAAACCATATTTGGTCCCCCAAGTCCTTGAGTACAGAGCCAGGTATAAGATCTGAGCACCACCATTTGTGACCCAAGTACTGTCAGGGTTTATATGTAATTTAACATATTTTATCTTTTATAAATATCTAACTCAGTACCTTGGACTTGATAAGTACTCAGCATTTATCTGATCAAGAATAAATGAACAAAACTACCGTGAGTACATTTTTTGTTTGTTTGTTTTTTTGGTTATTTTGTTTGTTTTAGGTCACACCCGGAAGCGCTCAGGGGTTACTCCTGGCTCTATGCTCAGAAATCGCTCCTGGCAAACTCAGGGGACCATATGGGATGTCAGGATTTGAACCACGGTCCTTCTGTATGCAAGGCAAACGCCTGACCTCCATGCCATCTCTCCGGCTCCTACTATGATTACTTTTGTAGAGGTTATTATCTGAAAGTAAACTGAGTAGGTAAAATTTCAAAAATTAATTAATATTTAATAATTGACATTTGGTTAAAATTATCTTCTTCTTAATGATTTTATTTCCTGACTTGGTGAGAGGTTGACAATCAAATAAGTTTTCAGCAAAATCGAGAAGACAGAGGTGTATCAAGTTTATGTAATTAAATCAGCCTCATGAGATAAAGAAGTCAGAATATATTATAAACCAATATTTTGAGCAAATATTAACATGCTACAAACCATACAATACATGGCACAGAATTTAGTAATGGATAAAATGATAACAAATTACACACAATTAAAAATGATAATGGGATACATTTCTATTTATGTTTGTGTCCTGATTGAAATTCATTAACTTCTTTAAAAAATCATGCTGGCTAAAACAATCTTCCATTTCAATGATTATGTCCCTATATAAACTGTGTGTGGCAAAATCTCTACATAAAATAAATGTAATTGATATATTTTCAGTTACTTATCTGCATAAAAGAGATGTTTAGAATTGAAAATATACACACATTAAACAAGCAGCTTTTCATTTTTGTATAAAATAGGATGAACAATTACGAACAGATATTCTTTAAATGTGCTATATATTTCATAAGACATTTGAATATGTTTATATGTAATTCAATGGAAATGCTGAAGGACAATGCATTAATTAATTAGGTTAATACAATTTTTGTATTTTTAACAGATTTTCAAAAACATCAGCCACATCTTTTGTTAGGAAGTAAATTGACTACTTGAAATTGTCTTTTGATGCATTTATGTGATCCTTAGAGGAGCCCAAAATATCTCCTTTCAAAAACTAAAGCAATCCATGGGGCTGGAGCGATAGCACAGCGGTAAGGCATTAGCCTTCCAAGCTGCCAACACAGGACAGATTCTAGTTGGATCTGAATTCTGCCATTCCAGATGGTCCACGAGCCTGCCACGAGCGACTTCTGAGCACAGAGCCAGGAGTAACTCCTGAGCGCCATCGGGTATGACCCCCAAACCAAAAACAAACAAACAAACAAACAAACAAACAAAAAACACCTAAAGCAATCTTGATTTTAATACTCCGTGTTTGCTTTCTATAAAATAACAAATAGTCCCCAAATGTAACTATCGTTCTTATTATTTAGCACTAAGCATATTCACATAAGCTTTTTATTATAAAGAAATTTCTAAGTTTATGCTCTCTGGATATATTCCCAATGTAATTGATATCTGTGTGCAAAAGTGCATTATTAATTAGAAAGGCTTTAATATAATAAATTATAGAATTAAACAACTGACTTACTTTTTGATGAAAAAATGTGTTATTTAGCCAATTATTTAATGTTCATTGGTACAATAAATTCTTTCTACATACCATAAAATATAGCATGCATTGTGTCAGGTGGTCAAAGAACCATAAAGCAGAATGAATTATATTAGGAAAAAAGAGTAATACAGGAGGAAGTGTGGAATTAACACTGTTTTACTGGGCCACTGATAAGAAATATTTGAACCAATTGGAAAACTGGACCATATATTAAATAAGATAAAGGGATAAATATGTACTTGGAAATAAGCTATTTGGATAGATTAAGGAGTTAATCCAAAATAATCAATGTAGTTAGTCTTGTAGATAAGATCTATGAAAGCTCAGGAAATTGGAGGCTTTAAGAGGAAAAGGTCATAGGAGAATTTTGTAAGTTGTAAATATTTTAAAATATATTCCTATCAGGAGGATCCAGAGGTTATTCCAAAATGGTGGAAAATTGCTCTGACTCAAATGCCAAGATCTTGGAACTTTTTCATTTTAGAATTGTTTTTATTTATTGTGTGACAAATGCTGCTATAAAAGGGAGATAAATGAATTGAACTGCTGCCATAGATAAGATGAATTATAATGATAAGTTAGTTGAAATTCGAGATGTTTGCTAAAGAATTTTCAAATGTGAAGTGTGGATTATCTAATGTAAAGTGAAATGAAAGTCTAGAATTGGGGGCAGCTTGGCCACACCCAGCAGTGCTGAGGACTGAGCTCAAAGATCAGTTCTATTGGGGCCCAGGAGGTCATCTGCAATGCCAGTGATTGAAACTAGGTCTGCCACACATAAGGCAAGTTCCTGCCCACCTACACTTTATCTCTCTAGTTTCAGAAAGTCTAGGATTTCTTAAAGCTCTTATGTAAGAGTTTGTAGGTGACTTGGGATTTAAATAACACCAAATAAAGGTTAAAGTAATTAACAAAGACAATTTTAGGGTCAAGGAACAGGTAGAGACATTAAAATGTCAATTTAAGAGTTGTTTTTAGAAAATAGTTGGTTTTAGAATTAGAATTGGAGAATAATTGGAACATAAATTCCACTTTAATTAAAAAAATGTATGAATAGCCAGAGAAATATATTCACATATGAATTACTAAAAATTAATGAAAAAGGAAAACTAAGGAAAAGAAACAAAAGAAACAAAAATACTTCAAAGAGGAAAAATTTGGTACCAGTAGTAGTTCTAAGAAGATAAAAATTGTCATTGAATATTAAAAGTTGTAAATGATTAATAATATTAAAAATCAGAGTTTGATTGGAGTTGTGATGAAAACCTTGACTAAAAATGCTGTTCCAATAAGAAATAAGAACCCAGTATTTTCAATACAATTAATCCAATCCATTTGTCTCACTGATAAGCAATTCAAAGCTTCTTGTTATACCTACATTATGACTTGTGCTGCACTGTCCTCCAAACTTTACAATTTTAAAGTTTATTTTATATTTTACTCATTTCTGATATAAGAGTAATTTTATTTGAAAAATGAAACTAATCACAAAATTAATTTATTTTTAAACTTAATGTGTGTCAATTTACTACGGCTGGCTGGTATTTGTATAAATGCTGATCTTTAATTCTAAAATTGGTCAATAAATGGTCATATTTTTCTCATTATGCATAAATTTCTTGCCTTTTTAATATTTTTCTCATGAAAACATGTCTTATTACTAATCAAGTACAAATTTTAGTTCAAGTTGGTAACCCATAATATTCTGTCAATTCAGTTTACAAGTTTCCATGACATATAAAACTACTTCATTACAAGCATGAAAAATAAAACCCTTCATAATCACAAAATTAGAAAAGAAAATAATATAATCAAGCGTGTAGAAAAAAGGCAGTACAATAAAAGACTAAATAAGTAGATTTACAAGTATTATCTATCATTTAAATTCTTATTTAATAGTTTCCACAGAACTCCTTGTCTTTCAATTAAAAAATGAACATTGGTTATTTTTTTTGTTTCCTAGACTGTGGAAAATATTAACCAAAGACATCTGCTGAAAGCCCTTAAATAGCATAACTCAATAACACAACAACAAAAAAACCTGATTAAGATAGTCAAATATCTTAACAGATATTGCACTAAAGAACATACACAAAGAGAAAATAGTATGAGAAGATATTTAAAAACATAAATTTAATTTAAAGTAACAATGTGTAACTTCTACACAACTATCACTGTGATCATAACCTTGGGATTTCTACCAAATATGTGGAGGAAAAGAAAAATATCGATTGCTGGTGAGAATGCAAAATTAAATATCAACTTTGTAAGACAATTTTGCAGTTTCTTACAAAAGAAACAAACACCTTACGATATTTTGATCACACTCCTAGCTACTTATTTGAAGGTGTTGAAATCACATCCACACAAAATTCCACAGATGTCTGTTTATATCAGTTAGAGTCATAAAAACTTAAAAGCAAAAATGTTATCATTCAGCAGGTGAATCTGAACTGCAGAATGTTTCTTAGTATAAAAACTTGAGCTTTCAAATTATGAAAATGTATGAGGGAGACTTGAATGCATATTTCTGAATGAAAAAAACTATAAGATACATAGTACTAGAATTAGGTCAGTAACAATATGAGAGCTTGCCAGATGAGTGGACATGGGGTTGGGGGATAAAAAAGCAGAGGATTTTGAATTTAATGAAAACATCTTGTAATAAATAGAAATAATTATATATGTATAAGACATTGTGAAGCACTGTTTATTTGCCTAACCATAATTATTTATGTCATCATGCATTAAGTCTAAGGTCCAGAAGGGGATCTCATAGGGTTGAGTACATGTTTTGTAGGAAGTCCTGGTTTGCAACTGGTTTCACTCACATACTTCCGTAAACATAAATAGAAGTATCTTTAAAAACAATGCATTGGCACTGTGACCCTGAGAACTGTCAGATGTGTCACCAAACCAAGAAATTTTGTCATTAAATAAAGTGAAGAAACATCTCTAATTATGTGTAACACTTATAATAAAACTATTTGAAAATATAGTACCTGGAACTAGATAAGCATGATGGCAAATTAAATATTAATGGTTCCCAAAGGGGTTCACATGTATAAAGAAATGAAAGCATTAAAATATTTGCAGATCATTGGGAAATGGTTCACTATTGTTAGTTTAATTTTAGTTAAATTAAATAACCCTCAGACTTTTTAATTGGCCTTTGATATACATAGTTATGAAGTTGTTCATAACTGAGTTCAGCTATCCAGTGTCTGAGCGCTTCATGATTGTACATTTTTGGCCACAAATAGCCCATTTACCTCTGTCCTTTCAAACCTGCTTCATGGCAGACATTTTTCTTTTTTCCTTTTTTGTTTTAGGCACTGTAATTTGCAATACAATTACTGACAGGTATCATGCACTTTACTTCCTTTTAACATTCCGTTCTTGTACAGAGTGATTATTTCTTACTATCATTGTCATAGTGGATGTCTGTCCTAACTGCACCTCCTCCCCTGTGTGGGAAGGGCCTAATTATGGATAAATCTTCTGGGTCCTTATTTCTATTTACTTTGGGTATTTTTCTCATACCATATTTTTTTTTAATATCCCGCAAATGAATGTGATCATTTTGTTTGTCCCTCTCCCTATTACTCATTTTATTCAGCATGATACTCTCCATGTTAATATAAATATGAGCACATTTTATTATTTAATTTTTATTAATTATTTCATTGTGTGAATGTATTATTGTTTCTTTTATCCATTCATCTGTTCTTGGACACTGGGATGTCAGATTCTGGTTTTTGTAAATAGTGCTGCAATAAACATAGGAGTACAGAAGCCTTTAATGCATTGACTACTTTGACTCTTAGATTATATCTCAAACTATTAGGTTCTATGAATGGTAGAAATTTACAAGGAATTAAACCTCATCAATTCCATCAAATATTGGGGAAAAATGAACTTCCTAAAAGTACTCTAAATGACAAAAAAACATAAAAAAAAGGTCTATGTCATGTATAATCAGGTAAACACCAATCGAAATAATAATGAGATAACAACAAACACCAAATACCTGGTGGTAATAACAAAGAAAAATAACCCCTTAAATTTAATCAAATAATGATATATAGTCAGAATAAATTATAATAGAAAGATTAATGTACAAATCTTTCAATTAATTACATATAAAATGTAACTTGTATATTAAAAAGAGTGTGATATTTAAGTCAAGCAAAAAGAGCATAAAAAAGATAATACACATTGTATTTAAGAAAATTAACTGGAAACTTTTGTGTCCGAAAAGATAATATAGGGGACAGGGTACTTGCCTTGTACACAAATTTTATTTGTATTGAAATGCTATACAGTCTAAGATAAATTCAACACTAACTTAATATTTCTTTTATTTTTAATTTTTTTCTTTGCATATATAAACAATTTGCTTCAAGAAATTTTGAAATTTTATTTGATTGGAGATGTGCAATAGAAGAAGATATTCATCATTTTACTAGATTAATCTATCTCTTACTAATATCAGCAAGTTTGGCTCTTTAAGCTCAGATTTTTTGGTAGACATTGCCACATAATTGGAGGTTATTCACCTTCTAAAATTATCCTAATACTTCTTTTTATCCCAAGATGGACATTTTCTACACAAAGTACTACCATTTAGAACATTTCCAAGTCAATGAAAAGATAGCAACAAAGCCTTTTTCAATCGAGTCTGGATTTTTAAATCATCAGCAATCTCTCAAACCTTTGTTCAAATTCATATCTCAGAATAATCGCAAATTACTACATGGCATGAACTGTGGTTGTCAAAGAGGAGGGAGATCATTAGGACCAGAATGAAGACTAGTAGCTATGAAAAGGAAAGGAGGAGTTGGGTTTAATAGAGATTAGAATATTTGGATTCTTTCTCTTTACAAAGATCTGCATTTTAAATATCTAATCTATTCTGCTCCATCAGTAAGTCTGACAATTCCAGCAGCATAATAATCACCCTTTTTGAACTGCTAGAGTTTTAAAGTGCCATCAGTATCAAGTAAAGCATTTTTCTCCATATCTATAGCTTTGTTTCTGAATGTATAGATTTTACTTTTTTATTTATTTCCTCAAAAATTTTTCAAGAGGGAATTTTTCTACCAAAATTATTTCTCCTTCATTCGATTTCTGTAAAGTTATGATTTTTATTGAAGGTAAAATAATTTGGATATAAATGTAAGACAATTATACTTTCATAATTTCCTTTAATGTTATTATATAATTCAAAGTTTGGGGTTTTGTTTGTTTGGGCACCATACTTGACTGTGCTTAGAATGTACAACAGGGATCACTGTTGGAAGGTTCATGGACCATATAGGAGGCCAGGGACCAAATTAAGGTAAGCTAAGGGTAAGTCAAGTGCCTTACATAAGGTATTGTCCAGTGGCCCCATAATACAAAATTTAATTAATAGTTTACCTCCAAAGGTAACTTTGTCCATATCTTTTAAAGTTAAATTGTCTTTAAATAATTGAGATAGCCATTGAATATTTGGTATAGGTATTTCTATTTGTATACAAATATATTTTACTATTAAAAAGACATGTTTATAAGTCATTATTAAATATTGAAGCTACATAAATAGAAAGAATGGTGTCAGAAAAATCCACCAAGAGCATATAAATATCTATTTCTGTTTTCTGACAGTTTTGATTTATTTACATTATGTCTTTTTAATTATTTGCCTGTTTTCTAATTTGTGTATCTAGAGAAAATATGTATTCATTTAAAAATAGTTATGTAGGGGTCAGAGTGACAATACACTAGATAGGGTGTTTGTTTTGCATTCAGTAACCCAGATTTGACCCCTGGCACCGCATATAGTCTCATGAGGTTGCCAAGAAAGCCAAGAGAAAGTCACAGGCACTGTGGACTAGACTTTGAAAATAAAATAAAAATGTATGTAGTTTCTTTTCTAACCCTTACAAATGTTAAAATGTTGAAAGTGTTGAACAAACACCAAAATGTTCATATCCTTTATCATTTTTATTCTCAATTTCAAAATTATGGAATTACAAATTGAAAGGGCATATACATATTTATAGGTCTTAATAATATATATATTTCCAACTTGGCACCTACAGAGACACACTTGCCATTTAAATTCCATTTAAATAAGCAATTTTTAAGTTTTATTTTTTGCTGATTCTTAATGAAAACAGGAATTCTAATTTGAATTTAACTGACTTATCAGAATAAATATTCAGCTTATCAGTGTTCCACTTTTCTTGATTTTTTTTTATATTTAGGTCTTCTATGTAGAAATGAGGGTTGCAATTTCTTTTATTAGATTCAGTTGATAAAGATAATTAGAAGATAGTTTATTTGTTTGCTTTTCAGCCACTCCCAGTATTGCTCAGAGTTTATTTTGAAGGGATTCTGATGGACCTTACTTCGTGCTTGAAATCAAACCCTGGTTGGTAATGCAAACTACCAACTACCATTCATATACCCAGTAAAGAAGTTTGCATAAAATAACTCTAATTCAAGGACATCAGATGACTCTTCTACCAGCCATGAAGAAGAGCTTGATGCTATACACCAAAATGTCTCATTTCTCCTGGTATTTGCCTAGAGGTGAAAACCAGTGAAAGGAGTTGGCTCTGGTTGGTTATCTAGGGTCTGCAGTGCAGAAATTACTGTCTTTTTTGGGGGGGGATGGAGAGTGGGCCACACCATGTGACGCTTAAGGCTTACTCCTGGCTATGTGCTCAGAAATCGCTCTTTGCTTGGGGGACCATACCAGATGTTTGGGGATCGAATCGCGTTTTGCCCTAGGCTAGCGTGGGCAAGATAGATGCCACACGGCTTGTGCCACCACTCTGGCCCCAGAAATTACTGTCTTAATGTTGTTTGAAACTTTCTGTGAAGGGGAAATTTGTTTTCTCACTGTGATTTAGGCCTGCACTTTTTTGGAGAAATTACTCAGTAAATGAGCTCCATAAATCAATATTGAGAGTTCTCTAAGAGTATCTGAATATATCAGTAGTCAATTACCTTTGCTTTTCATTTCACTCTAACATAGAGATATGAGAGATAGAATTGAGTATTTGTGCTTGTTTATTTAAAAAGTGAAAGATATATTTTAAACATATGTATCCCATGGGTAGGCCAAGAAGCAACTTTTTCTTCAACAAATTAATTTCCAAAAATTGCATCTTTTTAGTAGAGAATGAAAATAAAACTAGGAAAGAATTCCATGGTAGAACAATTTGGAATCTCAAGTTCTTTTCTGGCTAGAGGAATAGCCGAGTGGGTAGTTGGTAGTTTGCATTACCAACCAGGGTTTGATTTCAAGCACGAAGTAAGGTTCATCAGAATCCCTTCAGAATAAACTCTGAGCAATACTGGGAGTGGCTGAAAAGCAAACAAATAAACTATCTTCTAATTATCTTTATCAACTGAATCTATATGGATCATCAAGAGAATTTTATAGAAATATATTAAAGTCACCTCAAAGGAATCAAGTTTTATTATACAATACATTTTATAATTTTCTTTTTTATAATCATCTAGTAACCCTAAACATGATCATAGGAAGAAAGAATTTAGGAACAGAAATAATTTTAGAACTGACCTTGAGTCATCACCTCATGTAACAAAATAACTCAGCAGGTTATATTGACATGTGGAATAATAATGTGACTATCATCGTGGTAGCTACTGGTACATCTCAGAAAGCAGAGTGTCATATCTATCCATCTATACATCCCTAAGGTCTACTATGACATTTGTCACTCATCAAAAAGAATTATCAGTTGCCTGCTCAGTATGACACTTGCTAAAAATTGACTATTGCTTTCTGAGCAACATCAAGCAGACTATTTAAACAGCTTTTTTTGATATTGCAAAATAGTTTTATGATAAAAATATAAGGTAGTAAGTATATTTTAAAATAGCAAAAAATAAAATACTTATAGGATCATTAAAGACTACTGATATTACCTAAAACATAGGTGTGTATATTTTACCAAAAAAAAAAAAAAACCAGTGCCTATCATTGAACTCTTAATTTATATAGTATGTGGTTTTATTGTTTTAACTGGAAATTTCCTGGCTGTATTCAGATACTATTCCCTACTCTAGGGTTCCTCCCCACTGTATATAAAGGTTGGAAGGCAACTGCCTAATTCCTGTTATAACTTTCTTGTCCAAGAAATCCCAGAAATCTTTTTTTTTTTTTTGGAAGAGCTGGGGACTGGTTTTTAGGTAACACCTGGCAGCCCTCAGAAGTTACTCCTGGCTCTGTGCTCAGAAATTGCTCCTGGCAAGTACAGGGGACCATATGGGTTGCCAGGATTTGAACCACCATCCATTCTGGATCGGCTGCATGTAAGGCAAATGCCCTACAGTTGTGCTGTCTCTCTGGCCCAGAAATATTTATTTTTATCTAAATCTAGATATTGAAAAATCACTTAAATTAGAAATTTTTACATATATTTTCTTTTTTTCCCTTTTTAAATATGGAATGCTTCACGAGTTTGTGTGTCATCCTTGTGCAGAGGCCATACTAATCTTCTCTATATTGTTCCAATTTTAGTACATGTACTGCTGAAGAGAACACTAAAAACTTTTTAAAACCTTGAATTTTCAGTGAGTAAAAAGTAGAACTTTATTATATAAGTATGTGCTCTTCATTAGCTACCTTTCAATTGACTTTCAAGATAAATTAAAGAAAAAGATATGAAAATGTTATCAATTATCAAGTTAAAGAACTCAAGATAGAGTGGAACAAAATAGCATAGTATTTTACATGCTGTCAGAAAGTTAGTATTGTCTTATACTCAAGGAATATAGGATGGAGTGGTAGCATAATGGTAGGGCATTTGCTTTGCATATGGCTGACCCAGGACAGACACAAGTTTGATCTCCAGCATCTCATATAGTCCCTTGAACCAGGAGAGATTTTTGAGCGCAGAGCCAGGAGTAATCCCTGAGCTCAGCTGGGTGTGGTCCCGAAAACAACAAAGGAATATTAATATATTTTCATTTCTTAATTTGTTCCTTCCTTAATCCTTCCTCTCTACTTCCCTAAACACTTTATATATTCCATAACTATGACTTGACTGCATATTTTATTTATTCAAAATAATAACTGGCATTCATTTTTCATATATTTTAATCAAAATAAAGCCAATAAGACTCACATTTTGAGGTTGTGCTACTTTGAGAGGTGGGGTCCAAAATAAAATACCTAAGTAAGGTCTATGCACTTTTTTTAAAGTTATTTTTATTTATTTTAATTAATAGATTTATTATATATATTATATAATATATTTTGGTTTTGGGGCCACACTGGGTGACACTCACAGGTTACTCCTGGCTATGCCATCAGAATTGCTCCTGACTTGAGGGACCATATGAGACTCTGGGGATTGAACCCAGGTCAGTGCTGGATCAGCCGTGTGCAAGGCATATGCCCTACAGATGTGCTATCACTCTGGCCCCAGGTCTATGCACTTGAATAACATATAGATTATTAGAGTTCATTATAAATATATTATGAAAAATATCTATTTAGGCTAGACAACCATATATTTGCATGGCTTTTTCTCGCTACCTCCACACAAGGCTGGTCATGATTAATATCAAACAAAACAATAGACCAACCTATGGACCATAGTTTACCTCTATAATTGAAAAATTGCATTATATATAATTCATAGACTTTACTGAAGTTTGTAGTATTACTTTAATTGTGCAACTAACGCAATGTCTCACTCACTTTAACACATCGAGAGTTTGGTGATTATAAGAGTTAGACTGTTGATTATACTGGGATTGTGGGTAAAAGAAAGTTGAAATATTGAAAGCGTCATTAACAGGCCCTTTTTCATTCTACCTACTGAATTTCCCTTTCTGACCTTCAAAGTTATGTATATTCATAGAGCTAAGAATAAAGAAACACAAGGATAAGGTGATATAGTTGGTTTACAATTTCTTCCTCGAAGAGGTCTAAGTTTAATCCCAGGCACCATTTGAACTCTTATGTACAACTACGGATGATTTCCAAGCACTGACGTGGGAATAGGGGAACAGCACCTGATCACCACTGGATGTGGCCAATCCCTCAGTCAAAAAGAGAAAAAATAAAGGAAAGTTCCAGAAAATATCAAGATTGAAAAACATTCAGTCTGGTAAGATGAATTTCTTTCATACAGAATTTTAAAACACAATGTTAGTGGAAAATAATATATTAGAGTAGCTTAATTTCTTGTTAGTATCTCTTAAGCTTTCCAGACATTTCTATGTGTGTTTGTGTTTGAATGACATTAGGATCAATTGATATCATATACAAGTATTGGATTATGAGCTCATTTTCTCCAAAAGCCCTTTTTGAGAAGAAAAGAGCAGTGAGTCTCCACAATTGCCAGAAGATCTACCTGTGAATCATGAATTCTTATTATTGTGACTCATCCAATGGCTATTCTTTACTTCCATTTTCTGATACCTGATGTTACTCTCCTGTTATTCTACACATACAATATGTAGTTCTTTGTCTCCTGGCTAACTTTAACTTACCTTATAGATAGACCTATAGTTTTCTTTTCATGCTACTTACATATATACCCAGAAAGAACTTCAAATATATGATTTTAGCTTAAAACCTGAGATTTTTCTTTTCCTACATGTGATTTGTTTTTGTCTACCAAGAGTTACTTATCACTGATCCTAAAACGTCTATGTAATCCAGTCCTTGAAACCTCACTATTATAATACCCATAATTAGGACACATTCCAACATTCATCTATTTAAGGGGCCTATCATGAGAAAATGATACCCAGAATTCTTAAATAGAACTATAATAACTTTGGGATTTTCATTTCCAATACACTATAGACTATAAATGAGTTCAGTTTCATAGGAAATTTAGAAACTTTTTATCTTGAACCAAGATCAGATTATTATAACTTTAACCCAGTATACAAAATAAATGGGGAAAATCAAAATTGTAAGCAGAAAACCTGAAGTTAATTTTTTGAAATGGTACTTTAAAAGCTACAACTATAATCTTGTTTGCTTCTTAACATGTATATAAAGTTGAATGAGTTCTCATGGGGTTACTTGTACTTCTCCAAAAATTATTAAATATAAATTGATTATATACATAAATTGAAGGTTAAATTAATAGTAGAACTATTGGCACTATTTAATTTGGGGTACCTATCTTCAATTAAGTTTCTGAATATGCTTGCAACTTAATCTTGATAAGATGAGGCCACAGCATAATAATTTTACCCATAAAATTTATAATAATTAGCAACAAATATGTGATTTGCCAGAATAGACATTCATGAGTCACAAACTGGCAACAAGGTATATTTTCAAAATATTAAGAAATACAACACGTAATATTATTTCACTCCACATTTTGAGAAGCCAAAGTTTTCATTTACTAATAAACAGACTAATGCGCTAAATGGAAAATTATGAAGCAAAGATAAACATCCATATCTACAAATATTGCTCTTATTCGCTACCGCAGTTACTTTTTTTTTCATTAAATAATTTTTGTTTTGACCAAAGTGGATTACAAATCTTTCACAGTAGTATTTTAGGTACATAGTGAAATTGAATCAGAGGAATTTCCACCACCAGTGTTGTCCTCCCTTCATCCCTGTTCCCAGCATGCATCCTATATCCCCCTACTTTGACCTCTGGGCTGCTAGTATAAGTGGTCTCCTCTGTGTCTAGCTTATTGTAGATTGTGTTTTGATCCTGTTGTTTTTCGCTTTGAATTTGGTGTTTAAGTATGATTATTTTTTATTTCTATTCAATATTCATATACCTGTTTGGTCTTGGTACCCTCCATTATTTCCCCCTCAATTTGTGAGGCAGAACAAGATGGTTCAAGTTATGTGGTTCTATTTGGAGGGAAGAAAAAAGGAAAGAAAAAAAAGGGGGGTATAAAAATCAAACAAGAAAAAAATGGAAGGAATTCTACTAGGGGCTATAAAATCAATTTTAGAGAAAAAAGGTAAAAAAGAAAGAAAAACATAAAAACCATACAAAAAACAAACACTCAAAAGAACCCGAAAAGCACCACAGCAATAAAGACAACAACCAAACAATAGCCATGGTCCTGAAATAAAAACAAAACAAAGCACACCAATAAAATAAAAAAACAATAACAACAACAATAACAAAAAATTACTTTGTGCCTTTTTTTCTTTGCATAGGCACAGTAAATATTGGGGAGATTAGAAAGGGAATTCTTTTGGCCTAAGAGATAAAGGGTTTCTCCATCCTTGAAGCATACTGTCATGGGAATAACTGAGGACTCCATACATGCTCTTTTTTCTCTTCCTGAGGTCCTTTGGTGCTGTCTGGAAACTTTCCACTCAGTCACAGATGATAAAATCAGGCCTCCGTAACTAGAGATCTTGGATGGAGACTAGGGTGAAGTCTTTCTTTACATTTCTAGAAGTTCTATTCCAACACTGTAATTTTAATCAGTCTTGGTTTTTGAACTATGCTAGTATGAAGCCTAGGATACAGTCTTTCATTATGTTTCCAGAAGTTCTGCTCAGTTGCAGTTAATAATTCACGTAAATGTGTTCAGGGTTTACTCTTGTCTCTGTACTATGGATTCACATCTGACAGACTATTGCAGTCCCAGGGACTGAATCAGGGTTAATCTCATATAAGACAAGCACCTACCATCTGTACTCTCTCCATGAATGGCATTTACTACATTTTCTAACTGCCTCAAAAACTTGAATATTTTGATATTTGGAGGGTCATTTCTGTTCTAACCACACCATTATCTTGCATATAGAATTTAATCAAATGTTCTCGATTCCAGTACTTGTAGCTATCCAGTCTGTACTTCCTTCAGTTTAGATAAGGACACCATTGGTGGTGGGAATCGCTTGATTTAATGTCACTATGTACCTAAAATACTACTGTGAATGATTTGTAATCCACTTTGGTCAAAATAAAATAATTAATAAAAAATAAATAAAAGTGATGCTATGAAAAAAGGGCATTTTCAATCAAAAATGCCAGTTTCAGGAGCATAGAGAGTGCTAGCAAGCTAGAGAAGATATGGCTCCTATCCCTAACCTAAGATCCCTAAATACAGATATGAGCATCCCTGAAGGGGAAGATTTTGATAACTTGCAGTATGATCAATCAAAAAATAAAAAGAATAGCTTCAATGAAGTTTCTAAGTGCAATTAGGCTAGAGAAAGAAAGGAAGAAGTTAAGCTCTAAATATTTGTAAATGACATGATACTATACTGAGAAAATTCTAAATACTCTACCAAAAAACTTCTAGAAACAATAGATTCATATAGCAAAGTGGCAGACTAAAAAATTAATGCACAAAAATCAATGGCCTTACTACACACAAATAATTATGGACAAGAAACAGGCATTAAAAAAACACATATTAAAAAACAATAACATTCACAACAGTACAACATAAATTCAAGTATTTTGGAGTCAACTAAAGAAGTGAAGGATCTATACAAAAAATGACAAACATTCCTTTAAGAAATGAAACAGGACACAAGAAAATAGAGATACATACCATGTTTATTTATTGGGAGAATTAACATTATTATAAAGTCAATTCTCCCCCAAAGAATTATATAGATTTAATGCAATCCCTATAACTATACTCATGACATTCTTTAAAGAAGTGAATCAAGCACTACTGAAATTTATTTGGAACAATAAATGCTCAAAAATAGCTAAAGCTTTATTTGGAAGAAAAAAAGATGTGAAGCAACACTTTCTCCAACTTTAAATTGTACTAACAGCAATAATCATTAAAACATTGTGGTACTGGAATAAAGACAGACCCTCAGATCAGTAGACTTGCGTATTCAAAAATGTGGCATGAAACTCAAAATAGAGCAAAGAAATCCTCTTCAATATGTGGTGTTGGGACAACTGCTCAGCCATATGCAAAAAAAAGAGAACCCATACTTCTAACACTTTACACAAAGTTCAAATTAATGGATTAAAGAGGTTGATATCATACCTGTGTTCACTCACTCCTTATATGTGATTTTTGAAGATAAATGCAAATTCTACATCAAATTTATTCTATTTCCTAAGTTTTATTCCCAGTTTTATTGTGCATTATACTATCCATAGATCACTTCTAGATCATAGTGGTACTCATTCTGTTTTAATAAGTGAGAAAATAACACCTTAACTTAAATTTTCTGCAGGCAAAGTTTATATATTCTTTTGATCAATATTTTTCTTTTATTTTTATTATTCTTAGATAAGAATCATGCTAAATTATTTTATTATAAAATCAAGGTTTTTAAATATTAAAATATAAGTCATGTCATGCATCACTTTTTGTGTCTGGCTGTTTCAAAGCATAATGATTTTTCTCCTCAGAAAATAATGAGACACTAGTTGAAACCATACTCTGCTTTTCACTGCCCCTACTTAAATTCTGAAAAAGACATTTATGATGATACCAATGTCCCATCTAGCCTAATACTACATGGATGAACTTAAGAAGTTAATAAAATAAATCTATTACAAACAACTCTTTAAATAATAGTGTCTTAATAAAAATAAAATTTGAAAATGAGAAAAATGCAGGAAAAGAAGTTACAGTATTTTCAAACCTGTGTCTTAGCTTAATAAGAAATGCCATGTATATTAACCTCACACCAAATTTGTATTAATTTAAAAGTAAATGCATATATATTGAATGAGCCATGAAATTTAACTCAATCCTTTGTGTAAAAAATAAAACAGGTCATGTACAAGTAAAACCCATAGGAAAAGGCTAGAGAAATAGTACAGAGAACAGAGGGTTTGCCTTGCACACGGCTGACCTGGTTTCAATCCCTGACATCCAATATGGTTCCCTGAGCACTACCAGTAGTAATTCCTGAATGCAGATTTAGAAATAAACCTTGGCTTTATTGTGAGATGTGACCCAATAGCAACAAAAAATAGGGAAATCTTGCCTTGAGTAAGGCTTCTTTTTATTTGGGGAGCATTGTCCCCACAGAACTATGATTTCTATAAATGGGACATTTCTATTTACCCCATATTTGCCTTTAGTAATATAACTGATATATGCTTGCTAAATGTTGCTTATAAATTTATCTTCTATACATAATGATTTTATACCTAAATGATAACAAGTATTTGACATACTCACTATAAAATCAGATACACAAATGTTTTCTATTAATATAGCAAGATAAAAATCTTCATTAAATATTTTTATTTTAATGTTTATAATTGACTTTAAAACACAAAGATTTATTTCCCATCTTGCCATAAAAATGTTATTAGTCAGAAGTAATAATAATTTGCATACAGTTGTAATTATGTTTTGACTAGAAAATTAGTAACATGTCATCTGAATATTGAATAAACAAAAGTTCTATATTATTAATTAGAATCTCTGTTATATAGTATTCTGTTGTTTCTCTACTGAAATATTACATATCTCTCACAAGAAAATTACATATATTTTATTAATTTAATTTATTTAAAGACATTTAAAGACATACTTAACATAATTGATTGTAGTACGTTTTTTCCAGATAATTGGAAGCAAAACTATTTTTTTAAAAAGAAGAAAGAAAAAGAAAGAGAAGAAAGAAAAAGTAGGGAAGAATTCCAGTGACAAGCACATTTGTGAAAATTATTGTATCTTCGATGAGGTCATTAAGTGAGTCTTCAAAGGTTTAGCATGTCTTGTTGCTAGCTGACCATCTGATACTTCATTTGTTTCTGAACATTAGGAGACTTCAGCATCTAAAGGACTCTGGCATCTAAATTGGTGTGTTTCTATGGGGGTGAAAGTATTAAACAAAAATGGAGTTGTTGAACTGCTGCACAGTCCAGAATTTCTAAACTTTATTGCTGATACTAAAGTTTTTGAGGAGAAATTTTTGTCTGTCAGGTCTTCCAAAAGTTTGATAAGGCAAGAGAAGCACGACTGCACTCACTTCAAAACATTCCTGGTAGTATCAGCCTAAATAATGGCATACTGTTCAGGTCAGGTTGTTTGTCCATACACAGAGCCATAAAGAAATGCAGCTTTCAACTGCGTGGCCAGTATACCCATAATTTTTATGGCTTGGTTTACATCTCATTCGAGAACATTCTATGGAGCAGGATGGATGCAGACATGGCACATTTTTAAGTACGAAGATGAAAAAATAAACTGAAATAGTGAAAGAATGGAAATTGAATTAATACAAATTTTATACTGGCCTAAATCAATATTTTTATTCTGACTAATAAACTTTTAAAAATCACGTTCTATGCCAACATTATAACCAGATACATAAGCTGAACCATTATTTGACTTTTACTATACAATTATTAGTATGTCTTTGGTGGAGATCAACACTCATGCTCAGGCCTTACTCTTGTATCTGAGCTTAAGGATCACTTTTTGTCACTTTCTGGGATCAATAGAAGGGTAGGGATCAAAACAGGGTCAGTTTGCAAGCTAAGCATATTATATACTATTTGATTTTTTTTTATCTTAATCTAGAATAGAGGTAACTTGTCCCAGTAATCTAAGTATGAATAGTGTTCTTGAAATAAATAGGCAGATATAAATGTAGGTATGTTCACCTACAGGAAGCTTTACTTTTTCAAAGAAAAAGAAGAAAAGTTATGAGGTAGAAGAGATCTGTGTCTGGAGCCTATTTGAAATTTATTTGATTCTTCAGAAGCTAATAATCAAAAAGAAACTTGAATTGATTAATAGGTCTCTCAAATTCATTTGAAGAGTATGAATCATAATCAGTTCTACAGGCTGTCCATCATATATTGCCCAAAGCCAAATTTAGCTTGTCAATCTTTTCTTCACTGTTCTCTTTAGAGGATGACGATGTTAAGTGCATGCATTATCTAACTAAAAATAAAAGACAAAATGAGAATTTATGTTCTCAAAGTGACAGATTGGACACAAAGAAAGCCCCCTTTCTATTTTTTTTAATATATTTTTTATTTAAACACCTTGATTACATACATGATTGTCTTGTTTGGGTTTCAGTCATGTAAAGAACACCACCCATCACCAGTGCAACATTCCCATCACCAATGTCCCAAGTCTCCCTGCTCCCCACCCAACCCCCGCCTATACTCTAAGTACTCTAAGACAGGCTTTCTATTTCCTTCATACATTCTCATTATTAGGATAGTTCAAAATGTAGTTATTTCTCTAACAAAACTCATCCCTGTTTGTGGTGAGCTTCATGAGGTGAGCTGTAACTACCAGCCCTTCTCTCTTTTGTGTCTGAAAGTTATTATTGCAAGAATGGCTTTCATTTTTCTTAAAACCCATAGATGAGTGAGATCATTCTACGTTTTTCTCTCTCTGACTTATTTCACTCAGCATAATAGATTCCATGTACATACAAGGCACTGACAGAACTTTACAAGAAAAAAACATCTAATCCCATCAAAAAATGGGAGAAGAAATGGATAGAGACTTTGACAAAGACAAATCAAAACAACAATGAGGTACCACCTCACACCACACAGATTGGCACACATCACAAAGAATGAGAATAAATAGTGTTGGTGGGATTTGGAGAGAAAGGAACTCTTATCCACTGCTGGTGGGAATGCCGTCTAGTTCAACCTTTATGGAAAGCGATATGGAGATTCCTCCAAAAACTGGAAATCGAGCTCCCATACGATCCAGCTATACCACTTCTAGGAATATACCCTAGGAATACAAAAATACAGTACAAAAACCCCTTCCTTACACTTATATTCATTGCAGCACTATTTACCATAGAAAGACTCTGGAAACAACCAAGATGCCCTTCAACAGACGAATGGCTAAAAAAACTGTACATATTCACAATGGAATATTATGCAGCTGTCAGGAGAGATGAAGTCATGAAATTTTCCTATACATGGATGTACACAGAATCTATTATGCTGAGTGAAATAAGTCAGAGAGAGAGAGAAAAATGCAGAATGATCTCACTCATCTATGTGTTTTAAGAAAAATGAAAGACATTCTTGCAATAATAATTTTCAGACACAAAAGAGAAAAGAGCTGGAAGTTCCAGCTCACCTCATGGAGCTCACCACAAAGAGTGATGAGTTTAGTTAGAGAAATAACTACATTTTGAACTGTTCTAATATTGAGAATGTATGAGGGAAATGGAGAGCCTGTTTAGAGTACAGGCGGGGGTCGGGTAGGGAGGAGGGAGATTTGGGACATTGGTGATGGGAATGTTGCACTGGTGATGGGTGGTGTTCTTTACATGACTGAAACCCAAACACAATCATGTACGTAATCAAGGTGTTCAAATAAAAAAAAGAATGATATAATGCAAATTAAATATTATGTAGAAAATTATGACAAATTTCTTCATATGATGTGCAGAATCAAAAATTCTGGGAAGAAGCAAATACTTTTGAAGATAGTTTTGAGTAGATAGTTTGATAGTTTTGATAATAGATAAATAGTTTTGTATAGATAGTTTTGGATATTTTTGAAGATAACGTACAAAGATTTTGGACATTTCAGTGAGTGAGGTAGACATGCTGTAAACGAGTATTAAAACCATAAAAGTAAATGGTGGATTAAGTATTGAAGAAGGAGAATGAGGCATAAAGTAATGGAGAAGATAAGGGAAGAGATGGAGGAGGAAAGAGAGAATTGACTAAGGATTGTAGTAGGATGAGGAAAGGAACCTTAGGTAATTGATGAAGGGAATGCGATTTGGAGTAGGAACACAATGCCTTAAAGTCTGCTGTCAACAGCTTTGGAAATAGTAGCACCAAAATAAAAATAAAATGCTCAATATTCTTGGAGTTTTTATATCTTTGTGAGTCTTAGGAGTTTTTTTTATTAGAAATGTAAAACAAAATTTTAATAGTAATCATTGGAAAGTACAAACATTGAGACACTAAGATTATTTACATTTATTATTTTATTTAAAACTTTCAAAACGCCATATTGTCTCTTATATTGTCCCATTATTGGATACCTATAAACTGAAATCACAAATCAGAATTTGAGTCTTGTCATTTGTTGATACGATGTCCCTCACAACATTACCACTGCAGCATCCCTAAATTTTCTATACCAAATCATCCCCTTTATGAGCTGTATAACCTTTTTTAGAAAATGAATTATTCAAGGGCTTATTCACTATTTTAGGACTCCCACAAGAAAGTAAACTCCAACGACAGCAATCATACCTGTCTTGTTCACCTGGATCTGAAATATTTTTTGTCATGAAAATACAGGCATTAAATTGCTGAACTAATGAATATATAAATAAATGAATAAATGACTCCAAAGTGTAAGCATTTAAGAATTCTCTTTACTCTGCAATATGTTAGTTTTTATTGTTTTCTGCACAACAGGACAGACATTAAACAAATTATGAATGCCTCTTGTGTGCTAGAAAGAGTTTATATGAAATTGAGAGCCAGAACATAAAATCATTTTCTATAGGTCACCAAAGACACTCTTAATATATTCCTAAAATGAAAGATAGCTTTGGAATTTATGTGGCCACTTCATGATATTTAGCCCTTTGATCCTTGAAGTCTTTTAGTTCTATTTGATCCAAGTCATGGCTGAAAGCTTAAAAGAAAATGAATTATGCCAATAAATATTTACTTTCATCTCTTTTCTGTATGCCTACAGAGATTCTTCTGACTAAACTGTCTTAAAGGTGAAAATTAAGTTGATCATTTGAAAGGCTCTATGAAAAGGCAAGCAAGAGTGAACATTCCTAAGGTATATGAATGATATTTGCCTATTCTGCATTGTGTTACTGTATTAGGAATTGTTTCTGAATTGCTTAAAATGCAATAATGTAAAATAAAAAATTGAAGACTTAAGTTAAAAAAGTCAACAAGTTCAACTAATATGCTTCATTTGTAGTAATAAAAATACCTCCCTCCTACATTCCTTTTGGTACAGAAAATACTTCGTTATATTTTCACTAGTTTTTTATTCCTTATTATACATCTCTAAACACCAGGCCAAAACACACACACACACACACACACACACACACACACGCACGCACACACGCACGCACGCACGCACGCACGCTCATTCATTCACCTAATCACTCACTCACACACACTTATCTGTCTTAACTGATTCACAATGGAAATAATGTTTGACATATCCAAGGAACTATTCTCCTATCAAGCCCCTTAACACTGTGTAAGTTCTTTTCCTCCTCATTGTTAGCCATAACACATTTGTTTCTCCATTCTAATTATATCATCTATTATCTGCACCT
Source organism: Suncus etruscus (assembly GCF_024139225.1). Taxonomy (NCBI): domain Eukaryota; kingdom Metazoa; phylum Chordata; class Mammalia; order Eulipotyphla; family Soricidae; genus Suncus; species Suncus etruscus. Next base: position 79,038,686 of record NC_064859.1, read on the forward strand.
ATATAGTCATCTCACATTTGTGAAGGCATGTATGGATCACAATGCCTTCTTATATCTGTATACCTAGTACTAACAATTTATCAAGGCTTTGGGACCAGAGTGGTAGCGCAATGGTAGGGCACTTATCTTGCATGTGGCTGACCCAGAAGGAATCCGTGTTCGATCCCCCCAGCATCCCTTGAGCCTGGACGTCAGAGGATTTCTGAGCACAGAGCCAGGAGTAAACCCTGAACACTCCAGGTGTGGCCCCAAAACCAATATATATATAAATATATTCATAATGCCCATAAAAGTTTTCTTAAATATGTGTTAAAAATTACATACTTTCTTTCTTGACGATTGTGTCTGGAGAGAATGTATTCTATGAGCAGCCTCTGGTATATGATTCTGGCTTTTAGGACAACACCACCTAAACCCTGAGTAGTAAAATCACAGGTGCCAACATAGGTTGTGTGGAACATACAGAAAAAAAAGTAGAAGTTTGTTGAAAAAGATATTTTATAAAATTTGTACCATGGAGGCAATGGATCAATTATTCTTGATTGATAGGGGAGTTTTTTTATGTTGAACTTAACCTAGAAAAATGCTTTGGCTAAGCTACACAGAGGGTTTTGTTGTTGTTGTTGTTGTTTGGTGTTTGGACCACACCCGGTGACGCTCAGGGGGTCACTCCTGGCTATGCGCTCAGAAATCGCTCCTGGCTTGGGGACCCTAAATAGAAGTTTTTATAAGAACTCTCATTGTGACTGTTTAGGGACAGTCTAATAGTATTTTTAAATCATGTTATGTATGGGATTGGAAAGATAGTACAGTGATCAGGACATTTGTTTGCATGTGGCTGACCTGGGTTTGATTCTCAGTATTTGAGCAAGCAACCCCAGGAATAATTACTGAGTGTAGAGACAAGTTAAGACCTGAGCATGACTGAGAATGGGGAGGAAAAAAGAAAAAAGAGGGAGGGAGAGAGGGAGGGAGGGAGGAAGGGAAAGAGGGAGGAAGAGAGGGAGGAAGGGAAAAAAAGAGAGAGGAAAAGAGGGAAGGAGAAAAGGGTGAAAATGAGGGAGGGAGTGAAAGAGGAAGTGAAAGAGGAAGGAAGGAAGGAAGGAAGGAAGGAAGGAAGGAAGGAAGGAAGGAAGGAAGGAAGGAAGGAAGGAAGGAAGGAAGGAAGGAAGGAAGGAAGGAACAAGTAGTTCTGACAGTGAAGAAAACCACAATCTCCTATGAGGAGTTTTTAACAACACAAAATTATAGAAAAGCCCCTTAGGGATATTCCTCTATGGTTATTTGTTTCTTGAAATCATTTATCAAAGATGTTTGGTAATGTTTATATGTTATATTTTCTTTTTTGTTATTTTTTGAAGCAATTGTTAAAATGTAATTAATATTTTATTGAAAAGTATACATTTTATACATTAGGTTTTCAAGTAGATTCTCCATACTGAAGTTGCTTCCTTAGTTTATTCTTAATTTTATATTATTTAGCTTATATTTTATTATTTGCTACTTATATTAATAATTGTGAAATCTGTGAAGTTTAATATTTTTATCACTTACAACATTAACTTCTAGTTTTATCTTTATAATTTATTTTACTGAAATGACATGTTTAAGGCTGGACTGATACTACAGGAGGTGATATACAGACCTGGCACTCTGTAACCCCAGTTTTATCTCTACTCTCTGGTATCACATGATTGTTTGAGCATTGCCAAGTACAGTTTCAGAGTTTCCAAGCACCACCAGAATAGCCTGGGTAATTCTTGATGCTACAGGGCCCAAGAAGATCACATCCTAGAATTCATGTGATAAACCCAATGCCAGTTAAGTAAGAATGGTACGATGGGGACTAGGACCTCCTGAGCTTCACTTGGGAGTCCCTGTCACTAAAATCAAACTTCTAAAAGATCACTTCAGAGGTCAGAGAAGTAGTGCAATAGAGTGTTTTGCCTTGCATGCAGATGAGCTACCAATAGCACCCTATATGGCTCTTTATGTCCATCAGTAATGATCTCTAAGAGAGGAACCAGAAGTAAGCCCTGAGCATTGACAGTGTAATCCATAGCAAAATAAATTCAATTCATTTGCATTTCTTACTTTTTGTTTGTTTGTTTTTGGGTCACACCCGGCAGCACCGAGGCATCACTCCTGGCTCTACACTCAGAAATCGCTCCTGGCAAGCTGAGGGGACCATATGGGATGCCGGGATTCTAACCACATACGAGGCAAGCACCCTACCTCCATGCTACCTCTCCAGCCCCTGCATTTCTTATTTTTTTAATTAAAATTTTTGTTTGTTTTATTTTTGCTTTTGGACCACACACAGTAGTGGTCAAGGATTCTCCTGGCTCTGAGTTTTTAATCAAACTTGGCACAAGATGCCAGGGATCAAATCAGGATCAGCCTTAGCAAGGCATGTACCTTACCATCTATCTTATTGCTCTGCCACCAAAATCATGTTTTAAATAATACATTTTCTTCTGCATATAATTTCAATACAAACTGACATAATTTAGAAGATTTGTATTTTTGTTGTCAATATTCTTGGATATGAAAGTTTTAATGGCCTCTTTGACATAAAAATGTACTAGATTTCTTTAGCCTTCAGTATTTTCTAGGTTTCTGTTTATTTCAAATTAACAACATATTATGTAATATTTATTACAACCTTATCTTCTTAAGAATATTAATAATGCTATTTGAATTTACATGTTAATTTACTCAAAATGATGTATTCGGTATCCTTAATGTATCAGAAACATTAGAAAGAGGACAAGGACTTAAGCGTAATTCACACTTGTCTCTGATGTGCTAAAGATTCATATCCATAAGGAATATTTTTTTTTTTTGGTTTTTGGTTTTTGGGCCACACCTGCCAGTGCTCAGGGGTTACTCTTGGCTGTCTGCTCAGAAATAGCTCCTGACAGGCACGGGGGACCATATGGGACACCGGGATTCGAACCAACCAGCTTTGGTCCTGGATTGGCTGCTTGCAAGGCAAACGCCGCTGTGCTATCTCTCCAGGCCCCATAAGGAATATTTTAAGTGGACTGAGATTTGTCTGCCTTTCTACTTGCTGAACATATATATATTGTTGTACAATAATCTGTAATCCCCGGTTCTTTGTATTCTTTTCTTTTTCATGCAAATAGTATCTGTTTAGACTTCTACAAATAGCACTGTCCTCTATCACAATTCTATAATTCTATTCATATCTGAATTTTAAAACTAACAAAATTTGATCAAATTTAACTGAAATTCCCTAATATCACCTGAATTTATGTTCAGGCTAAAACCATTACCAGGAGACTTGCATGCTTCTGTATCAAAAGCATTCATTCGCCTTTCCTCTTTCTGAAGACTTCAACAGTGAAGGAATGTTGGTTGCTTTGCACAGCAAAGTTGATGTCAGCAATCAAAATTAATCTCAACAGTGAAGGATGGAACTCAGTAGTTTAATATTGAGGTCTTCAGTTTTCTGGAAGAATTGTTAAGTATGTAGTGTCCTGTTTCTCTGACCAAGGTATACAGTGAATATCAGTTATTAAGATACCATGTATTAGCTGTACCACCTTTTATGTCTTTTATTTTCCTCTTCCTCTTTGTGTCCTCTAAAGTAGATTATGTGAGTCCCCATTTTTGTTTTAAATTAAATGAGAAAAATGTACACTTAAAAGAGTCATGCAATGTATTTCAGGAAAAATCTTTGCATTCCATAGGTGTATTGATTATTTATTTAATAATCTTTATCAATCTACAGGTACTGAACTTATACTAAGTCAATTATATCTCTAATAGTTTTCTCTTGGCCCATTCCAACTAGATTTTGTAGACTTTTCTTAATGGTGCCCTTTATATAATTGACTGTTTTCTGGGAATCAATTTCATACATGGTTGCTTATGAAGTGATTTTACATACTATTGAATAATTTATCCAATTTATTTTCTTATTTCTGACATTTTCTATGTCATTTCATGTTCTTAAGAGTTCTATTTGCTTAGCTTACTTTATATCAGTGTTTATACTCCTTGGGAGATAGAGTTTATATGGAGCTTAGAGTGAAGTATGTTTGTCTAGAAGCACTCTTGGGAGCCACATGTGTAAAGGGACATCAGATAAAACAGAATGAGGCTGAGCAAAGAAATAAACACTAGTGCAGTTCCATATTAGAGAATCTCCAGGGAAGTACCGCTGTTAAAACTGTGTTGGTGCTAATTCTTGCAAGGCTAAAATGACAAGTTCTTTACAACCTTACCTGGAGCTAAAAGGCTTTCTGTGACAGAAATAATTAAGAATAACAACTCTTTCTATCAACATTATACTGACCCCTGCAAGTCTAAATTGGGTTAGCATATTTCCGGCCATAATTATTTATTCTAGTCTTTTTTTAAATTAATTTTTGCTTGTTTTCAATTTTTGAGGATTCAGTTTAAAATCTTTTTAATGTTTTCTTCAGGCCTTTGAATATCTTCTTTAGAAATTCCATTTCATTGGGATTCCAGAGCTCTTTTTCTATGAGCAATGGTAAATTTGGTATAATATTCTACCTTAATCACATACACCATTGTGACTGGTAGGAGCAGTGTGTGCAGTGAGTTAGAACTATAGAGAGCATCATCTAGTCTACACAATCAGGAAGGCTGCATAATTGAGTAATCTTCTTGTAACTCAAACACTTATCTTCTGGGTATCCACTTTGTATATGAAGATTTACTTTTCAGCTCTCAGTTTAGAAGGTTCTCAAAAAAATTTGCCTCTGAGCCTTCCATTCAAGTTAACCCTTCTAATATTTTATAAATACTACATATATACTTATATATCATTTTACTGCATATATTCATATATGTGCATATATTTACAATGTATATATTGAATTTTAATATGTAATATACTAATGTATTATAATTTATTATACAACAATGTATAGTATATTGTATTATAATGTATATAAACACATATATACTCTATAGAGACTGTATATCTACTAAATAGATCTTTATAAATTAATTACTAATTAATGCAATTTAACAAAAGAATAATTTTTGATAGTCAATTGATTGTTGTTAGAAATATAAGAACTATCAGAATGCAGAATATACCTTTAACACTTCATTATTTCTTTTTCTCTCTCTTAAAAAATTACTTTATTTAAGCTCCTTGGTTACAAAAATGTTCATAGTTGTGCTCACTTCGACAGCACATACACTAAAATTGGAAAGATACAGAGAAGAATAGCATGGCCCTTGCTCAAGGATGACAAGCAAAAATGTTCATTGCTGCGTTTTAGTAATAGAACGTACACTTCTCTTCAAAAGTGCAATTTTCTCACTATAAATGCCCTCCATTTCCCTCCTTCTCCATCCCCTGCCTATCTTCATGACATGCACAATATTTCTCTCTCTTACTATCATTGTCATGGTTGTTGTTAGTGGAGTTATTTCTCTAACTTAACTGCAAAACCTACTCTTTGTGGTAAGCTTCATATCATGGGCTGGTCCTTTTGGCCATATGTCTATTTTCTCTGGGTAGTACTGTCATATTGTCTTTTATTTTTATTATATTCCACAGATGAATAAGACTATTCTGTGTTTATCTCTCTCTCTCTCTCTGACTTATTTCACTCAGGATAATAGTTTTCATGTCCATACATGTATAGGCAAATTTCATGACTTCATTTTTCCTAATGGCTGCATAATATTCAGTTCTATAGAAGTACCACAGTTTCCTTAGCCACTCATCTGTTGTCAGACATCTGGGTTGTTGCCATATTCTGGCTATTGAAGTAGTACTTCAATAAACATAGGAGTGCAGAAAGCATTTTGGTATTGTGGTTTTTATGGTTCTAGGGTATATCCCTAGTTGTGATATTGCTAGAGCATAAGGAATATCAATTTCCAAGTTTATTTTAGGAATATCCACATTGTTTTTCAGAAAGGCTGGACTAGAGGTATTCCCACCAGTAGTGAATGAGAGTTCGTTTCTCCCTGTCCAGGCCAGCAATGGTTGTTCTTGTTCTTTGTGATGTGTGCCAGTCTTTGTGGCATGAGATAATACCCCATTGTTGTTTTGATTTCATCTCTCTGATGAATGGTGATGTGGAGCATTATTGTCATGTGCCTTAGGCCATCTGTATTTCTTCTTTGAGAAAGTGTCCCTTCTGCCCATTTTATAATGGGGTTAGATGTTTTTTCTTGTTAAGTTCTGTTAGTACATTGTATGTCTTAGATATTAGCCCTTATCTGATGGGTATTGGGGTGAATAGTTTTTCCCATTCCGTGGGTGGCCTTTGTACCTTTGGATCCTAGACACTATTTCCTTTGAAGTATAGAAGATTCTAAGTTTAATATAGTTTATATTTAATATAGATAGTTTATATTTAATATTTATCTCTGCTTCTACTTGTTTGGACAGGTGTGCCTCATCCTTAAAGATACCTTTAGTTTCAATGTAATGGAGTGTTTTGCATATGTTTTATTCTATGCCTTATAGTTTCAGGTCTGATATTAAGGTCTTTAATCCATTTAGTTTTGATCTAGTACATGGTGTTAGATAGAGGCCTAAATTCTCTCTTTTGCATGTGGCTAGCCAGTTATCCTAACACCATTTGCTGAAGAGGCTTTCCTTGCTTCATTTTGAGTTTATTGCATCTTTATCAAAGATTAATTGATTTTATGTCTGGAGGGCCTTCTCTGAATACTCAAGTCTATTCCATTTATCTGAGGATCTATGTTTATTTCAGTACCGTACTGTTTATAATTATTGCTTTGTAGTGCAATTAAAGTTGGGGAAAGTGACCCATGTTCTTTTTCCAAAGGGTTACTTTAGTATTTTGTGGGCATTAATTAGTTAATTATTAATTCCTGGATTGTTTGATCCACTCCTTTGAAGAATTTTATGAGTATTCTTAGAGTGATTGCATTAAATCTGTACAATACTTTGGAGAGTATTGCCATTTTAATTATGTTGATCCTCCTAATCCTGGAACAGGATATATGTCTCAATTTCCTGTGTCCTATTTTTTTCTTAAAGCATTGTCATAGTTTTATTTGTATAGGTCCTTCACCTTTTTCATTACTTTGATTCCATAATATTTGAGTTTCTGTGTCACTATTGTGAATGTTTTTGGTTTGGTTTTGTTTGGGGGCCAAACTCTGTGATGCTCAGGGGTTACTCCTGGCTATGAGTTCAGAAATCACTCCTGGCTTGGTGGACCATATGGGACACCAGGGGATCAAACTGAGGTCTGTCCTAGGTCAGCAGAAAGCAAAATTTTCTTATCACTGTGTCACCACTTTAATGTATACTTCTCCATAATTATTTGCATATAAGAAGGCCACTGATTTTTGTATGCTAATTTTATAGTCTGCCACTTTTCTATTCAAATCTATTGCTCTTAGAAGCTTTTTTAGTAGAGTCTTTAGAATTTTCTACATTTAGTATCATGTCATCTACAAACCATGAGAGCTTCACTTCTTCCTTTTCTATCTGGATGCTTTTGATATAGTTTTCTTGCCCAAATAGTATGGCAAGTACTTCCAATAATATCTTCAATAAGAGTGGCAAAAGGGGAAAGCCTTATCTTGTACTAGATTTTACAGGAAAGGCTTTCAGTTTTTCTGCATTGAACACTTCATTATTTCTCTTAGTTTATTTTCACATTATTTTATAGCACATAACAACAATTGTGAATTTACTTGTGATATAAATTTTATTAGCATGGTTTTCACTCAAAAAGCAGTAAAGATCAAATCTGTTTACTCACCACAATGTATGATAGTAGAAAGTATAGTGTTTAATATATTTAAAATAGTCAATGCGTTTTAGTTAAAAGTAAGTCAATGGACAAATAAAGTATTAATATTCTAGTTTATAACTATCAAATTGAGCCTCCAATATGCAAAATTTGCTATTAAAATCTCTTATAAATTAAATTTCTGTACCTCACAGGCTTTGAAATAAAATATATATTTAAAAGTTCACCAAGGATATTTTCAAATAGTTGGTGACCTTTGGTGCTCAATATCTATAAAGGTTAGAGATGAAAGCATAGTTTTAGCGTGGAGATACTTCCATACAATATAAAACAGTAGATTGATTAATAGCGCATTTGAAAAAAGTATGATCAATCACAGATACTAGCAAATATTTTTGACCCCCTCCCCCCACTAGCAAATATTTTTTTTAGTATTCATCATTCTTATGAATGCTAAGTATGAACATCAGTAAATGTATTCACTTTGCATAACTGTTCTTAGTTTAAAGATAAGTTTTATTCATGAATTTATAAGTATTTTATAAAATTGTGAGTTATTTTTCAGATAATTAGAAAGGCTGTGCTTTTGTTTGTTTATTTTATCCTGTAAGAAAATATTCTAAAAATCACTTAAGAGTGATTAACCTTTAGAATTTGTTTTCATAAAAAGTATTTAGTTTTTCTAAGTGTTAAAATAATTATCATTGGTTAAATCTATCAAAACTAATATTTTTCACATGTATTTGCAATTTTTAAAAATATCTACACAATTTTTAGTATAAAATTCTTGTACCAAATTAAAATGGCTTTGTGATCAGTGTGTAAATTAATTTATGGTTAGACAGATTAAAAAATATCTCATGTTTTCCAATAAATATTTGTGAATGCCAACTGTTTGAAGTTTTTTTCCAAAAAAGAAACTAAGGGGCTTATAAAAGTCTTTATTTTGTTCTAAAAAACAAATTCCAATTTTCATTCCCCTAGAAAAAAATTGAATGTTCAGTTTATATGTTCTGACTATCAGTCCTTTTCTGCCTGCAGCTCTTTTCTTCCCAGACAATGTCTCAGGCTCCTTTTATTGTTGCTTCAGTCTGAATATTGCAATTCCCATAGAAGGTGTTATTTTGTCCACATTGGCAAATTGCATGCCCCTTTAAGAAACTAAAAGCCCTTAAAAGAACTATATCCAAATACATATATACCTTTCTTTGGTGATCAGCACACTTCTGAAATAAGCAAAAATTCACTATACAGAGGGAAAAGTTTGCAGCAAAATCATTAATCACCTTGGTACTAAAAAAATAACCAAAAGTGCTCTTTTCTTTTGCTTTTAGAAAATTCAAAACAAGCCAATTTATGCTTTGTTACCTCTACTAAAAATAATCCTTAATCTTATGTCTTTAACTTTGTACATAAAATATCTATAATAAATTCTCTTGTATGTTAGACTGACTCACCAAATATCTAAAAGATATAAAGATATTAATTAAATTTTCTAAATAAAGGCAGTAGGAGTAGAGACAATGTATATAAAAGGGTATCAAACAATCTTGAAGAGTATAGACTTATCTGGGATAAATTATCTATAGCACTATCCAGAATTATATCACAGAACTAGTTTACTGAGAATACTCCTGTTACAGGGAATGTAAATTTGTAAGGCTAGTTCTAGTTAGGGTAAAACTTGCTTCTATAAACTAAAATTTTACTACTAGAATTCCAGTATGTGGCAGTGACTTCCATTCTCACTGACATAGATTATTTTTGGTCCTTCTTTCTTTTTTAGGGGGTTGTTTGTTTGTTTGTTTTTGGCCATACCTGGGGGCGCTCAGGGATTACTCCTGGCTCTGTGCTCAGAAAGGCAAACACCCTACCACTGTGCTACCACTCCAGCCCAGGTCTCTAGCTCTTTGTATATATATAGTGAATAATTCAAAATTGGAGTTAATTAAACATGACTGGCATTGTTTGGTTTATTTTTCTTGGCTGCAAATAAGGCAGGGGTGTTAACAGTCTAGAATGTTCAAGTTTTCAATAAAATAAAAGTTTTCATTTTGGTATTAGATAGGCGTATAAAAGAAATCAATATACTATCTGGGGTTACAGAGCAAAAAATATCCTCTTTTCTTTCTTCCCCTCTCCTATATGAGTCTCTCAAAACATATGAAGCTTTTAGTAATAAGGCATGCTGTAGAAAGAAGTGTTTGCATTACATTTTATTCCTAACTAGATCCCTAAAGGTAATTTCAGGAAATTCACAATACCCAATTCACAATACAGCTTTATATTTGAACTACTCTGAGAACTACCCTTATAGCATATATAAAACTTGGGAAACAATGGCACATTAGATCTGAGAATTTTAGTGTGAAACTCTCTACAACATCTGTAGGGGATACTAAACTAGACATTGTTACAAAGGGAAAATGCCAAGAGTAATGTTAGGGCACAGGGAAGGAGTAAATATCCTTCTAATGGATCAAGTTCTCTAGATGTCAGAATGAGGGAAGTGTGCCTTTCAGGACTCATGATCCCAGGTCTTCTTAATAATCTTTCTTTCTTTTTTTTTGTTTGTTTGTTTTTGTGGCCCCATATGGCAGTGCTTAGTGCTTACTTGTGGCTGTGAACTCAGGGATTACTACTGGAAGGGTTCAGGGACCCATATGCAGTACCAGGGACTGAAGCCAGGTTAGCCATGTACAATACAAGAGACTTACACAGTGTATTATTGCTCTGATCCCTAATGAGTCTATTTTCTTACAAATCATAGCGTAAGTAAAATGAAATATAGGTATAGAGAAGGCATATTTTTCTGGCTTCTCATTCATCTCCTAGAGGCATCTATCTCCTAATGATATATATATATATGCTGCATGTTTGGGGAGAGTGTCACACTTGACCATGCTTAGAGTCTACTTCTGCTCTGTGCTCAGTGATAACTCGTGAAAGGGCTCTGGTATCAACTCCCTGTCTGCTGTTTGCAAAGACCTTATTCATTTATTGTATTGTATGGCCCGATGTCCCAAATTTTCTATACCATATTTTTTCTCTATAAGACATACCTGATCATAAGACGCACATACTGGTAGTTCTTAGATGTCTCCTTCCCTGCACCCAGGCTTCAGCTCTAGGCAGCATTTGGTCCATAAGATGCACTTATTGGGGTGGGATTCAGGGGGAGGAATATCTTATTGTACAAAAAATACATTAATTTCTCATTCTTTTAGTTCAACACATTATCATCATTATGAGTCATTTGTTGTCCTATAACTACCTGGGACATTATTCTCCATTTCTTTCTTCTGATAACTCCAGTGTCTTGTCCACAGATAACATCCTCCATTTGCAATAGAGGCCTGCAGAAGAATAGACGTATGTTGCCTATGGAAGCTATGGAAGCAAAGATAGCAATACCATCCACAGAATTATACCTTCCTACTTTCAAACTATGGCAAAAGAACTATTTCCAAACTGTTCTAAAGTTTTGCCAAAATGACAATAGAAATAAGCGACAGTGCTGATGGGCTGACACACTTATAACTTTAATTAAAAGTGACACATTATTAATTTTAATCCCTTTCAGTGGACAGAGAAAGAAAACTTCCTTAAGTTCTAATTCAACACCAATGTGACTATTTGATTAAAGGCAAAACAAACAAACAAACAAACAAAACAAGTTCATTTAGAAAATAGGTGCAGTATAAACTAGTAGGTACTGAAATTGATAAAAGGTTTCATAACAAAGACATATTATTTTTTCTTTTTCAACCTCAATTTTCATAATTTAAAAAATTAAAATGGTTGGGGTCAGAGTAATAGTGTAGTGGTTAGGGCCATTGATTTGCATTGCACTTAAGGAAAGGTGACTTTAAGTTTTGACTCACTCATGCAGAGTTATATTAGACTTTTGCCCAACCCGCTGCACATTCTAGCTTATTTTGCTAAACCTCACACAAATAAATACAGACGCACACAAAATAATAAAGTTGAGCACCTAACAAGAAAACAGAAAGAAACAGGATAAAAATAAAGAGATGAAAACTTTTCTGAGTAAGCCATCTATTTTTATATGTGGATTCATATGAATGTTCTAGCTACTATAAAATAAAATCAGTAAGAATGTAAAAACAATTTCTAAATCCTATACACTCACTAAGAAAAAAACCTTTATTTATAATGAACAATATAACTATACGATGTCAAATGACTTAAAATTAATTTCTTTGCTTATATGCCCTCATTTAAAAAATATATAAAAGCAAATAAATTCTGAAAATGTTTGAATATTTTTGCTTTTCATTACAAAAGGAATGCTTTTGAACCAGAATACTAAAGAATATTTGGTATTGTCAAAACCAACATTTTTATTTATTGTTGGTTTTTTTGGTCACAACCGTTGATGCTCAGGGGTTACTCCTGGCTAAGCGCTCAAAGATCATGCCTGGCTTGGGGGGACCATGTGGGACTCCAGGGGATGGAACTATGGCCCGTCCTAGGCTAGCGCTTGCAAGGCAGACTCCTAACCTCTAGCGCCACCACTCTGTCCCCCAAAATCAACATTTTTATTATGAAAGAATAAATGTAAAAATATAGATTGTGGGAAAATGTGAAAAACTATGTAGTTGAATTAGAACTTGGGAGTTTGCTTTCACTGTCCAAAGAAATTTATTAAAATTAATAGACATTCTGGATGGTAACTACTGCTCAAATACTGGCATCTAATAACAATTTCTTCACTGTAAGGCATGAGCAGAAATAAATATTTTCATATTTATTGAACAGAAAATAGAGGGTAAAACATGAAACTTCTTGTTACATTAAAAAGTAAATATAAAAATAAATGAATACGTGCTCGCTTCGGCAGCACATATACTAAAATTGGAACGATACAGAGAAGATTAGCATGGCCCCTGCGCAAGGATGACACGCAAATTCGTGAAGCGTTCCATATTTAAAAAAAATGAATACTCAAAAAAAGAATATGAATGATTTACATATCGAACACTTAGAAATGTCCCCTTTAAATAGTCCAAGATAGGTACACTCTAGAGAAAAAAAAATGATACCAAAATAAGTAATTAACTTACTGAATAAAATTAAAATACAAGATATAGCAAGATTTTTTAATTGTAGCATAAAATCAGCATATGAACTACTAGATATACAAGAAATATCAAATTAGAGAGCCACTACTTTAGTTATACAAACTTTTAGTTAATAGAAGACAATATTCAATATTGAATAAGCAGTATACAGTTAATGTAGGAGAAATAACGAACTTTCTACATACAGATAGTGTTTTGACTGGTTTTATACAGATTATTTCATAAGAGAGGAAACAAGAACTTTGTTTTGGAGAATATAAATAGCACTTCACTAATAAGGAAAATAATGTCATTTTTCTACTTCTCAGATTATAAAAAATGTACTTTGTAAAAAACATATTATTACTTTCAGGAACATTTTCAATTTGCTTAAATATCTAACCAAATTTATAAACATTTTAACCGGAATTGTGAAATAACGTAAGTTTTATATTGTTTTCATAATGGCAATGTCATAAGTTTAATGAAAAGACGAAGAATTTAAACTAGATTAAAGAAAGGTTTTAAAAAATGAAGAATATGACTACATTAAGTGATTTGAAATAGAATTATAAAAAATATAAAAATGTTAATGGGAAGATAAAAACTGAATTATATAATAGGCTAAATGAATTCTGTATCAATGTACATTTTAAATATTAATTTATTAAATTTCTTATGAGACATTCAATTTCTATGAGACATAATAAACTGAGGTAAGATGTGAGAAAGTCAGAAAAAATTATGTAAACAACGTTTCAGAGTTTTTAAAGCATGTAAAAAAAGAAAGATAAAATTGAGTCTGAAAAAAAAGTAAAATGAAGATTATATTATCTTTCTAGAATTTTCAATGTTTAATATAACTGCAAAATAAAGTGTATAAAAAAGCAAAACATCTGTAAAGAAATAATGCTATCTCAGTAAATATTAACAAATCTGGGGTCAGAACAGTAGAACTGTAGGAAACGTATTTCCCTTGCACGCTCCTGACCTGATTTAATAACTGGTATCTCTGTGTTCCTCTGAGCCTGGCACAGTGCTTCTCAATTATTTTCTGTCATACCCCCTTAGGAAGAAGAAAACATTTTTCGCCGCCCCCCCTGCGAGACTATAAATAGTATCTTTATTAAAAAAAACTTTAAAGTACAAAACAAAAACATATATAGCATAATTTGAGCTGATTTTTAAATCAGAGGTGATGTCTGGATTAATGGCTACAATGAGCACGTTTTGCAATGCATAGCTTTTCGATGAGGGGTTTGAAGCAGGACACAGCAACTTTCAGCTCCAGAGACATACAGAGACATAAACACGGGGCTTAGCTTGTTATGACAGTGTTTGCCGAGGTCAAACGCGCCCACCTTTACGGAGCCTCACTCCCCTCCTGGAGGGCTCGTTCCACTATTTGAGAAGCACTGGACCCTGGAAAGAATAATTCCTGAGTGCAGAGCCAATGAGTAAACCCTGAGCATTGCTGAGTATGGATGCAAAATAAAAGAAAACAACAATCAAATATTAATACATCTAAGAATGCAGTTTGATAAGTAACATCAATTATATATGTTTAGAGCAAAACAAATGTGTAGAGTAAATCTCAATCCAATACAGGCCCTAAGCATTCTGTTGCCATGAAATTAGTTCGAAATATCATGCCAGGACACACAGGAATGGAGAGTTCATGTTTAGTTCCAAAAGTGATTAATTAGGGAGCAGATTTTAGTTGTGTTGTTAGCTATTTTCCATAGAAAATTTTCCTTCACATGTAAACCCAAATGAGGATAGTACATTCAGATACAAGGGCCAAATGGATAGTCAGTGGCCTGGCTAGCTATTGACACTCAAAATTGTGAGTAATCACCAAATTCAGGTGACAGCCAAATTTCTCTGCTCGGTAACACAATCATCAGTCCTTAAAGTCTGAAAATGATACTAACAATTAAAACTACACAAAGTCTAAAAGAAAACCTCAGCTTAAACAGTGAGCAGCAAACAAATCAAAACTTATATGAAATGGAGTTATAAAATCTATTTTAACAACAGAATCCAAGACTTTGTTATTAGATAAAATAATACATTATGCTCCTTAGAAGTACTAATAAGATAGCTTTACTATTAACAAGAATAGAACGAGATGCCAAACAAAAATAATTTTTTTGGTTTGTTTTTATGGTTTTGGGGCTATATCCAGATGTAGTCAAAACTCATTCCTGGCTCTGAGTTCAGTGACCACTCTTGGCAAGGCTTTAGGGGACCATCTGGGGTCTAAATCAAACCAGGGTAGGCTGCAAGTAAGGCAAGCACATACCTGCTGTGCTACTCTAGAACCAAGACAATTATGGTTTTTAAAACAGAAGTATATGAATGTAAACAAATTAAATAGCTAAATCATGGATGAATATTTAAGATATTTCTGATTGAGGACATTTAAAAAATAGAGTCCTGTGGAATATTGTTTATTAAAACAGTATAAATACTGACCCATGGTTAAAACAATACAGTATAGATTCACATGTCTTTACATGAGCCAGAAAAAAGATAATAACAGAAAAATTAAAAACTAAGTCATCATAGTATGATATTAAGGTGGCTGAAAAGTCCCAATATTGCCCAAATATTTTCAGCTTTAAAAAAATCTATAAAACATAAAATGAACAGATTAAAATATCTTACTCATTATTTAATTTTAACTATAGCTAATAATGCTCTTAGCAGAGGTCTACTAAAAAAAAAATCTATGTGGGTTCACACCTCCCAACTTTTTGGCAGAAAAAATGGCCCAGCTCTTCAAGCAAGCACCAAAAGAAAATAATAGTTGTGTAGTCCGGTCTTGGCTGATTCCTCTGTGGCATTCTCAGAAAGGGTGTGGACAGAGTCCTCTTTCTGCATGAGCAACGTAGCACCACAGCTATACTTCCAACAGATAAGGCCAGTTTCATAAAATAACCTTACTAAACTGCCAAGGTATCAAATTTGTTTCTGATCTATGGATCCCAAACCTCAAATGTCCTAGTAGTGTTGGCTCAGTAGTATCATAGGAAATGTGATGGAAAATCTGCATAGATCTACCATGCTCAGTGAGCCTAAAGTGTAGCACAGAAGGCTGGACCAGCACCAACCACAGCTCAGGAAATCTTTAGATATTGACTTTAGTAACATCAATTATTCAAATTAATTTTTGTTGATATAAGTTATAATAATTTCATTTGTCATTTGTTGTAACAAACATATGAGGTAAATTTGTTTTTGCTTGCAGGGGGACAGGCTAGGGTAGTGAATGGAAAATTGGGGACACTGGTTAAATTGGGGACACTGGTAGTTTGAACACTTAATGCCTGAAGTGACTGTGTTATGAACAGCTTGGAAAATCACAGTGTTATAATATTTTATTAAAACTCTATGTGAAGGAAAACAATACACATTTTATTTGGGGACAAAGTAGATCTAAATAGGAATAATCCTGTCTCTTGATATGTAGAGACATATGAAGATATTTATTGCTTTACATCTGTTCAGTACTTATTCTAAGTAAACCCTTGTCCAATATGTCATCTCTCTTTCTGTCTGTTCTTTTAGCTTAAAGTAATCTTATATTACAAGAAAAAAAATTATAAAAAATAAAATTAGAGACATGTTACCTAACAGAGAAATGAGAAAATATGTTTATTAATATTCATACTTATTTCTAGTTTCATACATCTTAACTTTATCAAAAAAATTCAAATTATGATCAAACAATATTTTAGTATTTGAACTTATTATTCTTAGCATGTATCAGTTTGTTACAATAAAAATGTTAAAACCTTAATCTTTCTCTTATTTTTTAGGGCTTTTATTTATTTATTTATTTATTTATTTATTTATTTATTTATTGGTTTTTGGCCACACCTGGTGGTGCTCAAGGTCTACTCCTCGCTATCTGCTCAGAAATAGCTCCTGGCAGGCACGGGGACTATATGGGACGCCGGGATTTGAACCAACCACCTTAGGTCCTGGACTGGCTGTTTGCAAGGCAAACACCGCTGTACTCTCTCTCTGGCCCCATTTCTCTTATTTTTTAAATAAAAAGGTTTATGTCAAATCTTGTTCAACTTTTCTCCTTAAAAACAGCTATCTAGAGATAATGGGTAGCCAGGACTGGAGGCCTGTAACAACAGCTATTTTCAATTAATT
Organism: Suncus etruscus; assembly: GCF_024139225.1. Lineage (NCBI taxonomy): Eukaryota > Metazoa > Chordata > Mammalia > Eulipotyphla > Soricidae > Suncus > Suncus etruscus. The sequence continues at coordinate 79,055,691 of NC_064859.1, forward strand.
TCTCAATACTACCTGCTATAGATTAATATACGAGCTGTTAAATATATATGAACTGTTAAAGTATAATGAAAACTTTTCAAAAGCCCAGATCTAAATGTCATGATTCGTTTATTGTTCTACCATGCAGGTCATCATTTTCCATGTAAATCATTAATGATTAACGAGACAAATTTGTGATATTTTCATTAAAAAATATCTCACTTAGCTCTAAAAGGATCCCCAATGCAAGAACTCTTCCCAAGACCTCCCTGCAGCAAATCGTTTGCCAATCTCAAGAAGGTCAGGGTGTGGTGATGAAAGGGCGCCCGGGAACCCACACACTACAAGAAAATTTCAAAAGACAATAGGGAAACCTACATTTCCATCATAAGTAGAAGTCCTGTATTACACTACCTCTTTAACTGCTTTGCTCCAAATGTAAGGTAGTCTCTTGCATCACTTTGTTCCTTTATTTTTTATTTCATTTTTTAAAGTCTTTTATCTTTATATATATATATATATATATACATATATATATATATGTCAGCTCATATATTTTTATTTCAATTTTATCTTTTATGGGGGGTGTGACTGGTTTTGTTTTCTTCTCTCTCCACCCCCAAATGCACCGGCAATATAATGTAGCACCATTTTTCCCTGTAAAGGTACACTAAAAAAGGGGGAAATCTTATATATAAAAATGAGCTCCTATCTACTAGGGATAAGAACTCATACTTGTTTACAATACAGGGGCATCTCCCACCTTGAAAATATGTCGCGTGGACCCAACTTAGACCCAGGTCATTAGACACCAACCGTCCAGCCTTGAATCCTGGATCCGAGACATAGAAACAACACAGTTCTTCACAACAGCTACAGGAAACAAATCCCATCTGGGACCAACAAGTGACAGCTCTAATATGATATCCTGACAACGAGGAAATTGAGAACAACTTGACCTAAGAGCAGGTTATCCTACCTCACCAGCTAACGATAAGACAAAATCAGAAGACTTGTCACCCTTTGGTCTGTGCAAAAGCCAAGATCGTGATCTAAAGATGGCTGGTTGATAGAACCAGGACTGGGCAGTATGTATCCTGAGACCAAAAAAAAAAAAAGCCCTAGTCTAGGGTGTGAGCTACGACCTGCACAACAACCATGATCTCTAATTCCAGAGGTCTAAGACAATAGCAACTGAATGGGTCTTCTGATAACATAATGAAAGAGGCTACCCCACGCTCCATCCTAAAATCAGAGCAAAGACCAAGATCACAAACCACAGAAGACGGATTAAAATGACACTGAGGGAACAGAACTTCCCGAACCACAAAGAAAGACTTCATCATCTTCATAATAAGTTCTACTCTTTGACCTGTGCAGATACTGAGATCTCTAGATACAGAGATCTGACTTTATCACTCAGGAAGGAGCAGAAGTCTTCCATACACCACAAAAGCACCAAGGGGGAGAGTAAATGAACCTGAAAGAAGTCTATAGTTAATCCCATGACAATATACTTCAAGGGTGGAGAAGCCCTGTATATCTTAGGCCAAGGGAACTCCTTTTCGAATGACCCCAAAATTTACTGTGCCTGTGCAGAAGGGAAAAAAAAAGTCAAAAAGCACAAAACATTTTTTATTTTATTATAATTTTTTATATATTTACTTATCTAGTTTTTGTAGAATTTTTTGTTTTGGTGTGGATATTGAAGCTGTTGTCTCCATTTTTATTTATTTTTTTAAGTTTTTTTTCTTCTTTTCTCTTCTTCCTTTATGCGCTGTGCCATGTTTTTCATCTCAAGCCATGGCTTTTATTTAAGTGGTGCTTATCTTTATTGTTGGAGCGCTCACTAGATATTTTATTTGACACTTTTTTGTACTGTTGTGGTGTTTCAACTTCTCTTTCCCCTTTGTCTCTCAAACTGATTATGAGAGCCTGAACTCTGCCCATTTTTGACATTTTTAAATTTTACCCCAGTTTATCACTTTTCCTTTCTTCAAACAAAACCACATAACTTAAACTATCTAGTCCCGCCTCCCAATTAGAGAGGGATATAAGGGAGGTACCAAGACCAAATAGGTGTAAGATCACTAAGTAGTAAGCTAGGCACAGAGAGGACCACTCATGCTAGCAGCCCCAGTGGTGAAGGAGGAGGTTATAGGAGGCAGGATGGGAACAGAGGTGGAGGGAGGACAACTCGATGATGGGAATTCCCCTGATTTTATGTTAACATGTACCTAAAATATTATTGTCAATGATATGTAAGCCACTATGTTTAAAATAAAAATATATTATTAAAAAATCTCTTTGTCACTGACTACTTACATAACTATATTCAATAAATTCAATAAATATCTTCAAATAATTTTCATTTTTTTTAAAAAAATTTCTTGGATCTATGCTCAGAGATCTCTCCTGGAAGGAAATGGAGATCATTCAGTCTGGTAGGTATTGAACCTAGGTCAGTGCATAGAAGGCCAGCACCATACCCATTGTACTATTCCCTTGGTCCAAAAACACAATACTCTGACTCCTCATACAATACTCTGACTCCTCATACTATCCCCCACTGTGTGTGCTTCTATAGTATCTGTTGGATAGATTTCAATTTGTCCAGTTTTAAAAGCCCAAATTTAGTCTTCCTACATAAGGAAGAAAAAAATCAGTTATTTTAGTTACAAAATATTTAATATAGCCATACATTCTTCTAAAACTTTAGATAGATATGACAAAGAAAAGATGGAGATATCCTCACACTTAACAAAACTTTTATTAAATAAGTACTATAAGTGTATTCTAATATAAAGAATTCAAAGAAGAATAAGTTAAATTAATTTTAATGGGAAAATAAAAGTTTAAAAAACTAAAAGATATTTAGGAAAGGAATATATATAGTGGATGAAGAGACAGTACAATGGATAGGGTGTTTAATTTTCATACAGCCAAAAAAGGCTTGATCCTCAGCACTGCATGTTTTTCCCCAGACCTGCCAGAATTGTTCCAAAGTACATCAAGAAACTCTGAGTATTACAGGTATGGCTCATTTATATACTTATACATATATTTATATATATTATATTTATGAGTAGAGATACAAAAAAACTGAGCCAGAATATAAGTGGAAAGCCAATCCCAAATAACAGTGTCTTCCAAGCCCATTGTGCCAAAAGGTAAAGGATTTTCTTAAAAAAATACATATATATATATATATATATATATATATATATATGTGTGTGTGTGTGTGTGTGTGTGTGTGTGTGTATTCCACTGATATTCAGATATATATATATATATATATATATATTGATTTTTCCTTCTAGCTCAAATGAGTTTTTAATGGTAACCAAAGTAGAAACAGTATTTTAGTCAAATCATAAAGAATAAGGTAAATTTTAAATTAGAACATGAAAAACATCAGTCTATTACAGTTAAAAAATTAGCCCACAGGAAATTGGAGGAAAAAGGCTGCTAGTGATGAAGTTGAGCAACTATCTCCTTTAATAATATAAGGTATAATTGATGTTCCATATATTTAGACACAACTTCACTTTCTTCTTTACTTCTTTATCAATAATTTTCATGTTTTTCATAAACCAATACTGAGCCATTTTTTCTTTGCATAGTGTTAATACTTTGATAGTTTTCTTTAAAGATAGCTTAAATTGGGAATTGGGGTGGGAGTGATAGCATAGTGGGTAGGACATTTACCTGTACACGTCCAACCTGGGTTTGCTCCCCGGTATCCCACATAGTCCTTGAGCCTGCCAGAAGCGATTTCTGAGTGCACAGTTAGTAGTAAACACTGAGCATTGTTGGGGTCTGTTGTGACCCAGAAACAAACAAAAAAATTAATAGTTTAAATAGAAATTTTATTTTGAATCTGTTTCTGTAGCTTCCAAAATTTATAAAGTTTTCAGTATCATTTATAAAAAATACAGTCAGTAAATATATGATGAAATCTTGGTTCTCAAAAAAAATTATTAGAATCACATCTAGAAAGAAAAACGTCAATTTTTCATTATTTTAGCTTCAAAACACATAACGTTGTGTGGTTTCCCACATTTATGAAAGTTGATGCCACTGAGAAAGATAGGCAGAAAGATGAATATTGGGAGATCAAAGAGAAGAATTAAAGAAGGCAAATGGAGACAGAATGATTTGCTAATTCTCAATAAAAATAAATAAAACCAATTTCCAATTTAAAAGAAGAAAAAAGGGGGAAAAGAGGGAAAAATGAAAAAGAAGCAATGACAGAATATACAACAGCCACAAAAAAAAAAGTCAACAACCACTAAAGAACAACATGAAAAAGAAAAGAAGGGGCCAGCGAGGTGGCACTAGAGGTAAGGTGTCTGCCTTGCAAGTGCTAGCAGAAAAGGACCATGGTTTGATTCCCCAGCATCCCATATAGCCCCCCAAGTCAGGGGCAATTTCTGAGGGCATAGCCAGGAATAACCCCTGAGCATCAAACGAGTGTGGCCCGAAGAACCAAAAAAAAAAAAGAGAAAGAAAGAAAGAAAGAAAGAAAGAAAGAAAGAAAGAAAGAAAGAAAGAAAGAAAGAAAGAAAGAAAGAAAGAAAGAAAGAAAGAAAGAAAGAAAGAAAGAAAGAAAGAAAGAGAAAGAAAGAAAGAAAGAAAGAAAGAAAGAAAGAAAGAAAGAAAGAAAGAAAGAAAGAAAGAGAAAGAATAGAAAGAAAGAAAGAAAGAGAGAAAGAAAGAAAGAAAGAAAGAAAGAAAGAAAGAAAGAAAGAAAGAAAGAAAGAAAGAAAGAAAGAAAGAAAGAAAGAAAGAAAGAAAAAGAGAAAGAAGAGAAAGAAAGAAAGAAAGAGAGAAAGAAAGAAAGAAAGAAAGAAAGAAAGAAAGAAAGAAAGAAAGAAAGAAAGAAAGAAAGAAAGAAAGAAAGAAAGAAAGAAAGAAAGAAAGAAAGAAAGAAAGAAAGAAAGAAGAGAAAGAAAGAAGAGAAAGAAAGAAGAGAAAGAAAGGCTGGTATGGTGAGTTTTCTGTTTTTGCTTTTTATTTCTTTTTTCCAACAGATCCACAGAACTTAAATCACTTTTTTTTCTTTTTTATACATTAAGGTTAAAAAAAAAAGAAAAGTAGATGGTACCAGGAGCAAGAAGTCACATGAACAACGAATGGGCATAAATAATGATCAGGCCTAAATATCAAATCCAAAGTCAATGACAACAGAAACAAAATCTACAACAAATTATATACAAATGGGACCAGTTACACTAGCAGTCCAGGGGGCAAAGGGTGGAAGTATGGAATACATGCTGGGAACAGGGGCGAAGAGAGGTCAACACTGGTGGTGGGATATTGTCCTATTCACTGTCATTGTGTACTGAGCACTTCCTGTTGTAACCCCCCTCAAAAAAAAAAAAAAAAAGAAAAATCATAAGTCAAGGACATCATTGCAGGGAAGTTCCCAGAGATAATAAGAGCATGCAATCAAATTCTGGATGCCTGAAGAGTATCAGCTAAATAAGATCTAAAGAAAAGCACCCAAGGCAAATCATAGTCACAAGATGAATATTATAGATAGATACAGAATACTGAAGGCAACAAGTTTAAGAAGGGAAATTACATTTTGAAGTCTCACGTTCTCTAGGAGATTGGTTAAGGTTTGATTCCCACCGAGCTACCAGACAGGAAAGGCAGTTCCCATTCCCCTGTCCGATTAGGTCAGGGGAAACAATTCCAGTTGTAGAGATCCACAGAAAGTAATTCACGTAGTGAGAAGGTATAAGAATGGGTTCAGGAAATCCAGTTCAGAAAATCAAGCAAGGAATTCTAACCACAAAAGCTTTCTGCTCTTAAGATAGAGTGCAGCTCAGTGGAAGAAGACCAAAGAATGAGCCCCAACCTTCCTCAGACTCTTGCTTTTATTGACAAGAATCTGGTACCACCCTAGGGTGGGAGCAGAATATCAAGTAAGGAATAATCCAATATACTATCATCAGGTTACACCCTAGGGTGGGGCACAATTACAGATTATGGTAGGATCAGTAACAACATACAAAGCAGCATTCCAAAGATTTACAGTGGACTTTTCATAAGCAACCCTCAAGAACCACAGGCAGTATGGGAAATAATGACAAAACTCAACAAAATGAATGTCTTGCCAAATATACTTCACCCAGCCAGACTTGCATTCAGGTTTGAAGGAAAAATACACAGACTCACTGACAAACAACAACTCAAAAACTTCACAGACTCAAAACCAACTTTAAAAGAACTGAAAGGTCTACCTTAAGGCAAGACAGATCTAACAAACACCTCAAACTCCTACAAAAAGATGACACCTAATCCCATGGCAATTATCTCTCTTGATGACAATCAAGTAAATGCATCAATTAAGAGACACAGAGTGGAAAATAGATCAAAAAATTTGAATCCAACACTTTGTTGCCTACAAGAAACATACCTTTATAGTTAGAGAAAACATATGCTAACAATTAAAGGATGGAGAACAATTATTAGACCAAACAACTCCCTTCAAAAGGCTAATATCAGATGAATCAGACTTTAGACTTAAAAGATATTATAAGAGACAAAGATCAATATTTTTCCTAATAAAAGAAGATTAAGAAAAATAATCATAATTCTATATATGTATGCATCCAATGAGGGGCTAGCAAATTACTGAAAGCAACTGCTAATAAACTTGAAGGTATCCATAATAACACAATAATAGTGAAAGAGTTCAATACCATCTTGTCACCTCTTGATAGATCAACCAGGCCAAACCTTAACAATGCTTAACTGGCTCTGAAGCTAAAAGAGAATGTCACACATATGCATATATATATAGCCATATATAGGACTACTTATACCTAGAAAACTGAATATACATTCTTCTCTAATGCACAAGTGCCATTCTTCAATAAGACCACATGCCAAACCCATAAAATTTACCTCCATCAAATCAAGAGAGTATAAATTATTATGGCTATTGTCTCAGACCATAAAGCACTTAAAATAAGGTGAATTACAAACAGACATGGAGAAATAACTTTAAAACTAGAATTCAAGCAGCTCACTGCTGAACAATCAGTGGGTTATAGACAAAATCCACAAGAAAATCAGAAGATTTCTGGAAACAAATGAGAATAAAGACATAAATGATCAGAATCTGTGGGACACTGTTCTAATTAAATTGATAGTAAGAGGAAAATGTATAGCTTTACAAGCACTCATGAAAGAAATAAGAAAGAAAGAAGAAAGAAAGAGAAAGAAGAAAGAAAGAAAGAAAGAAAGAAAGAAAGAAAGAAAGAAAGAAAGAAAGAAAGAAAGAAAGAAAGAAAGAAAGAAAGAAAGAAAGAAAGAAAGAAAGAAAGAAAGAAAGAAAGAAAGAAAGAAAGAAAGAAAGAAAGAAAAGAAAGAAAGAAACAAAGAGAAAGAAATAAAGAAATAGAAAGAAAGAAAGAAAGAAAGAAAGAAAGAAAGAAAGAAAGAAAGAAAGAAAGAGAGAAAGAAAGAAAGAAGAAAGAAGAGAAAGAAAGAAAGAAAGAAAGAAAGAAAGAAAGAAAGAAAGAAAGAAAGAAAGAAAGAAAGAAAGAAAGAAAGAAAGAAAGAAAGAAAGAAAAAGAAAGAAAGAAAGAAAGAAAGAGAGAGAGAGAGAAAGAAAGAAAGAAAGAAAGAAAGAGAAAGAATGAGAGAGAGAAAGAAAGAGAGAGAAAGAAAGAGAAAGAGAGAGAGAAAGAGAGAGAAAGAGAGAGAGAAAGAAAGAGAGAGAGAAAGAAAGAGAGAAAGAAAATGCCTACATAAATGACTTAATGGAAAAGTTTAAGAAATTGGAAAATGACCAACAAAAGTAGCCAAAAGTAATCAGAGAGAAATAAATAACAAAACCTAAAGTAGAAAATAATGAACTGGATACCACCAAAAAAATTCAAAAAGCAATAAAGCTTAATAGTTTCTTTCAAAAAATAAACAAGAATGACAAACTATTAGTAAGACTCATGAAGAAAGGTTGCAAGAAACTTAGTAAACAGAATTAGAAATGAAAAGAGAAAAGTCACTACAGACATTTCAGAAATTCGAAGGTAATTAAAGACTACTTTGAGAATCTCTCTGTCACAGCAAGTGTATCAGATGCTCCTAAAATTTATATGAAAAAATAAACATCCATGAATAGCTATAGAAATCCTTGGCAAAAAATAAATATAAAAACAGACCCTCAGATCAATGGAATATACCTGAATATCTGGAGGTAAACCCACAGGTTTATGAACAATTAATTTTTTGATAAATGAACAAGAAAAACAAAGTAGAACAAGAAAATATTCTTCAACAAGTTGTACTGGGAAAATTGTTCAATTACATTTTAAACAAAAAAAATGCACCTTGACATCAGACATAAAACCGTAAGGTATATAGAGGAAAATTTAAGCAGAACACTCCATAACATTGAAGCTAAAGGCTTTTTTTTTTTTTTTTATTTTTGGTTTTTGGGTCATATCTGGGAGTGGTAGAGCCAGGGGTTATTCCTGGCTTTACTCTCAGATATAGCTCCTGGAAGGCTCGAGGGACCATATGGGATGCAAGGCAAATGCCTTACTTCCATGCTCTCTCCCCAGCCCTGAAGCTAAAGGCATCTTAAAGGATGAAACACCACTGGGCAAGCAAGTGGAAGCAAAGATTAAACAAATAGGACTCTGTTCAACTCAAAAGCTTGTACTTCAAAGTAAATAGTGACTAGGGTACAAAGGCTACTCATGGAATGGGAAAAACTATCCAATACTTGTCAGATCATGCCTGGTGAGGTCAGGAGACCATATGGGGTGCTAGGGGTTAAACTTGGATTGTCTACATATATGGCAAGTGTCCTACTACATAATTATCTCTCTGATCCCTTAAATAAACCACTTTAAAAGGAAAAACAATCACATTAAAATTATGGTGAAGTAGAAAGAGCATAAATATTTTTGGTTAAAGAGCTAGAATGAGGAGTGAGAGAGATAGACACAGAATAGTGCCACTCATATATAGGTTTTAAAAAAAATTAATGGCATTATTGTAATAAGACCAGAGACATTAGAGTGGTGAAATAACTACACTAACAACTAGCATGACAATGTTAAAGAATGAGAGAAGTAGAATGCCTGTCGAGAATACAGGCAGGGGTGGGGGAGGATGGTCGGCATTGGTATTGGGAATGCTGCACTGGTGAAGGGGGGTGGGTATTCTGTTTATGACTGAAACCCAACTACAAACATGCTTGTAATCATGGTGCTTAATTACTTATATTTAAAAAAAGAGAGAGAATATGAATTTCAATGATCACTGCTTCATTTTCTTTTTTTTCTTAAATAATTTATTTAAACACTGTGACTAAAAACATAATTGTAGTTGGGTTTCAGTCATAACAAGAACACTCCCCTTCACCCATGCAACATTCCCATCACCTATGCCCCCATTGCTTTATTTTATTGTTCAAAGATAAGTACAGATATTTGAGAGTGAAATAAGTAATAGTTACAAAGAAAAGCATCACACCTACTAGGTGATCAAAAAATGATACTTCCTTTATCTCTTTCCTAGTAAGAGCTATATTTGGTGATACAATGCCAAGTCTTCAAAAGCCAAAAACCATTTCTTCATCTAGTCATTGTATTTTTACTGTTGGTTGCCTGCCAGAAACATCATCTGTCATGGATACTAAAATGTTCTAATAAATGAAGTCACCTGACAACATGATATTTATACACTAACTCAGAAATACTTTGCAGAAATACTTATTTCTTGTCACAAGAGTCTCTCTGTGGAAGAGAATGATTCTGATTATTGCTTTCTGCATGTTGGCAAGCCAATATTCAACTTTTAGATCATTGATAAAAATGTTTGGTCTTTTCCCAGGAAGTCTCTCTATGTTAGCCTTTTTGCAAGAAAGGTCTCAGGTGCTCATTTCAAGTCTCTTCAGAATATAAATACTCCAAGGCAGAGAATTTTTCTTTAGCATATTTCCTAATGCTCCCCATTGCCTGTTCTGTGCGGGATGTAATAATTCATTAAGAATTGCAGCTGGCAGTGCCACTAGAGAAACCACAGCTACAGTCTCTAAATCCATACAGAAAAGTTCATATGCCCATACTGGCACCTTTATCACCCTGATGGCCCTTAACAACCCACTTCCCACCTTCCTAATCAAATGTTCTATTCTTTGGTCCCTACAAGTATTTATTTTTTATTAATGTAACTGTGAGTTTCCTGCAGAAACTACTAATGCTGTAATTCATTTTTCCATTTGTGTACTCAGGAGCTTTGAGCAATAGATATATTTTTCCTATTTCTGAAAGCAAATGTAATCACAATGAGCCTGATTCTTCCTTTTTTCTACTAACCCATGGGAAAAAAGGTCTTACATGTGGACTTCTGAAGTTACAGCTTTAGAATTATCCAACACACACTAAAGAATGATACTTTTCATCAGCCACTACATCTTGCAGTGATATAAATGCAAGCATACATATATGCTCACAGGAGAGGTAACGGATTAAAAAAAAAAGACATCTTATTCATTGTACTGTTTTATCATTAACTATAAACTATGTAACCAGAATTTCTCTTGCTTTATGAACATTAATTACAAATTATATTTGACATTGTGTGTATTTTTAAATTTCTATGACTTCCTTCAATTTAGAATGAGATGAGCTAACTGCTAGGAATAGTCTTGGGATTTTTTTTTTGACGTGGTTCTGTTTGTTTTATGTGGCAGTTGGTTCAATAAGAATAGGTTGCTAACTGAGAATTAAAATCAGAAAATCAAAACTCATAACCCTTCTCTACTATCTAGTTGTATAAAATATTTTGAGGGAATTTTCTCTTTTATTAAGCAGCTTCTTTTGTATAATGGAGATGAAATTCACAGTATTGCCATATAATGGATTGCTATGAGGACCAAGTGATATCATTGATGTGATAATGGATTCAGATTGTACAATGAGTGGTGAATAAAAGAGCATCTTGTTAAGCATAATATGTTTTAAAATGTTTATGTATTCACATGCATATCAATCACAAAAATAAAAGAATAATCAAAACTTATGGGATTAAAATATTAGTACAGAGATAAAACTCTGCAGGTGGACTACACTTGCTCCTTAACTACATAGGGCCATGAGACCCTCCAGGGTGATTTCTGAGTGCAGAGCCAGGAACAAGCGCTGAGTATGGTTGAATACGACTTATGAAAATGAAAAAAAAAAAAACCCACCAAATATAATACAATGGGGAAGGTACTTGCTCTGAATGCATCCTAAGTTTTATTGCCCATACTCTATATGCATCCAAAACCTAACCGGGAGAAAAGAGTACAGAGTCAGGAATAGTTCCTGAGAACAACACCAAACAAAAATGTATATGTTAATAATTATATTAGTTGTATCATCACTTATGTCCAACACTAATTCATTTTCTTACCAAAAACTATTACTTATAATTTAAGTATATAAAGAATGATAAAGACCTTCATATCAGAAATGAAACTATAAGGTATATAGAACAACATGTAGGTGAAACACTCCAGGACATTAAGACTAAAGGCATCTTGAAGGAGGAGACAGCACTTTCCAAACAAGTGGAAGCAGAGATAAACAGATGGGACGATATTAAGCTGAGAAACTTCTGCATCAAAGAAGAAAATAGTGCCCAGAATACAAAGGCCACCCACTGAGTGGGAGAAATTATTCACCCAATACTCATCAAATAAAGGGCTAATATCCAAAATTTACAAGGTACTGACAGAACGATACAAAACAACTAACCCCATCACAAAATGGGGAGAAGAAATGAACAGACACTTTGAAAAAGAAGAAAGGCAAATGGCCAAAAGGCACATGAAAAGATGCTCAACATCACTAATCGTCAGGGAGATGCAAATCAAAACTACTATGAGGTACCGCCTCACGCCACTGAGATTGGCACACATCACAAAAAAGGAAACAGGCAGTGCTGGCGGGGATGTGGAGAGAAAGGAATTCTTTTTCACTGCTGGTGGGAATGCCGTCTAGTACAACCTTTATGGAAAGCGATATGGAGATTCCTTCACAAATTGGAAATTGAGCTTCCATACGATCCAGCTATACCACTCCTAGGAATATACCCGAGGAACACAAAAATACAATACAAAAATCCCTTCCTTACTCCTATATTCATTGCAGCACTATTTACAATAGCCAGACTCTGGAAACAACCAAGATGCCCTTCAATAGATGAGTGGCTGAAGAAACTGTGGTACATATACACAATGGAATACTATGCAGCCATCAGGAGAGATGAAGTCATGAAATTTTCCTATACATGGATGTACATGGAAAATATTATGCTGAATGAAGTCAGAGGGAGAGAGAAAGACACAGAATGGTTTTACTCATCTATGGGCTTTAAGAAAAATGAAGGACATTTTTAACAGTATCTCAGAGACAAGAGAGATGAGGGCTGGTAGGTGCAGCTCAGGACATGAAGCTCATCACATAGAATGATGAGTGCAGTTGGAGAGATGACTACACTGAAAACTATCATAACAATGTGAATGAATGAGGGAAGTAGAAAGCCTGTCTCGAGTACAGGTGTAGGGTGGTGGAGAGGAGGGAGATCTGGGAAATTGGTGGTGGGAATGTTGCACTGGTGAAGGGGGGTGTTCTTTATATGACTGTAATCATACAACTATAATCATGTTTGTAATCACGGTGTTTAAATAAAGATAAAAAATAAATAAAGAGTAGGAACATTAAAAAAAATGTCAAGTGGAAATGCTAAAAAAAAAAGAATGATGAATATTTTGCAAGGATCAATCACAGTTTATCACCAACACTTTGGTTTATTGGATTGACATATCTGCTTTATTCCTTTTCTCCTAGATCCTTGAGCTCAGTAAAAATATAATTTTCATCCTCTCTCTACTAAAACTCAATAGCACGCTGAATTATCTGAGCTAAAGGGATATAGACCCAAGACCTACTGTCACATACTATCAAAGAGACAAAGTTCTGATCACTCAAAACCCAGTATATTTCTATGAATTCAGATATACTTCTTCTCAGTCACTGAATCTTTGACATTCTAAAGTAAAACGAAAGATAGTTCCAATCCTTACCAAGAATTACCAACATTAATTTTTTCCCTCCAATGAAGAAATAAAAATTGATTATCCAAAACTAACATGTGACAAGATTTTCCTTTCCATTTTTTTTTCACAGCCAAAAGGACAGAAACAACATTATGAAACTGCTAAGTCCATAGTAGAAATAAAGATTGATTTTTGTTCTGTGATGCTTCATGTAAGTTAATGATTACCCTTCACCATTCATTACACTTCACGTTTCATTAACCACTTCTAGGGAACCTGAAAACTTAATTTATACCAAAAGAGAATCAGAAGATGTCTTCCTTATAAGAATAACTATAATCTAAAGTTTGCAATTGTGAGGATTTTTCTCTTATAACGTTCACCAGGGTAAAATAAGTGCCCCACTCACACCAGCCAATGTTGTACGCAATTGATAACTTAATTTTTAAAAGTTTCAAAAATATTGGGGGATAAAATTAGGGTTCTGATATCATTCACTACTCACTGAGACAAGGAAGCTATTTTAGATCCAAATACAGTTGTTAGAGTGAATCAGTATGGTCTTAGATGAAAAAGTTCTCAAAGAATTTTCTGAAAAATATTCTGAAAATGTGCTGAAACTTACTGGACATATTTATTAAAAATTTAATATAAAAATGTAAAAACTATGGGAAGAAATCATAGCATGAATGAATCTAAGTGACTAATCTCATATAAAATCATACTTTTTTAGCCTAGAGATTTGTTTAGGATCATACTTTGCCTAGCCACTCTCCAACCTGCTATCTAAACAAATCCATGGTCTTCGTTGAAAATTTTAAAATTAATCTTGTGGGCATTTATGTTTAAAAAATAGAGATTCTCACCAGCATCAAACCTTTGAAAGAGTGAATCTTCCATTTGCCAGGTTCTAAAGGTAATCTTTACGTATAGTTATTGGCAATAACTAAATCCCTAGCACATAATAGCAATAAGAAACCAAACAATATAATAAACATATATGAACCTAAGTTGCCTTTTAAAAATGTTTCTCAACTTTATCTTATTTAATTCTGAAGTCTGTAAAGATAATCTTTTATATCTATCTTAAAGAGGGGAATATTGAGACCCCATTAAAAGAAACAGTAAAAGTACTCTTGGTTACATTGTTGGTAATAGAAGGACATTACGTTTTTGTTGATTAATCATCATATTCATGATATCTAAAGTACTCATCAGGTTGTAATAAAGTCATAGAGAAAATTACCCAGAATTAGTCTCAGCAGAAATTAACATATTTTTCCTCACACATTTTTTTTGGGTTAATTTTTGGGTCACACCCGGCAGTGCTCAGGGGCTGCTCCTGGCTCTGCACTCAGAAATCACTCCTGACAGACTCTGGAAACTATATGGGATGCCGGGATTCAAACCACTATCCGTTGTGCTTTGGTTGCATGCAAGGCAAACGCCCTGTCACTGTGCTATATCCTCCACCACCACACACACATTTTTAAAGTCAGAAACACCTACAAATATAACAGGATCTTTTCTTTTGAGTGAACTAAAACCCTTACTTCTTGTGAGACCTAAAGACTGTAACTCTAATTGCTCAAGGAAAATATTTCAAGCAAGGAGATACATGTGCAAAATCTAACTAACATATATGTAGCTTGATTCAAACCCCATTAATCTACTCTAACCAAATAACAGTAAAATATAAAATATATAAAATAACCACAAATATAAATATCATACATAGGATTTGCAAGTGTCATTTGACATGATAGCTTTCAAGGATATTTAAAAGATGTGACTAGATTATAGTTTCCTGTTTGCTGTGCCAATCAAAGTTTATTGATAAGAGTGAAAAACTCTAAGACATTTTGGTGGCAATTTATAAATGCAACTGCACTATTTTTAAGTATGAGACTATCAAAAATTATGATAAAAGAGGAAATTATATGATTTGTTTAAAAAACAACTCACAAAAATGTAAACCAAAATACAATTAATGTTCACTGAATTAGAGATGCAGTGATAGTACAGTAGCATGGTGTATGCTTGTGTGCAGTCAATCTAGATTTTATTCCCAGATCCTTATATAGTCTCCTAAATTTGCCAGGTATGATCCCTGATTGCAGAGTCAGTCTCAAGCCCAGAGCACAAATATGTGTAGCCCAAAAATAATAGTTACCATATTCACTTTAAAAGTGTGAACCAAGAGTCTTAACACATATAAACTGGTTTGTCCTGAGGAAATGCCAAAATCCTTTTTTCTTAATTTCTGTGAAATATCAGGGTATGCTATTCAAGAATATAATAATCAATCCTTGGGAGGTACAGAGGAGGAACTGTTCCATTATCAACAAAGCTTCAATTTCCAGAAGAAAAGAATAAAGTTGTGCATTAAGGGTGGATTTCCCTCTTGATTAGAAAGAAGCTTCAAGAAACTTTTTTATCTACTGTGATATATAAGAAAACCAGGAGAAGCCTATGGCTCAGAGACGGGCCTCACACGAGTTATCAAGAAGCTCTTCTCATATTCCAAAGCAGAAATGTGAGCCAAACATTTTTGCGAAGTCATCCCAAATGTAGTGAATCGTTATGATACACCACACTCAAAAGAAAAAAGTTTATAAATAAATAAATTCTTAAAATGCTATTTGATTTCGGGGCTGGAGCTGTGGCACAAGTGGTAAGGAGTTTGCCTTGCAAGTGCTAGCCTAGGACGGACAGCAGTTCGATCCCCTGGTGTCCCATATGGTCCCTCAAGACAGGAATTATTTCTGAGTGCATAACCAGGAGTTACCCCTGAGAGTCACCGGGTGTTGCCCAAAAACCAAAATTAAAATTGCTATTTGATTTTCTTTCTTTAACCACCCTAAAATGTCATATCTGTTGGCCCTTTTTATAATACTTGAAAAATATAGAAATAATACACCTCCCACTACTCATGTCCCAAATATCAATAACTTTAATAGTAAACTATAAATACTTTCCTATTTGGGGCACTCCAAAGATTGTATAAAGGATGAAGGCACTGGCCTTTCGTATGACCACGTGCTCAGATTTGAATTGCTGCAAATACCTGCAACACTGCCAGGTGCAATCCTCATACACAGAACTGGACTTGGGTCCAAGCAGCAGTGGATGCTGTCCAACCCTAAAATCCTTCCTAAAATCAATTATTTCTTTATATTTTATTATAAATTTCAGTGTATCTTGTGAAATATTAATATTATATATAATGGTATATTCTATGTGACTAATTTTCTCTATATTTTAAAATTAAGAATAAATTTAATTAAGATTACAATATTTTAATGGTTACTTTATAAATTTACCAATGTGCCAGTTTGTATTTTAATTATTTTTGCTCATAAAATTATGTATATAGAGCTAACGAGAGAGTACAGTGGGTAAGATGCATCAGCTGACCTATATATGGCCCACAAAACATTGTCAGAAATCATCACTAAGCTAGGAGTAAGAGTTAATTAAGCACAGCAGGTTGTAGCCTAAAAAATATTTTAAATATAAAATAAAATAAAAGATACATAAAATTTGCAAATGAAATCTCACACTGCTCAAACTTTCTAAATTATTGTGCATGCTCTGATCTAGTAGGATAGATATATGTATGTAAGGATGTATGTATTTATGTATGTATGTATGTATGAATGGATGGATGGATGAGCGATGGAGAGATATAGAGATAGATGTATGGATGAGAAAATGAATATGTAATAGATAATGAGAGAAAGAAAACACAATTATAAGATCCTGTTTAATGTATTAACTTGCATTTTGCTTTGTGTCTGGTTCATTCTATTATGGATACCTTTGTATGTCATTTTATTCAGTGACTATTCAATTTATCAAATTGTTCAATAATAATCAATACACTAATTAACATGTAAGTTCTATCTACTATTTTGATGATCCAAAGTAGCAATAAATATATTCCTTTCAACTTTTCTCGATTTTTCTATGTGATGTGAGAGTTACCTTAAAATTATAATTTGATTGTCAGAAATTTTATACATTTTTTGATTGGTACTGACAAGCTGTTCTCTGGAAATGTACCAATTTATACTGCAATCTATAATAGATGTGAGTACCATATTCTCTACAAATTTAGTAACAACAGATTAGGTCTGAAATTTTTTGAAAATGATAAATTTTAAAATGGTGCCCTATATTTTATTTTATTTTATTTATAATATATATTTTATCATCTTTTAATATGGGACTATTCATCTTTATAAACTGATGTTCAAATATTTTGATCATATTCTTTTTGTGTTTACTAGATCAAATGATGGCATAAATTTCAAACAATTGATAAACTTAAACCTACCATTTACTATATTATAAGCTTATTGACTGTTTTATTACTTGATTATATTTGTTCAAATATTTATAAGTATTTTTAAATAAGTTATTTATTTTGCTTTTTTCTTAGTTATTAATAAAATAACATTATTTATGTCTCTGTTTATTTCTTTTGAATACCAATATCATAATATTTTAACAGTTACAGCTACATAATATATTTTCATATAAGTTAGAATTCACATCTCACATAATTCTTTGTTTTTGATTTTTGTTTTTATTTTGGGCCACACCCCATGATGCTCAGCGGTTACTCCTGGCTATGCACACGGATATTGCTCTTGGCTTGGAGGACCATATGGGATACTAGGGCATTAACAGCAGTCCGTCCTGGTTGAGCTGTGTGTAAGGCAAACGCCCTACTGCTGTGCCATCGCTCCGATCCCATCAAATCTGTATTTTCTAATTTTATCTTTTCAATAAATACGTCTGGAAGGAACATGCATAAATGAAACAAACCTTAGAATGGCTCTTTAATCAAATAGGTAGCAGCGGTGAAAGAGAAAGAAAATTGTTTCTATAAACATTGACAATAACAAAACATATTCATAAAATGTGTACAAATCAGCTTATGATGTCAAATCTTGTGCAGTAAGTCTGAGAATTACAAACATTATTATGGAAGCACTCAAATACTACAGTCATTGGAGTCAAGATGAACATTAAAGTCTTAAAACAAAACGTGATTTCTTTTTTTAATTGCTGTATTTAAGTACCATGGTTACAAAATTGTTCATTATTGGATTTCACTCATACAATGTACACCATCCTTCACGAGTGCATCCTTCCCATCACTATATCCATCACTTATGTCTCCTGGTTTTCCTCCCAATGCCCACTCCTACCTTGCTCAAGGGCAGACAAATTACTTCTCTCACCTTCTCTCTCTCTCTCTCTCTCTCTCTCTCTCTCTCTCTCTCTCTCTCTCTCTCTCTCTCTCTCTCTCTCTCTCTCTCTCTCCTCTCTCTCTCTTTTCTTTTTGACACTGGTTTGCATAATTGTTACTGGATGAATGCCTTGCCATTAGTTTCTTCACTTTCAGTGCTGTGTTCTTGTCCAGAGTTCTCAGTTCCCAATAAAACATTCTCTAATCTAGCTACACTCAGTTTTTTATGGCAAACAATCTACCACAGGCTTGACCTCCTGAACTTTGTCTCTGTTGTCTCTGGGTATTATTACCATACTATCTTTTATGTGTATATATGTATATATATACATGTATATATATATATATATATATACATGTATATATATACATATATACACACCATAAAGGAATGAGATTATTCTGTCTATCCCTTTCCCTCTGGCTCATTTAAAGTGATATCTTAAGACTCAAATTAGCATAAAAGATGTACTTAGATAAATGTTCTAGATAGTGTTGTTATTAGAAATATACAGTAACCATGCAAAAAGTCAGATAAAGCTACTAAACACAAAAATGTAAGCTAATAGCACTTTTAAACAATAAATCTGTTTATCACTATTGTTTAGGAAACTACAATTTAGTATTATAAAGGCAATTCAAGGAAAGTTATTCCAATGAGCTATCAGAATGTCCACTGAATACCATCAAGGACTGAACCCTAATCATAGTCTCAAAAGAAAGCTGTGAACACATCCAGGCATGGTTCAAAAACCAAATAAACAAAATTATAACTGTCATCTTGTTGTAGCATAGAAATTAGACAGA